>NW_008335281.1:87964-88903 GCF_000622305.1 Nannospalax galili
TTTTTTATGGGACTACTCTAACATTCCCCCTCTGAAGAGGTAACCCTAAAATCTTTTAAGGATTAGATAAAAGCTCACAAATACTTTCAACATTTTTGGCCTTTGGAACAGAGTGTGTTGCTAAGAGGCCCAAGGACATTGAGTTTTAGCCAAGAAACTGGCTACTCTTCTTTGGGGTCTTTTTTCCCTAACTGCCTAGTCAATTCCTACCTCCTATTCTTATCACATCCTCTGAAGGAGTTACTCAGCTTGCAGGTAGGTAATCAGGACACAGATCACTCTGGCTTCTTCCGTGCTGAACAGGGATGCAGGGTGAGGCGATTGGAGTACCCCTTCAGTGGGTCTATCTAAAAGACTCCCAAATTGCATAACTCTATCTATAGGGGGAAAAGAAAGTCCTGGAATGGTGAATAGGAGATGTGAAGGAGAAGTAAAGGCAAGAGTAATTACTTCTTAGCATTACAAGTTCTAGAAAGAGAACTAGAAAAAAGAACAGGGTAAATTTCAAATGTTCATAAGAGAATCCATTGGAATTTCTTGACAAGGGCTTCCAATAGCATCCCTCTGTTGGGTTACTCATTTTTCTTTTGTCTGTCAAGGCTGGACTCTAGAGTGATGGATTCGGGATTTGCTTTCAGGCATTTTGATAGCTGTTGGAGTGGTTAGAATCAGTGTGAGTTTCCTCTCAAAGGCTTCTAGATAGGGAGGGAAATTTGGCCATCATTTTAGAATAGCTGGCTGTCTCCTTAGCTACAGGTGGACACTCCAGTATTGCAGACCAAGATTTGAAGTCTTACATCTGAGCAGCACTTTCTTATTAGGAACAACCTCATCAATGAGAGATAATTGTCTAGATAACGTCTTATAAGAAGTTAAATCTAATGTCTGGGATTTGTAATCCCTTGAACTCTTAAAGAAATATACTGATGACTTTAAGAG
>NW_008335281.1:89198-89424 GCF_000622305.1 Nannospalax galili
GAGGACAGGTGACTCACCACAGTTACAGGACATTTTGAGAGATGTTCCATAGTCCCCTGGAACTTAGTCAACCTTGGAGGGCAAGAGGCAAAAACTGTCCTTTAAGTCCCTCTGACCAGAGTAGTATAAGCCTCAGAGTATGGCTGTTAAACATCCAATAAGGTTAGTTCCACCAGTCTGGTACTTTTAATTATCATGTGCTATATAGATAAGGATTGGGTAAAAA
>NW_008335281.1:89857-91106 GCF_000622305.1 Nannospalax galili
CCTCTTTTCCTGGGGATGCTAAGCAATGCTTATTCCCTTTTAAGGTTCTAGTGTCAAGCCAATGTTTTGATTAAAGTTTTACTGGGGAACCAATGAATTTACTGAGCTTACTTACCAGATCACTGAGGGGTGGTATCGATATGTTCTTCATGAGCAGTACAAAAGGGTAAAAAATTATTTCACAGCAGCTTTACATCATTTCATGTTCTTTTTTTTTCAAAAGACAAAACTCTCTAGTCTTCAATAAATATTATCTTCTTTTCCTACTACCTGGACAAGGGCTTTATGAACTTCTGACTAGAGCCTCTGATATCACCCAAAATAGGTTTGATCAGTCTGTTTTCTTTCCTACACAAATAAATCATTAAATAATATTTAAGAAGTATAAAGATGGGCCCTGATTTGGGGACCCTGCTATCATGGGTATTCTTAATTATTTTCTATCCTTAATATCCTCTATTTCACACTGTATTAGAAGACTGGAGACTTGGAGGAAACCTACACACTATACATTATATTCTGTTGTATATGACAAGAGCATTCAATAATGTCACTAGTGCTATAGAAAGCCTGGCCAGAGGTGGTAAAATTGAACAGTGGTTCAGAATAGAGAGGCTTTAAATTTAAAAAAATGGGTGTGCTGAATGGCTTTAGTCATCAACTTGACATACCTAGTTTAGAGGGAGCCTCAGTTGGGGAATTGCCTCCACTGGACTGGCCTGTGTCCATGTCTGTGGAGCATTTTCTTGATTATTGAGTTTTGTGGGAGGACCTAGCCCACTGTGGGTGGTACCACCTCTGGGCAGGTAGTCCTGTACTGTGTTGAGCATGGACCAGGAGGGCAAGCCAGTAAGCAGCGTTCCTCCATGGCTTATGCTTCAGCTCCTGCCTCCAGGTTTCTGCCCTGAGTTTCTACCTTGGGCTCCCTAGGAGATGAACTGTGACCCAGGAGATGTAAGCCAAATACACCCTTTCCTCCCCAAGTTGAAGCTAGCTAGAAGGAAGACCCTTTCAGAGAGCCTGGAAATGGATGCTGTTTCCAGGGAAAAATATTTGGTTCTCTCTCTCCAGACCATCTTGTGACGTATAATATTACTAATGAGATCTAGAATTCAGAGAAAGCATTAGTTAGGAGGCTTCTGTGCATTGCCCTCATCTCTAATTCTAACCCCACAGCAGTCTTCCTGGGTTAGTTTGGGCAGTCCGTGTGTGTGTGTGTGTGTGTGTGTGTGTGTGTGTGTGTGTGTGT
>NW_008335281.1:91163-93548 GCF_000622305.1 Nannospalax galili
AACCTTATCCTTTTTCAAATACTTGTCTGGATTGCAGTGTGTGAATCTGAGCGCCCAGGTTTTACAAATAGTATGTAGCTCCTGTCTGAACTCACAACACACCAAATGCTCTCCCAGCACAAAGAATGGGAAAACCTGGTACTCAGGGCAGCTGAAATGACTCCCCTCACTCAAATCAGGACGTTTGATCATGACACCCAAAGCTATGACCATGTGGCTTGATCATGCCTCCAACCTCATGAAGTCTATCCTTTGGCTGGGGCTGCAGAAGCTGAGAACCCAAATCCTCTACATCCACATGTATTGTCATGACTTCAAAGGTATTATATTTGATAGTATGTCTTTATATCCCCCTTGTCTTTATCATCATGACTATTAAAACTATTTCAGGGCCATGGCTGTAGCTCAGTTGGTAGAGTCCTTGCCTACCATGCAGGAGGCCCTAGGTTTGACCCTCAGTGCTGAATAAAACCAGTTGTGGTGATATATGCCTGTAGTCTCAGTACTCTGGAGGCAGAGGCAAGAGAATCTAGAAGTTCAAGGTCAGGGCCAGCAAGATGGTTCAGTTGGTAAAGGCACTAGCTGCCATGCCTGACACCCTGAATTCAATCCCTGGCAACAACGTGGTGGAAGGAGCGTTGACCTCTACACATGTGCCACAGCAGCTCCAGATCTCTCTCTCTCGCTCTCTCTCCTCTTGCTCATAAACAAAAAAAAATATTTAAAGTTCAAAATCATCCTCAGCTACAAGTTAATTTTGAGGTTAGTCTGGGTTATAGAAATACCTGTCTTTAAAACAAAACATTATAAAAGCTTCCTGAGAATCCCATTTATATCATAGTTCATCTCACATAAGCAGAAACAACTATATGCATCCAGTTCTATTAAGACCTTCAACTCAAAGTTTTCCCTTTGCTATACCCCAGACCCCAACTCCTTATGTCCCCAGCTTTTTGCAATCCTAACTGAGGCCTTTCCCCTCTGAGACAACACAAACTCAGCCAAGCAGTGTTCTCTTACTGTTTTAGAAGATAAAATCGGTGTCATCCTGTCAATGATTTTAATGGTATTTTGGGGAACCAGCAGGCACATAGGACAGGCCCCAGGAGAGACCAATCAGAGGTACAGAGGAAAGAGATGTACTGGTCTCTAATACCTAGACTTGATAAGATGAAATCAGTTCACTGAATGATTTGTCTTTGAGGCTAGGCCAGCCTGCATGGCAAACTCCATCCAGTGTTCATGGGTTTCTCTTACTTGCTATGATTCAAGAACTTCACCTGAACAACAGATCTGTATGTGGTAAAACTGAAGAGGTCTGAACCTGATAACTAATCTCAGGAGGATCTGCCCCCATTCCAGTGACTGCTTTCTGTTCGCCTTGTTGCAGGTTGGTGTTGATATCAGTCTAGGGGTGGTGTTGGCTTCATGTTCTCAGCCAACTGAAGAAGCAAAAGGCAGGAAAAATCTCAGACCAGCAAAGTCAAACAAACTTTATTGAAAGACAAAGAATCACATCCATAAGCATAAAGAAACATACAGAGAGAGAGAGAGAGAGAGAGAGAGAGAGAGAGAGAGAGAGAGAGAGAGAGAGAGAGAGAATTTTTTAAAAGGCGACACTCCACAAGTGGAGAGAGGACTGGGAAACCAAAAATACAATGTTCTCTAGGGAGAATCTGGGTTTTAAAGGTTTTAGTGGTTTTCCCTCCCCTAATTTTGGATTGGTCAAGTTAAAGAAGAGAAAGCTGATAAGTCACATCTAAGATGAGATATCCAGGTTATGTGATTCTAACCAGGTCAGTTGAAGGACCCCTGTTGGAGTTTAAAGTCTCCCACAGACCAAAAAGACAGAAGTATGCTATCTTTATCACTTCTCAGCGACCCTATCAGGAACTTAATACCTTACATCCATAGAATATGAGAAGTAAGTAACCAATTCAGATTTGCCCAGTACGCTAAATGTGATTTCTAAAGTATTTCAAAATTGGGACCATGTAGGGCATAGTGCTGCTGTTAAAAATGTTTAACATTTTTAAACTTGGTGCTGGGTATGGTGGCGCATGCCTTTAGTCCCAGCACTCAGAAGGCAGAGGCAGGTGGATCTTTGTGTGTTCGAGGCCAGCCTGGTCTACATAGTGAGTTCCAGGACAGTTGGGGCTACAGGGAGACCCTTTCTCAAAAAGACCAAAAAAAAAAAAAAAAGTTTTAACCTGTATGTGAAAGAGCCAGACCCTCAGGTAAAAAGAAGAGAGAAAATAAATGGTGCTTACAGCTCCAGTATATGATAGTCTCATTCTGATTGCATAATGTCTTGGTGAGTTTAGCAAAGCTAGGGATTCCTATTTCCTCCCTCCCGCCCTCCCTCCGGTTTTTTTTTTTTGTTTT
>NW_008335281.1:94104-116912 GCF_000622305.1 Nannospalax galili
TTTTGAATTAGATTTTCTCAGTCTAGCTATATAACAGAGGATGTCTGTGGATTCCTTATCCTCCTGCCCCCACCTCCCAAGTGCTGGGGCTACAGGCACACACACCCCATGCCTAGCATTCTGTTGTTAACTAAGAAACAAAAATTGGGATCTCAGTAAACAGTTTGTAGATGCATGGCCATTCCCACCTCCTATTTTTGAAATTCATGCCTGGCTTAGTCAACTTGAGGACATGGTGTTAGAAACAGATTATTTTTATCTGAAAATGATTTCCCGATCGAAGATCAAGACTAAACTGAGAGTAAAGTACTGCTCTTCCCTTTTCCTTGATTCTTACTCATGCTCTTAGCACATCTTTTAAAAAGAGATCTACTGGTAGCCAAGCAAGGCTCCTCTCATTTTTAAAATCCTAAATCAATATTGATAATTTTTACTATACTCATGTCATTTTAATAGACTTCACATGTGGCTGTCTTAAATATATGCTGGCAAAATGGAAACATGAGATAGTCGTTTGCCATCCAAAATATGCACCACAGGATGATGAGGGGTTAAGACGTAAAACGGTTCTGTGGTTAAATGCTATAGAAATCCAGTGATATGCATTAAGGCATGTGGCCTTTCTTCAGATTTCTCAAAGTCTTTAATACACTTACGTGCATGGTGAGTCTCCAAAGGGCATAGGGCATCATTGAGCTTCTCAAAATTATTTAAGTAGGGAATCTTTTCATTAGGGAAATGCTGCCACACTTGCCTGCCAGTGGTCACAATGACATCTTTGGTACTCTTCACCATTATACCACCACATAGCACCACTTATTAGGCTATGGTCCCACAGGTGATAGCTAGTGCCATACATACTTGGTGATAGTCTCGTATTTAGAAATACATACTGGGGGTGTGGGGTGCAGCTATGTCTGTACAAGGACCTATTGATTCCCTTCCACCTCTAATTACTATTATTGCAACTGCTTTCACTGGGTTTATCTGCTAAATAGATTAGGAACACTCTGAGACATCACTGTTTTCAGAAAAATTGACAGTGATTCCCATCCCCCTCCCCAAAGTAACAATTCATAAAATCTCAAGTCAAGGCAGTATTTCAATGTGGTTAGTATCCTCCAGTTCCTTAACACTTAATTTTTTAAGATCATTGAAATGTTGTGAGTGTTGTATCCACAATGTGTGTGTGTGTGTGTGTGTGCAATAAGCAGCTTCAACTTTATAGACAGGATAAACTGTAACTTGATGGGAATGGAGGTGGGACAGATGCATGTGAAGACTGTGGGGCAGGTGTGTATCCAGGTGTGACTTGTGTAGCTGTCCATGGGTAATCACAGCTCCCAAGGGTAGGAGTATAATCCTGGACTTTGATTAGCTCAAACTGAGTCAGACTATAGTAGAATGATTAATTCTTCCCAACAGCATAGAAGAGTCATTTTATTTTATCTAAATTAAAGAAAAAAATATTTAAAAATTGATTTGCAGATTAGAAAATCAATATTTTAGCATTTCTGAAAAATGGTCTTAACAGAGTAATATCAGGAACTAATTGTAATTATACCCCATAGTAACTTGTCCCATTTAATTACTATGATGGATAATTCCATGTGTCGATGTGGTTGGGCTAAGGGATGGCCACAAAGCTGATAAAATATGATTTCTGGATATCTGTGTGGATGCTTCTGGAAGACCTTAGCATTTGAACTGGTAGACTGAAAGACTTCACCTCCACACATGTGGGCAAGGCCTATCCAGTCCACTGAGCACCGGAAGAGAATGTAAGAGTATAAACTGGGTCTTTCAGCTTGAATTGGGAAGTTCATCCTCTGTTGCCTCTGGTTACCAAGCTTCTACTTCTCTGGTCATTCTCCAAATGGGACTTACACTCCTGGCCTCCTTGGCTCTTGGGCCTTTGGGTGTGAACTGGAATCACCCCATGGGGCCTCCAGTTTGCAGAGGGAACATGGTAGGATTTCTTAGCCCATGTAATCATGTGAACTGATCTTTCAAAATATTTTTTTTCTACAATCTCTCTTTTATAAGCTTTTGGCTTTGTTTCGTGGAGAACCCTGACAAAAATAATTAGAAATTCAGTATTTATGACTTCCGGACCAAGAACAGAGTGAGGCTAAGGGCAAACTGTCCATTTATTTCTCAAATTGCCTAAATACAAAATTCAAAAGGACCAGCAATAATCTGTGAAAGAATATCTGAAACCAAGAACAGGAAACGGAGCGTAAATATTCTAAAACGTCACACTGTGAAGGCTTCCCAGGTGAGATGGAGTGCCGGTTTAAAAGCCTATGTAAAGTGCAAAGAAATCCCACATCTCTAAACAAGTGCTTGGAATGCTGGGGGCCAGCCGCATCATATGCACCCCACTCACTGGAGCAGTGAAGGGACCTTACGTATTCTTCTACCTAAAAAGTTTTAATTGGGTTTGAGTTTAGAATAATCCCTTCATTGCATTATGCCATCGAGATTCTTTCTCTTTTCTAATTTTATCTTCACTCCTGAGGTTTTCTCAAGAACATGCAATATTTTCCTGTCCTTAACCCCACTGAAATTGTATCATTAGCCTGGGTTGGGGGGAACTTAATATACACTAATTTTTACAGAGTCTTAAAAAAATGTAAGGATATTTTTCAATAAGGTACAAAGTGAAAATGTGTGATCTAATGCGCCCAAGTCGGCAAGTACAGAACCTGTCATAAGCATGACTTTTAAAAGAACAATAAAGAGATAAATCAAAAAAACATGACAAGGGCCTGTGGGCTACTTCCTTTCCATTCCAATCCAGTCCACTGAGGTGATAGACCCCATGCCCAAGGAAGTGGATACACTGGTATCTGGACCTAAGTCCTCTACTTCAGATACCTGAAAGTTTACACAGTGAAATAATGACCCTAATTCATTGTGTTCTATGTACCTATAACTCCTGTGATGCTTTATCTCAGTGAGATGTTCTTTTCTCCCTTCCTAGTCTTGCCATTTTCTATGACCAATAGAATTTGGCCAAACACTCTACACATCTGCCTTTGAACAAGACCAGATTGGCTTGCTAGTGGCTGGGAAAATGTAGCTGAGTTTCCATGATCATCCTAGTTCAGTCATCTCTCATCAGTCAACAAGTGGCCTAGACCTGGGAGCAAGCATCAGCACAAACCTCAGGTAATCCGAGGCTCGAGTCCTTCCTGTGAGCTGAGTCCCACATTCCAGAAGCTAAACCAATGTTGATTAGTGAGACTTTACAGCTGCCGTGTAGCCTTACCATGTGACAGAAAACTGATACCAAGGGTATTGGCCACACTGGAATTGCAGACACCCAGCCTCCAGAGCAAGCCCATTGAGTTACCACAGGCTGACACTATGTCAACTAAGTTTTGGATCCTGTGTGCAGCCTTGAGCAGTGGGGTTAGTGGTATTTTAGTGTATCTTCACTAAGCTCTAAACTAATGTACTAGGAAAGGAACCTGGAATTGCTTAAATAGTGCTTGTGTTGAGGGAAGATACCCAAGAGCAACTATGTTCTTTAAAATACAGAGAATGTCAATGCCATGTGACCAGCTGAAGGCTTGGGATGAGAAGAAAACTCTTATTTATTCCCACCTCCCTTTTCAACTACCAGCTCAGTAAGTTGCTGGGAAATCCTTAGTGATTAGTGTAATGTGAATAATACTTCATGGTAGACAAGATGTCTAAACGTTAGTTCATCAGATTGTTTCAGGGTTTTTTTTTTGTTTTGTCTTTTTTTGGGGGGGTCTTTTTGAGACAGGGTCTCCCTGTAGCCCCAGCTGTCCTGGAACTATGTAGACCAGGCTGGCCTTGAATTCACAGAGATCTGCCTGCTTCTGCCTCCTGAGTGCTGGGATTAAAGGCGTGCGCTACCATATAAAAGACTATTATTTGGGGGAATTTTTCTTTCTTGGAGAGCTTTTAACTTTAGAATTAAGTAACATGATTCTTGACACTGTTTCCCACTGGAGGACTTCCGAAATTGATTAACCCTTATACCAGGGTGGTTAAAATCAAGTGCACAGATAAGCAAATGATTTTAGAGCCCAACAATAAAAGTGAATTTAAGAGTGTAACCAGCTAAATGCCAGCAACACTGAGTTTTAACAACGAAGGCCTGACAGGTTTTATGGGTATACTAGTAACATTCGTTCTCTTTTACCAATAAACTGGATCTGCACAGGAAATTGAGAATTAGATGATCGTATACATGTGTCCGAGAAGAGGCAGATGGGTGGAAGGAGATTGGATTAGTGCATATGAGAGACATTACCAGAAAATATGTAGGATATAAGGATACAGGCTCTCTACAGTTTATTTTCATCACTATACATTCAGAGGTCAGAGTTTATCACTGAACACAGCTGAAGATCAAAGTCATTTTGTGTTAAAATTACTTTTATTTGGGATGAAAAACACAATGTGTAACCAGATTAGATGACAGTCTATGATTACTTCTTTACTGCATATTTCAAAAGTACAACATATTTATTTCCCATTGTTACTGCAATATATTTCCTCTTATTATGCAGAAGATTACAATGTAGTGTTTTATGTAGCTTTTTCTGTAAGAGCAGATAGAGAACATTCTGCATACAAATACAGGCAGAACTAAAATGAATACATGACTTCTCAAAGTAAGAACAAGGAAGACAACAAATCTACAATTTGGGAGTTCTGAATTCGGGGAGTCTTCTGTTGCTATGGTTTAAACAGGCGCTTTCTTCGGTATGAAATGGACTGATGAAAGCCCTAGGCTTTGCAGATTAGGCGCGTAAAGCTATGTCCAACACGATGGTGGAAGATGGTTCTGAGGTAGAAAGGTGATCATGGCTTTCCTCTTATATAAAACAATTTTCTTCTTTTCAAAATATCTATGCTGCAAATAGTCACCCTTGCCCCCCAACCCACCCAGCCTATCCTAAAAATAGCAATTTCTGACTTTAAGCCTCCTTCAGGCCAGATCCCAGTAAAAGAGAACCCAAAGTTAAAATGTCCTGATGTTTTAAAAGCACATATGTTTGAATCAAAACATATTACCTTTACCTTGATTTTTGGTTTCTCTACAGTTGGTAATTAATTTAAGGTTAAATAAAAAAAAAAAGAAACAAATACCCAATTGAATGCACTCAAAAGTAGAGGCAGGGGTACAATCATTTAAGCATTAATTTCATTCATCTGTAGAAGCAGTGACATTGGCTTTTGATTGACATCCCTCCTAAATGTGCTGATCATGAGCCATCTGTCCATTTACCCAAATGATAAAATGAGACGTGCACTAAATTTATGTCTACTTTTGGAAAGAAAAAGACTAGGAGTTTCAAGAATTACAAAGGACTTGAAATAAAAAACAAAATTATTTTCAAAGGGAGCTAAAGACCATGATGTGTTTTGGTCTCACAATGGGTAAAAATCTGCTGTGTCTCATGTTCAAAACCAAGACTGAAGGGGGAGGGAAGGTTGTACCAAGTTTTATTTCTGCATCAAAATGAAAGTATGCTTAAACGGGCAACCTTTGGTAAAATGATCTTTGAAATGATTACAATGCAGTCTTCTCTATTATCATATAGACTGCAAGATGAAATAAATAAACCAAGATCTACTTACAAGAAAAGAATAAAGGGCAGAAAAAAGAAATCCCAGTAGACTTGCCATTTAGGTCCATAGGATTTTTGTGGCTCATCCAGTGGTCACTGTGGAAGTGAGTGTATGTGATGCCAAATAAAGTTAAATAGTATATTCAGAGTTGCTGTCTAATCCATATATATAAAATATTTTATTCAAATATATGAACTTATTAATTTGGCCAAATCATGGAAACAAATACACAGAATGTATTTGGTCACGTGACTGAATTATAAATAACCAAAATATAATGGTAAAATAGTCAAATAATAAATGATGTTATCATACAAGGTTAATATGAACAGCAGAAGGAATGTAAAAATGTAAAGTGGTCTGATTCTTATGCAATTTTTCTCACGGTTATTAAAAAGACAGTTTCATATTAGAAAGCCCCCACCCACTTCCCAACGCTGTGTACATTATACAAATCAGTGGCAAACGTATTACCATCTCTAAACACCTTTCTGTTCATTAATTTACAGTTGCATAGAAAGGGGAGAAAAAAGCAATAATATATGGTTATTATAAAAAAAAATATCCTTTTCTCTTTGGATAGTCAGTGTTTTACTCCCTCAGTGGAACACACAGTCGGCTTCCTCAGCATGTCGTGGAGCCATGGAGCTTTGGGTGGAATGGGATTTGGAATTGGCATTTGCAGAAGAGGGCAATACTGAAGGTCAGGAAATATTGGTTGGCTGGATGAATGCTTCACATGGCCTGTGGGAAGAGAAAACAGCAAGGTCAGAATAACATTTGCATAAGGCCCTCCAGACAGCAAAGGCCTGTCAATTCTTTAAGGAAAATTAAGGGCTTCTTTCAAAACTAGCTACACTTTATTCAGCTGTGTTCAAGGATCCCCAATGCCCATGTGACCCTGACGTCACCTGGTTGCTTTTCATTACAGTAGCCAACACTAACATAGAAGGGAACTCTAGATGGCTTATTTCTTACCCAGGCTGGAAACCAAGTTAAAATTGAGAGGACTTGGCTTCTTCCTATGGAAGGTACCAATGGTGTGTGTGTGTGTCGGAGGGCTGGGTAGTGGCTACTGTGGGCATCCCGTCCCTCCCAGGGGATCAAGAGAGGGATACCTTGACAATGCCAACTTCTGTCCCACTCTGGACAGGGATTGTCATACAAGGGTGTGCAGAGGTGCTTATTAAATTTAAAATGCCCCAGGCAAGAGGCTCTAATTCCAGGCCACACTCAAGGAAGTGGTACCACCATTTCCACAGGAGAAAGAGCAAGCGGTTAGTCTTTTGAAAGTATTCTTAAGTTAGAAATCCTTTTAAAAAATTACTCTGAAATGGAGTCATCCAAAGGAAGCTTCTGCTGTTCATATTATCCTTGTATGATAACATCACTTATTTGACATTTACATGGAGAATGAACTAGGATAGATCAACAGCTGAGATCAAAACCATTGGGTCAATCAAGCCATAACTCTTACCTGTGGCCTGCTGGGGACATTTGCTGAAAAAGAAAACAGAAGAAATCAACTGAGGGCTTTAGTGCTGCTTTGTTTGCATGCAAGTGTGTGGAAGTCCGTGATAATAGTTCTACTGTCCCACGGATGGTAACAGGAAAATAGGGGGTAGGCTCCCACTCTTTGGCTAAATGCTTTAACCAAGGCTAGTTTTCCCGGTTAGTTTCTCATATTCCATGTGATTTAAAGTACAAACATTCCACCCAAAATATATTCTAGCTCTTTAAAATATGCACGAAAGCTTTCAGGGAGCTCTTAGCTTTAAACAAAACAAAACACTCAAAACTTTAGTTTGTCTTGAGGTGCCCAGCCCTAAGTGACACATCTACAATGCAACTTCCACACTAAACTTCAGGGAGCATAGTGGAACAGGGAAGGGGAGTATGTGTGAAAAAAATTAATGCATCTCTGAACTCTCATTGGCGAAGTTTCCTCATGCAACAGATGATTAATCCAGAAAGCCGCAACTGCCCAAAGTACAGAGAAAGAGACTGCAGAGTGCCTGTCCCTGGGTAGGACGCCGATATTAAACCTCTGTCACCCAGGGTTCAGGGACCATTGCAGCAAACAGACTGTAAGAGCCAGAGGAGGTAGATGACCACAAGGAACCAGTTTTCCAGACAGCGGGGACTGTTGAACTCATATGAACTCACAGCAATGGTGACAGCATGATAAGACCCAAGCAAGCTCAAGCCACACAAAATCACAGCATAGAAGTGGAGAAGTGGTTAAGAAGCTCAACCTTAGCTACTGGCAACCAATACATGCTGAAAAAGAGAGAGTCATTTTCCTTTAAGTGTGTGATGCTAGATTCGTTAATCAGGTTCTCGTGGTTGGACACACACTGAAGGACATCTGAGGACACAAACTTGACTAGATAGGCCTTAACATATATAACAGAGTATGAAATCCCATGGGGAGGGGGCTATAAAAGGGGTACAGATAGGGGAGGCAAGCATTCAATTTAAAAAAATGTATTCTTAAATTGTGCCTGTATTTGGTTTCTGTATCAGAACAAAGAATATTCTATAGTCTTGTGTTGAATGATACAAATTCTGACCAAAGGGTCCTTGGGGGCAGTTAGCTTTTCTTTTCTGCCAATCTTGGTTCACTTGTGCCTGGAAGCTGAGGGAAGATGGTGGTTGTGTGCTTGCATCAAAGAAAGGACTAGCCTGTTCTCCCACAGCCTTCTGGATAGGCTAACAGTAATGCCTTGAATTAACAGCACAGATGTTAGACTAGGGTGTCTAATTCACCTTCAGTTTCTTCCTTTGTAAAAGAGCCCAAGAGAGAAGCTGATCTGGTGGGCTTTGTGAGGGCCATGTCTGCTGAATACCGTCTTCCAGCTCTCTGCTTTGTCACCACCCCCTTTTCAGTGAGAATACCCTCAGCTCCCTGGTTCTTGTGATCTCCATAAAAAGTCAGAAAAGACACACAGACTATAGTATATAAGAGTTTATTACAGAATATAGCACCCTCTAAGGAGCAGATAGTGGGCAAAAAGAAACCTGTCCAGATCTATATTTTAGGCAGCCCTTATACTATTTTCTAAATTCTCTAAAGGAACTTTGGGCTATACAAGCCTGCTTAGATGGCCTCTTACAGGAGGGAGAAGTGGCAAGTCTTTGTTCTTTACCAGAATACCTACACAGTAATCTTAGAAGGTTTTTGATTCTTGGAGCCTTCCTGACAGTTCAAGATGTCAATCCCCTCTATGCCAGAGATATGACTTGAGGCCCATTTTCCCACCAGTAACTAAAGCCCTGATGTTTTAATCCTTTGTTTTACAGGCTGTTGATTCTACCCTTTAAACTTGAGATTCTCTAACTAGCTATCTAGTGCTTTCACTGAGCAGTCAAATGCATCATGGGAAAAGAAGGGAAGAGCTTTGCTTTCTAGTGGTGGCAACATCTGCTCTGGGCCAAAGGAGAAGTGTCACTAGTCATCTAGTATGTTGCACACCTTCCATCTCTTACTTTTCAATGCTGAGGAAGAAAAAAGGACATCAATGATCTATGCTGGGTGTTCGCGAGAAAAAAGAGAAAGCGAGAGGGCTGTCCTCCCTGTGATGCCAGGAGGGAACATGTGAGCCCAGGGTTTGGGAGAAGAATCAGACAAAAGCAAACCTGGTCCCACAAAGTATGTGGGTCCCAGAGAAGGGTGAACCTCTGTAAGTATGTGAGTTACACCTCAGGGTAATGGAGTTGAATCTTTAGTAAGTACACGTTACATATACATACTCTATCGAAAAGGTCCAAAATTATGTTTCTCTTTGTAAGTAAAAAAATACAAAATAGTCAAATCCTAGACAGAAGTCTAATCCACTTTGCTATGCTACCTTTTATAAAAATCAAAAGGCTATAGGCAATCCCCTGGACAAATCTTACTTGTTAAGAAAATTAGGAAATCATTGCATTTTAGTAGGTTTTGAGTTTTTCATGCATGTCATTCAAGCTTAACACACATACGCAGTTCATGTTGGAAACATGCTGGTAGGTTAACAGTAATTTTTAAAAGCATTGGTTCTATCACCCCAAATTACTCAACTTACTGCTGGTCCACTAAAACAACAAAAATGAAAATAAAAGTGGATTACATTAACAAAGAAATAGTTATAGTAGTAACTGGAACTCTCACTACATGATTGGTTAATAGCACAAATTAAACTCGAGTCATTAATTCTTAGCCAAGAGGAAATGACAACACCTGCCTCTCTGCTCTGAAATGCAATATCATTTTCAAAGGCCATAATTCAAAGATGACATTAGGACCGACTGCAATATTAATTCAAGATGCAGGAATTCTAAAGTCTTACATGCAACACTATATAGACACAGTTTTTAAAAAATGTCATGCTAAAGTAAGCAATTCATGCCATTGGGATTTATGAATACAGACTTTCATTTAATTCCAAAATTGCCAGGAGTGGAAATTCATTTGTAGCCATGCAAATTTTTAATTCACAAAGGATCAGAAGTCAAGATTAACATGCAGATCAATTCTCCACATGCTGGTGACAAGCAATTTGAAAGTTCTTGTTAGTTACGGGGTTCAGGGGATTGGCTTGGCATTGTGAGGGTGCCAATCCTATTTATTTAGGTAAACCTCAAAAGGTGGTCAGTAAACTTTTGGAATTGTGAAGCCTTAATAAAATATTTGCTAACTGAGCAATTTAGAAGGAGCACTAAATAAACGAGTCCTGCAAAACCTTCTTAGGGCTAGCTGGGAAAACTTCCACCTCAAACCTTTCCAGCTTGAAAATGGTAACATCTGAGCAACTACTGATCCCTTTAGTTCAGGAACACAATGAGGCACCAAGTCTAACCATGCATTGACAGAGGCTGTACCATCTAAATTATTTAATAACCTCAGGCAGAATTCTGAAATATGCATCAATTTGTAAATGAGACAATGAAGCTCAATAAAAAAAAAAAAAGAAAGCAGTCCCCACCTTGGAGATTTGTATGTTATCCAAAGAAAAATATGGATATAAATATCAAGAAGAAGCCAGGTGTGGTAGTGCATGCCTTTAATCCCAGCAGAGGCAGGAGGATCTCCGTGAGCTCAAGGCCAGCTGGGGCTACAGGGGAGACACTGTCTCGAAAAAGGCCAAAAAAAAAAGGAAAAAGAAAAAAAAAAGTCAAGAAGAACAAAAACCACAATTATTGGGACTTAAAAATTAGCATGTAAATTTCACAGGATTTTAAAATATACCATTCACCATTTTGTTACATGAGGTATTTGAATTCCTCACAATAACACATGCTGAAGAATGCTCATCCACAGAGAACAATAAACATAAATATCTGTGGAATTACAAAGTTAAGAAAAATAGCAAGTCGGCTTCCCCTTAAAGAATCTCAAGCCTCCATAAGTCAGCCTCTGGGTATGGAGGATGGCACAGGTGAAGGGCACCCAGTGCAAAGGAGGAGCTTAGCCCCTGACTGGTGGCTCTCAGGAATGAATCACCATGAACAGCTAGCCACGCTGCCAAACGACAGGGATTTTACATGTGCCTTTTCGGGACAGAAAGTGAGGTGAAGATTCTGAGAATTCGTTGTTCCTCTACAGCTACAATTTTTTATTTTTCACTCTATTCTATTTTAGATTTTTACTTTTATTTTTCACTCTATTTTAGATTAACATTTTTAAACAAAATATACTTATCAGAATATGCCTTGAGAAAGAAGTGCTTTAGCAAAAGAAATGTAAAAAAAGCACAAAATTTTCAATATGGAAATTATGCATTTTATATTCATTACAAAGCATATATTTAAACATATTTCCAAGTCTGACTTTACTGACTGCCAGCTTTTTTCTAAACTGAAAAGGTCCAGTGTGACATTTAATTGAAAATTTCTAAACAGAATTAGATTTACAAAATTTGTTTTTTAATTATGAATGCACTTAGGTGGAGGCTGAGCTGAAAAGTAACAGCTTTTAGAAATTTAATTTTGAAAGACTAATTCATAAAGCATGAGGTTTTTATTCTAGTGATTAAGTAATATATGCCAGAACAAAAACCTCACAAATTAAAATTCAACCTTGAACTATAATTGATATAACAGATTTAATATGTTAATCTATTATAGTGGTTTCACTAGAGAAAAAACCACATTACAGCATGCAGACACTGACTCTCTTAAGCTATTAATGGCACTGGAGAGTTGTGTGTGTATACATGTTTATACAGGCATAGGCACACATGTGCTTTTTGGGAAACAAATGTGGGAGATGACATACAGTAAGTCTGATTCTACAAACTTTGAGAAGCAGAAAACAATAGAATTTCAAATAAAAACTCAGGAACTAACATACAAATGTGTTTATGTGTGTGTAGAAATTAATATACCTTTTGGGTTAATATTCCTGAAAATTCGGAGAAAAATAGATTTTACATAGTTTGCATATCTTGCCAATAACAGTATTTTATGTAAAATAAGGAAACTATTTAATGAAGTAGTACACCTTATTTAGCTATAGTACCGGTAACTGAGATCTTTCTCTCACTTAGGATGACATTTAAGAAAATGACAGAAAGCGTGAAATAAAGGGCTGAGATTTATACAAGATCTTAGTTTATTGACTGGTTAGCTTTAATACCAATTTGAGAGGCTATCATCCCCAAGTTATAAATGACACACTCCATGCTCTTTGAAAGTGTTTAAAACTGTGACCGTAAATTCTGTGTACCCAAGTAGACTGCTGCTGAGTGGGGAGACCGTCCACTGAGGTGGGAGCTCAGCAGAAACTATAGGATGGCAACATGCCAAGGAGAAATCACTTGGAAAAAAATTTTCAATCGATCAGAATCATTATGTAATTTCCCCTGGGATTTGGACTGCTGTTGCTGGGTGATTTTCTGGCTCTTGGCTGTTCATATGGAAAATTCAGAGTCATAATTTGTGATGCTGTGAATCATTTAGCTTTTGCACAATGATTATTTTATTCCATGAAAAAAAAAATCTCAGCCAAAGGGGAGGGGAAACCCGAACATAATACTTCTCTGTACCAGAATCCTCTGAAATGTCTGAAGGAAAGAGAGGGAATTATCTTAGAAAGGCAGTTTCCGCACCTTATTCGGCACATACTAAGGGCTCTTCTTTGAAGTAATACAAGTTTCTTATACTTTAACGTTTCATCTAAAATCAAGATATGCCCCTACTGGCCTCCATTTTGTCACTCCTCAGGCCTATGGGAACATCTCCAAGAGTGGGGTCATACTGCCACTGCACAGGGGATCTGATGGGACCTGAGTGGAGCTTTGTTTTCTTTGTCTGGTATCCATTTGCCTTATTTTCAAACATGCATTTTTGTTTCTAATACTGGCTTTTGGCATCTTACCAAATGTCATAGTTTTAATCATCTTGACACACCTGGAAAGAGGGAACCTCAAGTGAGAAATTTCCTCCATCAGACTGGCCTCTGGTCATGTCTATAGGGCATTTTCTTAATTGCTAATTGATGTGGGAGGGCCCAACACACTCTGGTGGTGCCATCCCTGGGCAGGTGAGTCTGGACTATATAAGAAAGGTAGCTGAGCAAGCCAGAAAGCCACTTGGTCTCTCTCAGTCCCTGCTTTGAGCTCCTGCCCTGGCTTCCCCTGGTGATGAACTATAACCTGTAAGTCAAATGAACCCTTTCCTCCCTTAAGTTGCTTTTGGTCATGGTATTTATGACAGCAACTGAAAGAAAACTAGAAAAAAAACTGGTACTCAAAGTGGGGCATTACTGTGATGAGTCTGTGCTAAAGACAGGGCTGCATATGGAAAGAAAGCACAGGAAACAAGCACATGGCTGTGGCCTTACAACTTTCCTACTCACGGCAGCAAGATGGAAATGAACTGTTGATCTGCTCCATGACCTCCGTGAGGTCAGTGCTTGTGTCATGAGGTGGGGCCAGCAGGTCCTCAGCTGCTTCGACAGAACACAGAATGCAGTGCCTGAATTAAGATCCAACATACTACAAAAGAGCCTCTTTCAGATAAAAATACTACAACCGGCTCCCCAAATATCAATGGGACATGAATTCTCATGGAGGAAAATACAAAAACATCTTTGTATTCGTTTGCTATGAGTACACACACACACACACACACACACACACACACACACAGCATGAAGGAACATCTAGGCATTGTACCCAGGTCCTTATGTAGGCTAGGGAAGCATCCTACTCCTCAGGTACATCCTCAGCACCAATAATATACTTTGATACAGTTAAAATGTATTATATGCTTGTAGAAAAAATTTAGGTACTGAGGGAAAATATAAAACTGAAAAATAAGTAACAGTGATTTGATATGTCTTAATTGAAAAATCCATTATTCTGTACCTAAAAATATTCTTCCTTGGGTGAGTGAAACGTCACCCAAGGCTCAGGGACCATCACAGAACAGGGGGGTGGAAAGATTGTAAGAACCAGGGAGGAGGTGCATGACCATAAGGAAACAGTCCTACAAGCTTCTGGGACCCTGCTCATATAAGTCTATGGCAGTGGTGTCAGCCTACATAAGTCCCATGCAAACTCAGGCAGACAAAAACCCAGCATGGAACTGGGAAAATGAACAGCAGACCCCAATCTTATCTGAAGAAATACTGGCAACTGATTGCTGCTGGGTGAAGAAGAGCGGATCTTCCTAAAACAAGGGACTCTAGATAGGCTAACTAGACTTCAGTGGATGGACTTGCACTGGGGAATGTCTGGGGATACTGACTTTACACAGTGGGCCTTAACAGGGATGACCAAGTATATGGGTTCCAGTGGAGGGAGGGGCTATGAGAGGGTGCTGGTGGGGACCAGGATATAAAGATGATTAAGATTGAGATGTTCTGTATAAAATATGTTCTGTACAAAAATTCAATAAAAACAAACTTAAAAAATATTCTACCAATTTCTTTCTGGAGCTTTTAGTATTTGCTAGCTTATCCTGACACAAAAGTAAATATATGTATATAAATATAGTACATATAAATATGTGTGTTCTATAATATTTTTGGTGTTGATGTGTTTTATTCTATGATCAAAATCAGTTAACACTGTAACTATCAGTGACAAATCCCCATTGTGATTGATGGTCTTGGTGGCACTTCTGCCTCAAAGGGTATAATGCAATATCCACAGAGACCAGGATGGATAAAACAGATAAATATGATCCCCGCCCTCAGCAGAGAAAACCATGTTTGGAATGATATCCTCAGCATTAGGTTCTTCACATGTATAATGCAGAAACTGTAGAGATATCATTTTAAAAGTTCATTCTTGGGGGCTGGAGAGACAGCTCCATGGGTAAAAATGCCTGCTGGATAAACATGAAGATCTGAGTTCAGATCCCAGTACACACCTAGAAAGCTGGCCATGGCCAAGCATAACTGTAAGCCCAGTGTTGAGGGGGCAGGGAGGTGGATCACTGGGGCTTACTGGTGACCAGCCTACCTCCAGGTTTGAAGAGAGACTGAGACCCTGTCTCAAAGCAGTAAGATGGAGAGTGATGGAGCAGTGCACTGATATCCTCCTCTGGCCTCTGGGAGCACAGTCACTTAGGCAGGCACCCCTGTACATATGCCACACAAACACACACCACACTCACAAGTCAGTCTCAAATCAAATAAAAATTAATTTCTTGCTCATTGCAAATTTTCATCTTTTACCAAATTTGAATCTACTACCCACTGTATACACAAGTATATTATAATAAAATCAATTTTTATATTAAAATGGATCTGTACTCATTTCAAATCAAAGAGAATGTTTTATGCTCTAAAGGACCCTGATATAAGAATCTTAACAAACTGGAAAATAGACAGTGGTCAAGCTCAAGGTAGACAGGAGCAGTGACTGTGATTCGGGGACACCCACCTGCTTGGTGGAACGGTGGACCTGGGTCCGGGTCAAGCGAGTAGCTTACTGCAGAATGCTGTGGTGAGGCCCAGGGGGAGACACCGTTGATGCGCGAATCGGATTCAGGCTGAAATCACGTAAGTTAGGGAAATGATTCAAGTAACCTTGGAGGAAACAGTTCCTTTTCACCCCTCACCGTGGGTAACTGGAGCACAACAAGTTCGTACCTTTGGGCAAATTCTGGTGCAGTTCAGCATCGGCTGGGCAGGAGCACTAGTTCTACTGAGTACCGAACACTCTTTCCCTATCATTGCCCTCTGAAGTATCCATGTGGTTATATTACAAGATTTACCTCTGTCATTCATCTATACATTTTGACATTATTTTCCTATCGAGGTAATGAATTTAGAAGTGGGCTGCATTCATCTTTCAAAAATTAGCACTGGAATTCTAAAGTAGTAAATCTATCAACTATCAAAAGTAGCGGACATTGAAAGGCAACACTGGGGACAGTGGTTAAGAGCATGGACTTGGATTCAGGTTCAAACTCCAGCGGTGCTGCCCAGAAGTGGTCCAATTCTAGGCAAACCACAGAACCTTTTGTCTAAAAGGTGCTGGTGCCGACAACTTAGTGCAGATCAGAATCAGTGCACAGGCTGTGCCGCATGCCTTTACTGAGCTCAGCTGCCACGGGATTTTGTGAGGAAAGTGATGAATGAATATTTCTAAAGTCATTTGCACAGTCTATCACAAAGCAAACCCTTCATGAGAGTTTCTGCACAGAGCTTTGAAATGGTGATGGGCATGCCAGTAAGTACATGGATGAATAAGAAAGTAGGGTCTCCTGCAGGGGAATGTAGAAGTTATCACTTTTATTGATGTAGATTTTCTATTAAGTCCACATTAGTTGAAGCCTGGTAGTTTTTCCGGTTTATACTATCTGAGCTAAATTTTCCATCTACTTCTGGCACTTCAGCTAAATCGTTAAGAGATAAGAGCTTCACAGTCTGGGATATTCCAAGCCACTTAGATATCAGTTATCGCAAAAGCATTACTGTGCAATTCTGAATGTACATGAGCCATTAGGTGCTCTGTCTAATGGCATGGAGGGGGAAAAGGGAGATTAGGCAATCCAAGAATCTTTTTTCACTGGAAGAGATTCAATCAGCTATGCAAGTGAAGGCTTCAGAAGCAATTCTGCAGTGGTTCCATGTCCACACTACATTGTTAACACTGCTACTTCATAGCCATAAGAAGAGATTACAAAGACGAACGTACCCCTGATTTGGGAACTATTTGAAAATGTCACACTCACTCCACAAGCAATGTAACTTTTCCAGTGTATGGGAACGGCATTGGGGTCAGGATCAAACAAACATTCTGAGGGCTTATAAGAAAGTCAGGTCTTAACTCAGGAAACTATTATTCTCTGAAGAAGCAAAATTTGCAGGCCCTGAAGTAAACTATTCACAAAGCTGTGTTAAACTCTACAATGACACAGAGAAAAGTACAGGGCCAAACTATGATCTATGGGTCACTATGGAAGTAATGCAAAAATTACAGTGTTTTGAATGATTCTGACGAGATAAAAAGATCCCAATGGCCACTTCGACAAGATGATTTTCAAAAAAGTGAGCGAATCAAATAAAACAAAAAATTGTTTTTGTTTTGATACAATAAATCATTTGTGCAGAAAGGCATCGGTTTTACGATGTCACGAGTCCCACACTGTCCAGGAGAACAAGGCGACAGTGACACTAACTGCAGTGCTAGGGATTCGGCAAGCCAAAGCAGGAATTCCTTTGCGGGGTGGGGGAGGCAGGGGGTGCTCTACTCTACATGCATTTTTTGGATGCACATAGTTGAGTGCATAGCACACTATTAGTTACATGACCTGACTCTACTCTTCAAGGCTAGGTTAATCAAGCAATTAATTCTTTCTGGTATGTTCTCTTTACATACAATATTATTTTGTTTTCTCTCACAAGACTGCTAAAAACAGAAAGTCAAAAACTGTACCGATAGCTTCTTTCATAAGCCAAAGAACGGAGCTTTGCAACACTGCAATTAGTCATTCACTGGTGAATCACACAATCAATTTACTAGGTTCTGATCAACTTTAGGAAAAGCAAGAGAAGAAAACAACGGAAGGAAGAAAAAGAAAGGAAGGAAAGAAGAAAGGAAGGAGGAAGGAAAAACAGGTGGAAAGGGAAGGAGAGAAAGAGAAAATAAGAGATGACATTTCTGTGTAAAGGCAAATATTAGTTTGTATTTGTCATACATATGTTTTCATTACAATGTAAATTCTATTTCCTTTTGTCAAAAAAGTTTGTAAGCAACTGCTATAAAACATGACCCAGTATGAGGAAATAATAGTGACAAATTAATAGCCATCTGTTACTCCTGTTACTAAATTTCATGCAAATAGTGATTTTTGGAATGTGTGCTCCTGACTCACTGGAAGAAGCTTAGAATGCAGATTTCAGGTCACCTGCTATTCCTGATCTCCATGGATGCTTCCCATATGCAATGTGGGTGAGTGTATATCACAGGATCTTTTTTTTTTTTAATCAAACTATCTCAAGCTGAGATTTCAGAGTAAATGAAGAATCAGAAATTGCACTGTCAACTGGGAAAGCACAATTTTTGTACTAGTGAAGATTTAATGCATACATGTGAAAAGGGACTTCTAACCCAGTGTAAACAGAATTAAGTATGGAGGTGAAAATTGAAGGTGGACTTCTTAGCTTCTCTGACGCCAGGCTCAGACCCAGGCCTCAGATAGGTACCATGGGGAGGTGCCCACAGCATTCTACACACCTACCTGTTCCAGCAGCTGTCGGAGGCGGTGCAGCTGAGATTCCAGCTGTTTATTATGATCTTCCAAAATCTGCATCCTTGCCTCCAGCCGCCCTTTGTGCTGCCGAAGGAGCTTTGCTTCCGCTATAAGCTCTGAGTCCTCGGATGTGTGATGAGGCGATACGATGGAGTCTGGAGGGGAGCCCACAGGGAGCCCCCTTCTCAGGTGCTGCTCCTTCAGTTGCTCATATTCTACCTGCAGATTTCTAATGCAGAAAAGGAAGAACAAACAAACAGACCAGAAATGCTAGCAGGTATAACCTCTGCTCTTCCAAACTGTCTACCAACCCCAATTCAGCTAATATTACTACTTTGTATTAAATGAAAACACATAAACAGGAAGAACAAGGAGAAGAAAAGCTGGGGCTTCAAGCAAGAGTGCTGTCAGGCCTCATCAATGAATCCCCAGGTGCTGCTGGACCCAGTCCTCACAGCACAGCCCGTTAATAGTCTCTAAAACCTTGGCTTCACTGCAATGTCATAGACCACAGTTCTGAAAGAGGATGGGAAAGGGCCTTGTTGGCCTTCTCATAAAGACACGGTGACATATTTACTTCTCTGGGGTCTAGCACACCTTTGTTCTTCCTCCAGGTCAGCAATAATCCGCTCCAGTTCTCCACGTTCTTCCCTTTCTACCGACTTCAGGATCTGCGCTGGACTCTGCGGCTGGCTCACGGGAGACTCCCCGCCCAGTGTCTGGCAGTACTGCTGGATGAGGGCATGCTCGTCCTCCCTGGTGAGACAAAAGATAGACAGAGGTTCAGGTCTGGGTGGTGAGGTCTCTGGATACACACATAACGACAGTGATGCTTGAACTGGTGGCTAAACCAAGTTGCCTTGGAACTCAGGGTCACCATCACCTTTCTTTGAAAATGCTGGCAGAAAATTCATCCATCAAAGCTCATGTTTGACATACATAGTCTTTCATTTCAAAATATATGTGTCATAATCTAGTTGCTATTCTCACAGTCCCCAAAGAGACACTTTATTCAGCAGAGAAAATAAAATAAAGCAGAAATCAGGCTAAGTTACTATAAGCAAGGCTTAACCAAGTGTGTCCAGCCTGTGGCCTGTGGGCTGCATATGTCCCAGGATAGCCATGAAAGTGGCCCAACACATTTGAAGATGACAGTGGCATGTGTCAGATGGTTGGACATTCCAGGAAGGAGTTAATGCAAAAGTTAGAATAAAAGATGTTATAGACATATTACCCACTGACTGCCAAAAACTGATCAAGAATACCCTGTCTTAGGGCTGGAGAGATGATTTAGTGGTTAAGAGCACTGACCGCTCTTCCAGCAGACCTAGGTTCGAGTTCCACCACCTACATGGCAACTAACAACTCTCTTTAACTCCAGTCGCAGCTGATCAGACACCCTCTTCTGGCCTCCGTGGGCATTGCACACATGGGTGCACTTACATACATGTAGGCAAAATACTCATACACATAAACTTTTTTTAAAAATAAAATAACTTATCTTTCACAGTTGGTTATAACCAATGTTATAATATTTTATAGCCCAAAGTTTATGGCTTATAATACTTATATTTTTTAGTTAAACAATAGCACAGATGCAATCATACATGATAGCTACAGATATTTTACTGGGTATTATCACAGGGAATTTTTAGGACCAATCAGTCTGCATTAAGCCATTCATTACATTTCTAATTCACTGGGGTTCCTCCCCTTTATCTAATGACTTGTCTGATGAACTTAGACAGATCAACAAAAGCGTAGATTCAAGGCTAGCATCAGCAAAAGTATAATGAACTGGACAAACCCAATATGTCTATGAGAAGAAAAGGCTTTCCAGCTGGTCTGGAGCCTCTTTTCTTCCTTTATGAAGAAGATTCCACTGGATCACCTCCTGAAAGTGTGACTGCCACATCTCCTGGCTCATGCTGTTGCAGAGTCCCTCAGCACATCAAACCTGGCCTGTTTTGATAGTTGTTGGCAAACAAGTCCTAGAATTTACAGTTTTATAGAATATGGCCTAAGGAAAATAAGATGTAAGTGATGTGGCCATCAGAGTCTAAAATGGAGCTGTTCTGTGGCTGAGCCTTCTATGTAAGCAGTACGGCCACACAGATCTCTCAGCATCCTTGGCTGTTACTCTGGGACCAGGGCATATCCGAGGGCAGCCAAGGAGAGCCTGGCCTTGGCATAGGGAGTCCCAACCTTTCACTGTGTCACCCAGGCCTTGAAATTGCTTTGCACTTGCACTGTTGAAAAGTACCTGATCCTGGGCAAGCACTTTGATTCTAATGTGTGATACAAAAATCCCTCCCTGACTTATCATACCCTTATCCAGACAAACAGGTCTGAAATTGCATCTACAATTCTGTGCATTTTTAGGAAAGGTGTGCTCTAGGCAGTGAGATCAGTGAGAGGGAATGGGTGCTCTGCTTGGTGGAAGGAGAGAACCAACTCCTGAAAACTGTTCTATGACCTTCTCACATGTACAACGGTATGCACGGGCATATGCACACATATATACCATTAAGTAATTAATCAAAAATCTGGCAGGGAGATATGGAGGAAAAAGGTATTTTCCTGGTAGGAAGGACATGGTCACACGTGGGTGTGGGCGCGTGCACACACACACACACACACACACACACACACACACACACCACATAGCTAATAGCCCAAATCTAAGGAATATAAAGGGGGAGACAGAGATGAAGGTCTGAGATGAATAAATCAATGCTGTGAAGCACTCCTTAGCAGATATGGATCACAGGTGATGCTTGGAAGCACATTTCCCAGTTCATGGGGAAAGAGAGGCAATTCAAGAAGGCAGAAGTGCAAGACTAACACAGGACAGAGCAAATGACAAGGTCTGAGGCTACAGAGGACATAAAACAAAGCAGCTGCAAGGTAAGAGCACAGCAGAACACTTTTCACTTTTTTTGGGGGGGGGGTTGAAAAACACCTAAGCATGGTGACTAAAAAGATAGAATGTCCAAGCAGGAGAAAAACATTCATATGTATCTTAGTAAATGTTCTATATTTTAAGGATGAAACAACACAAGCAATCAACCAGGAATCAAGGCAAAGTGGGAAGTCATTTGCAAAGGAAAAAAGGGCTTTAGCCTCCTACTCCCGGATAGTCAATGTTCAAAGACAGTGGGGTACTGCTTAGAGTCCTAACCCAGATGTTCACAGGACCGGGCAAACTGCTCACTTGTATAGCACTCCCACTCCGTCCTGCAAGGATGAGCAAGAACAATGCAAAAGGGAAGAGAACTAGACAGTGATCTCTAGTGTGGAAATACAGAAGAGGCACACTAAATCTCATAGTGGCAAAACCCAATTATATACTACTTCCAGATAATATCCCTAAATGAAAATCATAAAGATGCAAAGGAAAAGTTTCAAAAAAGGGAAACAATAAAAACATCACAAAAAAAAAAGAAAACTTGGACCCTATAAGTGGCCTGGCAGATCTTTTGTCTAGGAACTGACCACAGATTTGGCCCAGAGTCCCTCTGATATTATGAGGTACCACAGATCATTTATTCCCTAGAACATTTATGCAGACACTTAACCCTGAGGATTAAATTCAGTGCTCAATATTAACAGAGACTAACTACATTTTTGTTTTAAAAAGTTGAGAGATACCTCAGTGGGTAAGGCTGCTTGCTGACAATCTGGGTTCAACCTCTGGAACCCACATGGTGGAAGGAGAGAACTGACTTCCTCAAGTTGTCCTCTGACCTCTACACATGCTCCACTCTCAATAAAAAATAAACAAACAAATTAATTCATTAAAATCTGGAAAGCTAGGTGCTGGGAAACCAGCTGAAATAAAATTGGGATGCATTTTGTTAACATTTATTATATAAGTTCATTTCTTTTGTGAACTTTTGGTGATTTTAGTATGCTATAATTATTACTGTCATAAGTGTTAAATTGTTCATTAAGGTGCCTGGAAAAGAATTAAGAGGATTTTTACAAAAATAAGAAATTAGCAATAATTTACATGTAGCATGCAATTTTAGCCTTTAAGTGCTTCATAGATTATTAGTCCTAAAGGTTAAATGCAAAAATAGATCCTTTCTAGTTTTTAATTGTATATAATAAAAACCAAGAGCAGCCTCTTTATGTAGATAGTACATTACGCCCAGACTACAGTCATTAAGATCAATAGCATGCAGAGTGCTGAGATAGAAAATATTTTTAAATGCAGGCCTGAACTAAGAAGCAATATTAGATGAAATATAATTATACTACACTTATTACAGACAGTAAATACTGCCCATATTACAAAATTAGTACCGATTAGATAACCAAAGAACTGTGATTCACTCAGTGACCTTTGAAATGTAGGCAAGACACAGACAAAACTAATAAATGTCTTTTTAAAAAATATTTTATTTATTATTTTTATGTGTATGTGTGTATTGCCTGCATGTAGGTAAGTGCACCCGTGTCATGCAATGCCCGCAGAGGACAGAAGAGGCTGTCAGATC
>NW_008335281.1:117216-120858 GCF_000622305.1 Nannospalax galili
AATTAGTATATCCCCTTTGGTTTTAATATATTCAATTAATGGCAAATCTTTAAGCACCATGGTCAAAATAGCCAAGCTAGTTGTCTTTGCTGCCTAAGGAAGACATATTACACCCTATCATCCTTAATCTTTTGTTTTCAAAATAATTTTTTAAATTTAGTTTTCTTTTATGTGTGTAAGTATTATGCCTGTGTGTATGTAAGTGCACCGAGGTCATGTCACCCATGTGGAGGACAGAAGAGGGCATCGAATCCCCTGGAACTGGAGTTACAGACAGTTGTTAGCTGCCATATGGGTGCTGGGATTCAAACCCGGGTCTTCTGCAAGAACAGTCTATGTTCTTAGCTGCTGCTGAGCCATCTCTCCAGGCCCTAAATGTCTTCTTTTTATGAGCTTTGGTCTATTCCAGGTTTCAGATTTACAAACACTAATTCTGGGGCAAACTATGGCCAATCAGCCCCCGCCCCATCCGTCTACACAAAACGATGTCACTCAAGAGCAGGAGGCAGATGGAGTGAGAGATTCTGCTAGCGATAGCCCAAGGAACTATTGTCCTAGGGTTCTGGCCTCTGAGGGTCGCCAGGGCTGTCTTGGGTCCTGCCCCCTTCCTGAGCTGTAGTTGCTCAATTCTTTCTACAAAGATACTTAGTAGCCTTAAAATTATTGCCCTCTTAAATTATCCAGAGTCCAGCTTTCAGAGAAACAGGGAGTATTGGGAAATGTGTGTATGTGGGGTCAAAAGCAGGGAGGCTGGTGTACATTCTAGGCTAGGGAACTAACAGCCCATGCAGGGGTACAATAAACAATGAAATAAAGAAGCTCCACAGAGCAGGAGAGTCTGGGGGATGCGGGACAGGGGCTTGCTTCAGTAGAGCAATTTGAGGGAACAAAACTAGCTCAACAGGAAGGTTGATTGTTGCCAGTGATACAGAAAGACAACAAGAAGGCTTTGGCTGGTGCAGGCCCTAGCTCTGCAGTTGGGCACTTGTATGTTGGCCAACGGGAAGCTCATCATTCAGTGGAAAGCTTGGAGAAGATACACAGCTACACACCACCTGCCAAATATCACATACAACCCAGGGGCAGAGATATCAATAAAATGAGGGACAGGCCAAGGTGGTAGTACATGCCTGCCATCCTGGCACTTTAGAGGCATGAGGATTGGAAATTTGATGCCAGTCTGTGCCACATAGTAAGACCATGCCTCAAACAACAGCAACAACAACAACAACAAAACCAACCAACAAACAGAAAACTCCAAATAGACAACAACAACTAAAAAGTGGGGCTGATGAAAGTATTATCTTTTGAAAAGTATTTCAATGTATCTAATTGTAACCGTATATACTTATATACACATTCATTTTTAATAAGGACTCTGTCTAACAGACAGCTTACAAACTCCCTGAAAACTACACCAATCACTTCTCACAACTGGCTCTATCACACCACTGAACTCAGAATCAAATAAGCATTTGTTAAACCGGTAGATAAATTATTACATTAAGTGAGTGCTTACAAAAATTTGTTCTGCTCTTAATCATCTGGTAATCTTTTCTGTTCTGAAACATTAGTGCTAAACTTAAAAATATTGTTTATTTTAATTTGAAGATAGGGAATATTAAATGTCAACATCACCTGTATTCTGTTCATATAGTAAGATAAACACACACTAAAGAAGCAAGGTTTTGATCTTATTATTTTTAATTTACTTCTTTGCTGCTGTCGATGGCGAGAATTACACTGATTTAAAAGACATTTAAGATTCTTAATGACTGTATATGAAATACATCCTAACAGATTACATATGAAACTAGCAGTACAAATACTCTATTATCTTGAGTTGGAAAGTGTTTCAAATTTATAATACTTGAATAATGCATAAGTCATGGCTGTATTATCGTCAAGTATTAAGATGCTAAACTCTGATATCGAAAATGGAAAAATTTCATGAGAGCTTTCATTTATAAGTGTAATGATATATGAAACATAAAAAATAGTGAAATCGGCTTCCTTGTCTTGGCCCTCCAGACAACTGGGGAACCACCACTGCTTCTTCCTGATCCTGTGCATCCAGAGCAACCCAGTTCTTTCTCAGGTCTCCAGGAGCACTGCTTCTGGGCCTGGCCCCGCCCTCACCTCCCTCTGCTTCCCTGGGCCTGCAGGACCCACAGGCTTTTCTCCCGCAGACTTCTTTCTCTGTGGTAAGTCCATTGGGCCCTCCTCACCTTGACTCCCCCAGCCTCACTCACCCTTCCATCTCCCCCACAGGCCTCTCCTCCTAGCCTGGGCCCTGTCCCATTCCTTGTCTTGGCGCCCCAGACACCTGGGGAACCACCACTGCTTCTTCCTGATCCTGTTCATCCAGAGCAACTCAGTTCCTTCCCAGGTCCCCAGGAGCACTCTGGGCCTGGCCCCGCCCTCACCTCCCTCTGCTTCCCAGGGCCTGGAGGACCCACAGGCCTCTCTCCCACCTGCAGGCCCCTCTCTCCTGGGTAAGTCGATCCTGCCCTCCTTGCCTTGATTCCCCCAGCCTCAGTCACCTGCCCATCTCCCCCAGCGGTCTCGCCTCCTAGCCTAGGCCCAGTCCTATTCCTTGTCTTGGAGTCCCAGACACCTGGGGAACCACCACTGCTTCTTCCTGATCCTGTGCATCCAGACCAACTCAGTTCCTTCTCGGGTACCCAAGGGTGCTCTGGGCCTGGCCCCACCCTCACCTCCCTTTGCCTCCCAGGGTCTGTACAACCCAACAGGCTCTTTCCTGGATGCTGGGGCTGACCATTCCTCTTCCTGGTCCTTTGCATCCAGACCAACCCAGCTTCTCAGTGCAGTCGCCAGGGGCCCTAGGAGCTGCCTTCCACCCCCATCTTCCTTGGCATCTCTGGGTGGCATGGCCAGTAGCTGCCCTAGACCAGCATCTTTCCTGGGCCCAGCTCCCAGGCCAGTCCAACCCCCAAAATCTTTCCTGGAGGGATCAAGACCTTAGGAGAAAGCTGAGAGCATCTGATCCTCATCTGACTTGGGCCTTGCTGGGAACTCCTGAAGGCAAAAGCAATCTGGCCACTCCAATATAAAATAAAGAGAGAGAACTGGAAGCTTAGAGGAACCAGCCTTTCATGCCCCCAAATTAAACCACAAAGACACATAAAGTTCACAAAAAGAAGCAAACCTAAATTTGAAGGCTTGAGTCTCACACAAGAGTCAGAAACTACAAAAGAAATTCACATATCAAGATCACAGAGAAAAAACAACATGAAAACCAAAACACCATATCGCCACCAAATACCAACAGTCCTCTAGAGGAATACAATGAGAAGCCCCTAGAGATAATGCAGGACACAGAACTCAAAAGAACAATTACAAACATGATAAAAGAATTCAGTGAATTTAAAGAACACACAAATAAAGAAATAAAAGAACTGAAAGGTTATAGGGATAAACTTCAGAATGAATTCAGAAAAAAAGAGATATAGAAGAATACTCAGGCTGAAATGAAGAAGGAAGTGAAACACTCACTAAGCCAATTAGAAACCACAGGAGAAAGCCTCACCAATAGGGTGAATGAAATGGAAAACAGAATATCAAGACTGGAAGATAAACTGGATGAATAAGACCACTCAAGCAAAGATTATGAAAATTTTA
>NW_008335281.1:121066-121562 GCF_000622305.1 Nannospalax galili
AATACTGAAAGCTGAAAAAATAACACAAAGAAACAAACAAAAATGTCACATATAAAGGAAAACCCATCAGGATTAAAGATAACTTTTCAGTGCAAACTTTGAAATCCAGAAGAGCCTGGACCAAAGTATTTCCAGTTTTAAATGACCACAGATGACAACCCAGACTTCTATACCCAGCCAAAATGCCTATTATAGTCAAAGGGGAAAGAAAAATCTTCCATGACATAAATAGGCTGAAGGAATTCATGTCGACAAAACCATCCCTTCAGAGAGTTCTGGAAGCAATACAAAGAGCTGAAGAAAGAATGACTATACCCAAGAAGTTGCGGAAAGAAATTCAATTAAGATATAACTGTGGAAAAGTACAGCTACATCATGAATGTAAATAGAAATAAAAATAACAGGACTCAATACTCATCTTTCATTAATAACTTTAAATATGAACGGACCGAACTCCCCAGTCAAAAGACACAGACTAGGTGAATGGGTTAAGAAA
>NW_008335281.1:121774-122555 GCF_000622305.1 Nannospalax galili
TATCAAGAAGATATTACAATCACGAGCATATCACCAAACTCTGGTGCACCCAATTTCATAAAAACAATACAACAGGACTTTAAGACCCAGATAACCCCCAACTCATTAACTGTAGGCGACTTCAATACCCCACTGTCTGCATTAGATAGGTCAACAGGGCAGAGTGTTAACAGAGAGACATCTGAATTAAACAATATCATATATCAAATGGACTTAACAGACATCAACTGAGTATTCCACCCAAGCACCAAAGGACATGCTTTCTACTTAGTAGCCCATGGAACCTTCTCCAAAATCGACCATATATACTGGGGCACAAAACAAACCTCAACAAATACAAAAAAAAAATGAAACAATTCCATGCATCCTATCAGCTTACAATCAACACCGGAAAGCCAGAGTCACCACATGAACACATGGAGATTAAGCAACACACTCCTGAATGATGAATGGGTCAAAAGAGAAATTAAGAAAGAAACAAAAGTATTCCTGGAATTAAATGAAAAGGACAATACAACACAACAAAACCTCTGGGACACACTGAAAGTGGTCCTTAGAGGGAAGTTTATAGCTCTAAGTGCCTACATCAAAAAATCAGAAAGAACACAAATAAATGACTTAACATTGCAACTCAACACACTTGAAAAGCAACAGCAAACGAAACCCAAACCAGGCAGCAAGAAGAAATAACAAAAATCAGGACAGAAAATGATGAAATTGAAACAAAGAAAACAACACAAAGAATCAACAATTCCAAGAGCTGGTTCTTTGAAAAGATAAA
>NW_008335281.1:123076-123453 GCF_000622305.1 Nannospalax galili
CAAGATACTTGCAAACCGCATACAGACACACATCAAAAACATCATCCACCATGATTAAGTCAGCTTTATCCCACAGATGCAGGGATGGTTGAATATACATAAGTCAATAAACATAAACCACATAAATGGGCTCAAAGATAAGAACCACGTGGTCATCTCAATAGATGCAGTGAAGGCCTTTGACAAAATTCAACATGCATTTATGTTCAAAGTCCTAGAGACAACTGGAATGGCGGGAACATACCTCAATATAATTAAAGTCATGTATAATAAACCCACAGCCAACATCATTCTGAATGGAGAAAAAACTTTCCAGTTGAAAGTTTCCATTCCCATTGAAATCAGGAACCAGACAAGGCTGTCCACTATCTCCACTT
>NW_008335281.1:123609-126697 GCF_000622305.1 Nannospalax galili
TTACCTACAAAAGTCTGTAGCCTTTCTATATAATAATAATAAGCAATCAGAGAAAGAGTACATGGAAACACTCCCCTTCACAATAGCTGGAAAAATAAAATAAAATATCTTGGAGTAAACTTGACCAAAGACATTAAAGAGCTCTACAATGAACATTTTAAATCTTTAAAGAAAGAGATTGAGGAACACATAAGAAGATGGAAGGACCTCCCATGGTCATGGATTGGAAGAATTAATATTGAGAAAATGACTATCCTACCAAAAGCCATTTATAGATTCAATGCAATACCAATCAAAATCCCCATGACATTTTTCAAATAATTGGAAAAAAAAACCATCCTAAGATTCATGTGGAAGCACAAAAGACTTCAGATAGCCAAAACAACCCTGAGCACTAAGAGCAATGCCAGGGGGATTTCTATACCAGATTTTAAGCTATATTACAGAGCTATCGTCATAAAAACAACATGGTACTGGCACAAAAATAGACCCATAGATCAATGGAACAAAACTGAAGGCCCAAATATGAGTAAATGTGATTTCAGCCGCCTAGTATTTGACAAAGGGGCCAAGAATATTCACTGGAGGAAAGACAGCATGTTCAGCAAATGGTGCTGGCAAAACAGGATCTGCACCTGTAGAAGAATGAAACTAAACCCCTATCATTCACCCTGCATGAAATTCAATTCCAAATGGATCAAAGACCTCAATGTAAAGCCTGAAACTCTGAAACTGTTAGAAGAAAACATTGGGAAAAACCTACAAAATATAGGTGTAGGAAAGGATTTTCTAAACCGGACATCAATTGCTCAGGAAACAAGGGCAAGAATTAAAAATGGGACCTCATTAAACTAAAAAACTTCTGTACATCAAAGGAGGCAACCAGGGAAGCGAACAGAAAACCCACAGAATGGGAGAAAATCTTTACCAGCAACACATCTGACAGGTTTAATATCCAGAATATATAACATTCTCAAAAAACAGAGAATCAAGACAAGAAGCAACCCAATTAAAATTTGGGCTAAGGAGTTGAACAGAGAGTTCTCAAAAGAAGAAGTAAAGATGGCTATAAAACATCTTAAAAGATCTTCAACATCACTAATAATTAGGGAAATGCAAATTAAAACTACTTTAAGATTTCATCTTACCCCAGTCAGACTGGCTAAGATCAAGAGAACAAATGATACCAAATGTTGGAAAGGATGTGGGGAAAGGAGAACACTCATCCACTGCTGGTGGGGCTGCAAACTTGTTCAACCCCCATGGAAAGCAGTGTGGAGAACTCTTAAAAAACTACAAATGAACTCATCCTATTGCAGAGACACTTGTACATCCATGTTTGTTGCTGCCCTTTTCACAATAGCTAAGAGATGGAAGCAACCTAAGAGTCCCTCAATTGATGAGTAGATAATGAAAATGTGGTTCATTTATATGGAGTTTTACTCAGCAATAAAGAAAGATGAAATCATGAAATTTGAGGATAAATAGATGGAACTAGAAACTGTTATACTAAGTGAAGTAACACAGACTCTGAAAAATATCGACATATGTTTTCCCTCATATGTGGATCCTAGAACAAAACCCTGATAAATGAGTATGGTTTCCAGTCATAACTACAGGAACCAGGATAATGGAAAGGAAACAGGGAGGTAAAGGAAAAAAAAAGAACCTGAAAGGGAAGGACAAAAGGAAACAGGCCTTAATAAGGGAGATAGAGACAAAATTGGGTTAGTTTAAGGGAGGGGGCAGGGAAGGGTATACAAGGAACCTAGGGGATAAGGGAAAAGAAGGAGCTCAAGAGAGGTAGGATCATAGGAGAAGGGTATTACTAAGGGAAAAAGGGTGGGAATGGGAGCACCTTAAGTGGGAAAACTATGGTGGAGGGGTGAGACAATGCATGAGATAAATAATGCCTAACTAGTTCCAGAGGGAACCATATTACTCCTACAACCTACTGACAAATTATACATAACAGATCAAGAAATATATATCTAGGTAAAGTTTATCTGAGAACAACTGGTCTTTGCCCAAAATTTATCTATATGGTACACAGTAATTAAAAGTACCAGACTGGTAGAACTAACCTTCTTCGATGTCTAACAGACATACTTTGAGGCCTATACTAATTGGGTCAGAGGGACATAAAGGACACTTTTTGCTCCTTGCCCTCCTAGGTTGACTAGTTCCAGGGGACTATGAGCATCTCTCAAAATGTCCTATAATGGTGGTGGGTCACCTGTCCACTTGATCAAGGAGGCCGAGGAGACCCCACCAGATGGACTTGAACCAGTGTCCAGTCAGAAAGAGAAGTGTCAACACAGAGGAATCACTTCCTCCATGCTTCCAAGTGAAGCCAACCATGGTCGAGCAGGACCTTTGACTTATCTTCACATAGGTGGAACTGGTAAAAGAAAGGAGCCAGGGGTTCCTCCCAAGCCCATGTGACCCCTGAGGAACAGGTCCTCAAAGGACCTTAAGAGTAAAATAAATTGGTTTATCAGGGTCAACTGTATTGCCTCAAACATCCAAAAGGAAAGTATAACTAGAGATTAAAGGGGTCAATATAATTTCTTAAGAGTCCATATGCATAGCTAAAGGCTACATAACAAGCAACAATGCCAGATAGGAGATACCTTCTTTTGAGTTGTTGGCCAGGGTGACCAAAGGGACTCCCAGATAGTAACCCAGCACTGAACTGGGAAAATGAACAGCAGACCCTAATCTTATCTAAAGAAGTATTGACAACTGATTGCTGCTAGAAGAGGAACAGCTGACCCTCCTAAAACAAAGACCTCTAGATAGGCTGACTAGATTCAACAGAAGGGCAAGCAGTGGGGACTGGCTCGGGGTGCCGACAACACAGCAGACAGTATCAGGAATATCAGAATATAAGGGCTCTAGTTGGGGGAGGGAGTCTATGGGAGGGTGCTAACTGGGAAGTGGGTATATAGTCGAATAAGATGGTTTTGTTCTGTGTGATACACGCACACACACACACACACACACATAACAAATCACCAAACTTTTAAAAAATGTATTATATTTGAGGAGGAAGCATGGAAATTTACGTCATGCTAATTAGTAGATG
>NW_008335281.1:127343-163898 GCF_000622305.1 Nannospalax galili
GATTTTATTTCTTATAGGTTTTATACTGAGTACAATATTGTATAACTGTAACAAGTCAACTGTAAAACTAAAAATTTACAGCCAATTTTGAAAAAGATGCATCTTAGCTCAGGAAATTGTTATTGAATATGTCAATGCTGTTGTAATGAAATGCTTCTTCTAAGTATGTGGTTATTAAATTAAAAAAGTGAGTTTTTCTATATGAAACAGTATATTTTAAAATGAAATGGGGATCTTTTGTAAAGGTTAAAACCTCATTCAATTCTATGTGTTATAGAGTTTATACTGAGAACAATAATGAATAAGTATATTAATTCAACACTGTGAACCTAAAAATTACAGCCAATTTTGAAAGATATGCATCTTTGTAATCTCTTATTGACTATGTCAATGTTGTTGTAACGAAATGCTTCTACTAATTATGTAGATATTAAATACATTTTTAAACTAAAAAAAACAGATTAAAAAAATAGTGAAACGGAGATATTTTATCAGAGTGCTTAAGGAATTTTACTTGTTTTTCTCCTATCTTTGTTAGTGAAAGCCACGTACACACTATGTCCTACAACTGCTCTGTCTCGCTTACAGCTCTCTGCCAGACCCAAACCACAAAGAGCCTGCAAGTCACATAAAACTTGAGACCACTGAAGCCTTTTACACATCACCTCAAAATTAGCATGAAAAGTGAAGCCAAAAAACATTCCAAAGGAAAGAAGAGCTATCACAGTGGGGTCATCATAGAGAAAAATACTTGGTAAGAGCATTCGACAACCAAGCTGGACACAGATGGGGAAGGCAGGCATAACATGTATCGCTAAAATGCTTTTTTAAAGATATTCTTAAGTCAATGAGGCTTTTCCTAGTTCCTAATAAAATAAAATACTGGCAAGGGAGTGACTTCTCACTGAAGGGCAGGGAGGCTATGCCCAGTGTGCCGGCCAGCATTGCTAAATGCAGACAGTATGGAGAAAACATTAGCAAGTGGAAGAAAGAGGGTTTTGCAGAAAGTGCGTGGAGCCTATACAAGTCCATTTGTAAAACTAAGAAATGGGGCTGGAGTGATGGCTCAGAGGTTAAGAATATTGGTTGTTCTTGCAGAAGACCAGGGTTTGATCCCAGCACCCATATGGCATCTGACAACTGTCCATAATGCCAGTCCCAGGGGATCCAACAGCCTCTTCTGACCTCCGTGAGCATTGCATGACATGAGTGCACTTACCTACGTGCAGGCAATACATGCACACACATTAAAAAAAAAAAAACTAATAAGAAATATGAATATTATGGCTGATGAGATGGCCATTTGCCAAAGTGCTTGATACCTAAGTGTGAGGACTTCAGTTTAGATCCAGAGCACCCACATAAGAGCTAGGCATGTGTGGTGGCACGTGTTTATAACCCCAGTGCTGGGGGAGGGGAGAAGAGCAGAGAGAGGCAAATCTTGGAGCTGATTGGCTAGCCAGCCTAGCAGAATCAACAAGGTCCAGGTTCAGTGTGACACCATGCCTCAAAAAATAAAGTGGAGATGGGCACGGTGGCACACGCCTTTGATCCTAGTACTCGGGATGCAAAGGCAGCCAGATCTCTGTCAGGTTCTGCAAGCCTGGTCTAACACAGCAAGTTCCAGGTCAGCTGGGGGCACAGCAGACATTGTCCAAAACAAAACAAAACAAAACAACAACCACCCCCCCTCACACACACATCCAACCAAACAAAAACAAACAGAAAGAACAAGGCAAAACAAAAGTGGAAAGAGCAATCGAGAAAGACACCTGATCTTAACTCCTGGCCTCCACACACACATATGAATGTATACCACACATACAAAACAGAAATTATCATGACTATGTTATTAATAAGGCAATCTGATTATTTTAAAGCAGATTGGCTGAGCATTGTGGCACTTTTCATTAGCTTGTAAAAACTAAGTCACCGTGACCTGAAAACATAAAATCTGTGTAGATTTTTTGGAACCACGTGTCAATTTTGACTGGGATCATGACTCAGAGGTGACAGTCCTCTGAAACCGTAACATAAGGGAGCAGTCTTCCCAGGCAGACTCACTGCAGGATGTACTTACACACTTCCTGTTGTGGAGCTGCTGTCAGTCAAGAAAGACCCGTTCGTCCTTTCCATTTGGGCCAGTCTGAAAAATTAAAATGAGGAGCGAGATTATTGGGCTGCAGGGGACAGGGCCATCCGGAAGCAGATTCTTGCTCATTTTTAAATGCTCATCAATTCTGACAATGGAGAGAAAGGTCCAAACTTCCCATAAGATGGTAAAATTGAAACCGGTCTACTGGTGAGCTGCACTGCTATCACCACTCCCGTAGGGGCTGTGGCTGCCATCTTATACCATGCTGTGGAGTTTTCTCACGGAGCTCCCAGGCCTCCTAACTGATATTCATGGAAGTGAAGCGACCTCTCACATAAATAATGCTCCTCTCATTCTGAAGACCCTCCATGACTTCTCTTTACCAGCTCCTGGGCAAATGGACCCCATGTTAGGTTGTGGCTTCTGTCTGCAGGTTCATCCAACTCCTTCCCTTTCCCTCCTATGGCTCCGTAAACAAGCCACACTCCCAACACTCCCAGCTCAGGGCTTTCAAGGGTGTTTTCCATCAGCCCAGGCATGCCTTTTTCAAAAAATTCTACTTAGTCTCAATTCCATTCAAATGTTACTACTTTTATGGTTCTTAAACTAGGGATTTTAGACACAGCTGGCTTCTAGCATCACCAAGGCCGGTATTAAGCACTTCACTGAAAGTTTGTGCATACCACCAACAGGCTTATATTTCACATTGTTCAGAGATTCTAAAACAAACACTTATCATCAAACATTAGCATAAGTTTAATTACATATTGTAATTCATACGTGCACATCTCCAGAGCATATTTTCAATCCCTACTTTCATTCTCGGAAATGAGGTTACATTACTTAAATCCTGCCTACACTGTGCTTGGAGTCTCATGAGCTCAGCAATCACAGCCTATTGAGATCCACTCTTCAGAGAACATACAGCAGGTGTTTGGTAAAGTGCAAATAGCACCAGGAAAAGATGAAGACCCAGGTTCTACTTCTAACAGAATCATGAGTGCTCCAAAATATATTCCTGCATCAACGTATGTGAGTAGATTTGGAGTGGCACAGATGCTGGGCCACTCTGAGTGGCATGGAGGGGGTTTTATAAGTTTCTTACCGTGTGGCATACTGCTCTATTCTTGAGTGGGTGTCATCATGAAACAGCTGAGGAGACTGTGAAGGGCTGTAAAGAGAAAATCAAAGCAATAGCTTTATGTTTGAATATTGATAGACGTTACTAGTTAGAAGATTAGTTAAGTTGCAAATCTGCCATGCAAACAAACCACCAGCATTGTTACCCAAGATGCAGAAGTAGTACTTTAGACAACAGTTTAGAAATCACCCCCGTGCTAATACACCTGATCAGAACATCCCTCCTCTGCAGGTGGGCTGCGAATACTCACTCATAGTGCTCTGGCCACATACTGATGAGCGTGATAGGACTGTAGTGAGAGGAGGGAGACAAAAGTCACACAACAAATATTTAAAGCCATTTTAGACCAAAGCAAGAAAAGGGGGCTTCTCAGTGGTCTTCTACTCACATTTGGCAACCTTGACATTCACCATAGGGGGAATTAAGAGCAACAAAAGCCACAGTTTATTCTAAAGAAGGTGCATACTGTGTATTCAAGTGTCTATAGGACCCTTTGGGACCTTTACACAGGTCTCGCAAGATATGTGTTTCAAGATAGTAACCGTACTTTAGAGCAGTCGTAGTGAAAAACCCAGAGAATGTGCTAAAATTGCTCAAAATTATAGGATAATTTTTAAAGATAGTTTCCTAGAATATTCTAAGGGGAGATATAATTATATTTTTTGTTCTTCCCAGAGAAGAAACTTTATCAGAAAGGTTATACACATAATACTAGACTATTAATTTCAGAAGCTAAGTCAAAAGAATCTTCTGATTGTTCATACATATAAAAGTTCAAATTAGGTATATACCAAGTGTCTTAACTTCAGATGCACTGAAAAGAGTCATGGCCGTCATGCTTTCCCACACTGCTCAGTACCTCGTCACCAATACACTGAAAGCAACTTCTCTAGGACAAGATAGACCTCCTTCAAGAATAATTTTACCCAAAATTCACTCTAGGAAACTACACAGGAAACCATGTTCTGCTTGAATCAAGGGCTCAGGTCTGAGACTGGATTGTCACAGGGATCTCCCCAACCCTTGAAACCTTCTGGAAACTCTGATTTCTCCAAGAAATGCCTTTGAAAACAACTCATTCCAATTAAAATACATTTAAAAACCCTAACTTATGGGGGGAGGTAATGATAAATTAATTACTTGATGAATGTAGAAATTTAAAAGTATGAAAAAAATTACTTCTCTATTTAATTATATAGTTTCTTGCAAAAGCTAATGCTGATTCAAGCAAAATTATTCCAGACTTGCCCGGTCTCCTTTTCTATTATATGTGAGTACTTGAGAAAAAGTTAATGATCTCATTATCTACTGCTGTGAAGCGCGTGATGTGTGCATGGAAAAAACTAAAAAGAGACGGAAGGTCATCGCATTGGGTGAGAAGCTAAACGTCTATAGACCTACTTTCAAAACTAGGCATCTATCCATTCAGTGTGTCAGAATGCCTAGTCTGTGATTAGATTTAGTTGCACATGTATAAAATAGACACTGGAACAATATAGCAACACGGTGTGATTCCAAACCTGCCATCTACCACTCTCCTCACTGGCCCTAAGGAAGGGATGCAGAAAGTCAACAGATACATTGCCTTACACGCCCTAAAAACAGTAAGGGCTTAAGAGGTTATCTGAGCATTTCAATGCACCACAACACTTGATATGAGCTTTCCACAGAAGAAAAAACGTGTATTTTTTCAGTCTTAACAGACCTTGGAAAAGTTTTGTGAAACTGCTTGAGTGATTTTTTTTTTGTTCAGTTAATTGTTAGCAGAAAAATGATTTATGAACTAAGATAAGGATGTCAGGGTTGGAAAATGGGGCTGAAGAGTTTCTTTTAAAAAATGTAGAATTTCTAAGAAGAGATATAAAACCAAACTTTAATGGTTTTTGTTTGTTCATTTGTCCCCCGCCGCCGCCCCTTTGGAGGATTCTGATTTGTAGAAAAAAATTAAGTGTTCACATTCAATTCTGGAGGAAGGAAAAACAAAGTATTGAATACTTAGAGCCTAGGATTAAAGGGGGTTGAGCTCAGTGATAGAGCGCTTGCCTAGGCACAGTTCCCAGCACGGACATGTAGGTAAGTAAATAAGTAAATAAAAGTAACACCACCAGCTGAGCGTGGTATGCACGCCTTTAATTCCAGCAGTTGGGAGGCAGAGGCCTCTGGATCTCTGTGAGTTCCAGGCCAGTTGGGATTATAGAGAGACCCTATGTCAAAAAAAAACAAACAAAAAAAAGGTAAAAATATATAACACCACCATTCTCTCTCAACATTCTGTGTGTTAGCTCTGGTGTAATGTGGCCTCTCCTTGGTTTTTAATCTGGTGGCTCAGCAGGGTGTTTCGATTAATCTCACACTGATAAGCAAGGAATCATACTCTACTAAATGTATGTAGCACTCTATGAAATCTAACACAGACTTCAAAGAATTTAGTGACCCTTTTAGTGGCTTAAATTCCCAGAAATCTTCTCCTATTTCTGGTCTTTTATTTCTTTAATCCATTTGTCCTGAAGCAGCAAATTGGGATCCTGGGCCTACTGTTTTAAGGCCAGTTTCTTCTCCCCTCAGGTCTGGATCTAGAGACAAGGATTGACAGCCCCCTGCTGCCTTGGGCCTAGGGTACAACAGGAATGTGTAAACAAAAGCTCTTCTTTCAGCTCCAGGCAGGCCCCCTACCCTGGGGAAATCAAGATTTCCTCTCTGGTTGGCTGTGTTCTCTCCATCTCCAGGTCCTCCCAGCTACTGTCTCCAGATGCTGCCCACAGGGATCTCTTCTACCCTTTTACCTTGAGCTAACTTTCTTAATGTGTCTAGAAAGCTCTCCCACCTCAGGATCCCTATTGTTACCTCTAGTATGTTGCACTGTCCCCACAATTCTCTCATCTCAAGGCCCGGCCATGGCCCCAATGGCTATGAAGTCCTCTCCTAAATAGAGCTCATTTCTGAAGGGTAATTTTATGTCAGCTCCTTTCCTGAACCAACCACCAGCCTTTTCTCCTTAACACTGCATATAAACTCTGAAAGGCCCCGTATATTCCCAGGATACTCTGCACACTCAGGTGTGGTATAGGAGGCCCTTTATTATGGCTCTTCTTCTGGTTCTTGCAACTCTCAGGCCTCACTTTGCATATGGTTTTCCCCTGAGCTTGTCCCTCCATGCCTTTGAAAATGCCTCATTTGGCCAGAAACTCTCCCTTTCTTCCTCTGACTCAGCACACAACTAGGGGCTCAGTCAGCTATCTGTTCCTCCCAGTCCATGTACTCAGTCCATCTACTCCCAAAATTACACCTGCATCAGCTAGTTCTTGCCATGGTAAAATTTTCAGAGTGATGAAATTCATTAAGGCACCTGGGCCAATGTCTACCATACTTTTCTTTTTTCTACATTTAGGGAAAGCAGCCTAACTTTATAGTCAATAATAATCTCTCAGAACTCTTAAAATTACTTTTGTAATTACCTTAGCTTATGTCTCAGTTTTATGATGAATAATACACTCTTTAGCTTTCCTCATTTATTTCAGTTTTGAAAAATTTTGCATAAGATTTATAAAATTAACCAAATAAACCTTAGCATGGATATGTTTTTCCCTTTTAGTAATAACTTTTTCTCATAAATTTCTTTCATGTATGCATGGATAATTACTGGTCAGAAGATAAAACACTACATTTGCAAGCATGAAAGAGAAAGAAGTAAAAGAAAATTCTACTCAGCTCCATAAATAACATCAGGACCTTCACCACTTCAATGGTTTTCCTCCGATGTTCTCCTCCCATAAGTAGGAGAATAAATGAAATCAAACTTTTTTTTTCACTACCCACTCACATAAATTGTTCTTCTGGAACAAGTGACCCCGTAGCAGAAAGGGCTCTGCAGAAAAATGAACTACACCAAATCCACAGAGCTGTTAGGATTTGAAGAAGAAAACCTGCCCATACTATGTAGTAGCTCATAAATCTTGTTCAATAGGAACCCTGTTGCATCTGATGTAATCAAATGCTCCCTCCTTTCTTGTTTCTTTCTCATGGAAAATAATGAGTGTATGTTAAATGAGGTGAGGCATTTTTCAGCACTGTATCTCAAAATCAGAGAATAAAATTACTCTGCATGCTTTTCTGTTAATTTTTACTTCAGAAAAGTTACTCTGGAGGGCTTAGGAGATGGCTCAGGCAATAAAGCACATGCCTTGCAAGCATGAGGGATCTGAATTCTGTCTCCAGCACCCATATAAAAGCCGAGTATCCCTGATCCCAGTGCTGGGGAGGCAGAGACAGGGGGATCCCTGAGGCTTGTTGGCCGGCCAGCCAGCCCAGCAGAATCAGCAAGCTGCAGACTCGGTGACAGACACTGTCTCAAATAAGGTGGAGAGCTACCAAGGAAGACAACTGACATGGACCTCTGTAGTCCTCTGTAAGAGCAACCAGTCCTCTTAACCACTGAGTCATTTCTCCAGCCCACCAAAGCATATGTTAACTGTAGCTAGCCTAATGTCAAGAAAAGCTATAAAAAAAGTGGAATTGATTCTTAACAGTGAATTTGTGCATGTGTAATATATGAACCTCTTTACCTATTTGTTTTTATTTTATGTGTATGAGTGTTTAGCCTACATGTATGTAAGTGCACTCGTGTGCAAGGCCGGTGGAGGCCAGAGGAGGGTGACAGATTTCCTGGAACTGGAGTTACGGATGGTTGTTAGCCACCATGTGGGTGCTGGGAAGAGAACCCAGGTCTTCTTCAAGAGCAGCCAGTGCTCTTAACCACTGTGCCATCTCTCCAGTCCCCATATATGAACCTCTGTATAAGAGAAAAATATATGCACAGAGAAACTAGGAAAGATGTGGGTTGATAGAGACAGGTATGAATAAAAAGTCAGATCAAACTGTCTTCCATTTTGACATCTTGGAGATACTGTTGTAACATACTGGACTTATTACTGTTTTCTGATTATTTCTCATACACAAAATAGAATGAAGTATGAATTTGGAAATAAAAGTTTCAACTCAACAAAACCTGATCCTGACCCACCCTTTCCATGTCTACTACACTTCTACCTGGAGAATCTCCTGCTGTACACACTGTACAGTCATAGGAGATGGTATCTTTCTCCTACGAGTATTTTATTGTTCTTGAGTACGAGCCATGCTGCTGATGATTTACAATACAACTTCATTTCTCCAGATGCAAGCACAAGAAAAAGGCCAAGGCAGGCACACTGATGCAGAATTTTTTAAAGACAGGGTCTCCCTGGCTGGCCTAGAACTCGCTACGTAGACCAGCCTGACCTCAACCTAACAGAGTTCTGCCTGCTTCTGCCTCCAAGTACAGGGATTAAAGGTATGTACCACCACACTCAGCCCTGATGTGAATATTTTTTAAAAAATGATTCAAAGGTTTAAAATCCTACTGATTTTTTGATATCAATGATAATTGTTTGGTGACTTATAATTGCATCTCATGCAACTCTTCTGGCTCACTTTAAAACATATCTTTTTAATTTCAGACTCTAAGTTCTTTTTTTTTCTTAGCTTTATAAACTCATACTTTAGCTCTCTTGAAACTTTTCAAAAGATGCTGGTCAAATCAAAATATGAACTTCTAAGAAATTTTGTCTATTTCATATAATAAGTAAAGCTATTTCATTTTGTTGCCTTCATCCTTAAGAAGAGTGATAAGAAACATGAAGGACTTTTTGGTTTTGTTTTAATTTTTTTGAGATAGGGTCTCCATTAACTACCTGGAACTCACCGTGTAGCTCAGGCTAGCCTCAATCTCACAGGGATCCACCTAACTCAGCCTCCTGAGTGCTGGGATTAATGGTATGTGCTACCACACCCAACTCTGAAACCTGAGATTCTGAGGAGAGTTTTGAAGATTTGCATTTGAAGCATGAGATGAAGTATTATTAATCATTTATATTAAGAAGATATGAAATTGGACCAGAGATATAAACCAAAGGTAGAAGACTTGTTTAACATTTGTAAAGCTCTGGGTTCATGCCTCAGAAACACACACACACACACACACACACACACACACACACACACACACACACACACACACATATGTATAATATGCTATAAGAAAAAGATTGAAACCTCCAAAAAGAGGGAAAAAGAAAAGTTACTGAATGATATATAATACCACAATTTGAGTTAGGTATATCTAAAAGGAAGAAAAGAGGTGACCAGGTAAATAGCTGACAAGCTCAGACACACAATCCAGTTACACCTGGATTTCTGGTTGTGACACTGTTAAAAAAATAAGTAATAAAAATTCACCATTGCTGAAGACTGAATCCAAGTTTAATTCTTTTAAAATGAAATGTTTAATGCTGGAGAGATGGCTCAGCAGTTAAGAGCACTGGCTGCTCTTGCAGAGGACCAGGTTCTATTCCCAGCACAGACATGGCAGCTAACTCAAGTTCCAGGGGAATCTTGACACCTTCTTCTGACCTCTGCAGGCATTGCACGACACAGGTACACTTACATACATGCAGGCAATACACTCACACACACAAAATAAAAGTAAGGAATACAACATTTTAAAAAATAAATGGAACGAAATGTTTCACCAATACACGAATCTTTTCAGTATTAAATGATTTCTTTTTGTTTCATTACAGTAAAAACAAGGAGATGTGTTTACAGAGGATTTAATACTAGAATGGAACTCACGTCTCTAAGTGGTCTCCTTCCAGCACTGTCTGGACTGGCAGGTAGCCAAGCCGAGGGTGTTTGGCAAAATACTTCTTGGACCTGAACTTGTTCTTCAGCACCTTCGTGAAGTCTCGCACATCCTCCCCAGATGTTGTCTATGAGGTTGAAAAAATCAAGAATTTTTATTAAAACTAAAGGAGAAACAATATCCACAACAAAATCTGAGCAGATCTACATTGACATTATTAAATAACAACCATTCTGGGAACATTATACATTTTTGGAATAATGCATATTATCATGAAAATTAACAGCAATTGGGACGCATAAAAAATATTCAGTGATGAGTTTATAACTTAATTTTTTTTTCTTCTGGCTTACGCCTGCCGTTTCTGCCCTCGTAGAACCCTTGTGGACACCAGATCCAGGAGCTTTCCCAGACCAGCCTCACAGAGAAGCTTCCTTATGAAGCAGATGGTGATTAACACAGAGAACTGCAACTGGTCAATGTGCAGAGAACAAGAAGCTGCAGGGTATTATTCCTGATAGGACACCTATATCATACTTCTACTTCTCAAGGCTCAGGGGTCATTGAAAAAGAGTTGGTAGAAAAATTGTAAGAGCCAGAGGAGGTAGAAGACCATAGGGAACAAGAGTTTTTTCAGACAGCTGGGCAGTTACTCATATGAACTCACAATGCTGACAGCATGCACAAGTCCCATATAAGTTCAAGCCAGACAGAATCCCAATACAGACATGAGGAAGTGGGTAAGAAGCCCCAGTCCTAAGGAACTACTGGCAACGGATGACTGCTGGGAAAGAGAGATTCGGTCTCAGTTAAAGGTGAGACTCAGTACGTTAACCAGTCTCCAGTAGATAAACCCATACTGAAGGATATTTGGGGACACAAACCTGACTCTATAGGTCTTAATTTATACGTGTGTGTGTGTGTGTGTGTGTGTGTGTGTGTGTGTGTATGTGTGTGTACAGAAATTTGGTTGGAGTCTAGCATGGGGGGGTTGCAGATACGGAAGGGGATCTAAATATGATCAAAATATACTGTATGAAATACCCAAAAATTCAATAAAAAATAATTTAAAAATTTCTGTTAACAAAAGGATTAAATAACTTATTTCTGCAATACCTTAAAACTTGGCCACAAAACTAAAAATTAGTTTTGGAAAGGTTATTGGTTGAGTGTTATTATTAAAACAAAAATGTAGTGATGGTATTTCAGATTGCATGCTTTCAGATTGCATGCTTTTAGCTAGGCTTAATAAATGAGGTTAGCATTTAACCCATGCTGGCTCTCCACAAACCAGTATAACTTTCCAGTTGGGAGGAAATACAAACAACGATGAAGTAAGGGCAGGTGGGTGTGGAGGCACATGGCTGCAACCATAGCACTTAGGAGGGAAAAACAAGAAGACCTAGAGTTCATGGATAGCCTGGGCTACACAGGGAGCCTCCCCCGCCAAATAAATAAATACCAAAGATGATCAAAAACAACCCCCACCTCCCCATAATCAGGCATGACAGGGCATGCCCATCATTCCAGAATTTGGCAGGGAGAGGCAGGAACTAGAGGACACATATTAGGAAAAAAAATAAGGTTGGGGGTGAGGAGGGGGGGGGAGGAGCAAAGGAATAAAAGCTCAGAGCTCAGAGCCACAATGGGGCTTTATTTAGAAAGAAATTCTGTCAGTTTCTTTTTCCTTTCTCAAACATGCAAACATATTATTTTATCTGGACTAAATTCTTAATGATGATATGTAGTATTTCTGTTTCCTTGAGCATTTCAAGATGGTTTGGTTTTTGTTGTTGTTCTTCATGGTTTTTTGTTTGTTTGGTTGGTTTTGTTTTAAAGGCAGGGTCTCACTATGTACCTCTGCCTGGGCTGGAACTCACTATGTAGATCAGGCTGGCCTCTATTTCACAGAGATCTACCTGCCACTGCCTTGCAAGTGCTGGTTTTAAAGGTGTGTACCACTATGTCCAGCAGGATGATTCTTTTTAATAGTCAATTACAAATGATACATGCTTAAATTCACAAATCCTCCTCCCAATCCTGGTCCATTAACTGTTCTCTAAGCCCCGATCTCATACTATCACTAAGTCCCATTTTCATATGAAGTCCAGGCAGCAACTTCAGTCCTTCTGAAGATGCATTTAAACAGTCATACTACGGCAGAAAAATAAAGACTGATTGTGTATTGGCTAGTTTGCTGCCCAACCTACCACTGAATAGATTTCAGTCCCAACTCATCATAAAGAGGAAAAGAAGTTTTCTACAGTAACATAAACTGAGTAATGAATATATTTAAGTACTCTGCTATGTATTCCCACACTCTGTATTTTCTTCAGTGACAGGAATATCTAATAATCATACAAACTTGTTTTGCAATTTGTTATTTTTGTGGTACTGGGTATTGAACCTAGTTTCTCACTCAGGCTAGGGGAAGCACTCTATCACTGAACTATGTCCCCAGTCCAGTTTTTATATTCTTTATCTTTATGGGGACCTAAGGGCCCTGGCTTGCTAAAATGGTGCTGAGAGGAACTGAGCAGGGCGCTGCCTGACTTATTTTGAAAATCTTCGGATTGGCTGAGGAGGTTTCCCCAATCCTGAGGAGCGCGTGATCAGCGCATGTTCACTATTGGAATCCATGAAGTGCTGCCTGCGTGCCTGGTTGACATTTAAACTGATTGGACACCTTCAGAGTGAGGGGGATTTCTAATTGCGGTCAATGCCTTTATAAGCTCTGTAACACTTGCAATAAACGAGTTCCTGCTTGAGTAGACTCCCTGGCACGTCTGATTGTCCCTGGTGCTGCTGGAGCAGGCGGACGGCGCACTTCCTCATCCCCAACCAATCTTGCTGGGTGATCACAGGTGCGACCCCCACATAACTTGAGACAGGTTCTCACTAAGTTGCCCAGTCTGCCTTTAAACTCACTCTATGGTCCAGGGAGACCTTCAACTTGCAGTTCTCTTGACTTAGAGTCCTGAGTAGCTGGGATTTGCAGGCTTGCATTAACAGGCCATGCTTGAAACTTTAAAAAGTACCATTCCTTGCCCAGGCCTAAGCGACACATCTACAGTGCAACCTCTACACCTAAGGGGTGTAATGAAGATGACACTAATCAATCTCTCAATTCCCATTAATGAAGATCCCTCATGCAACAGAAGGCCAGGGACATAAAAGGTTACAAATGGCCAAAACATAGAGCTTAAGAGTCTGCAGACTTCTGGTCCTTAGACAGGACTCCTATATTAAACTTCACCCACCCAGGGCTTAGGGACCATCACAGAAGAGGGGGAGGAAAGACTGTAAGAGCCAGGGAGGAGGTGCATGACCATATGGGAACAGAGTCCTACAAACTCCTGGGACTCTGATCATATGATTCTATGGCTTTATGTTTTCCTTTTATAACTAATTTTATTGTATAAAATAATGGGTTTTATTATAACCTTTTCAAACATACATATTATTGTATTTTTGTTTGAATTGCCCCCCCTTCTTCTTTCCTCTTTCTCACTGGTTCTCTGCTTCCCCCAAAGACCCAGTTCTGCTTCTCTCTCTCTCTCTCTCTCTCTCTCTCTCTCTCTCTCTCTCCCTCTCTCTCTCCCCCCTAGATTTAGTATGAGAGAAAACATGCAACATTATGTCTTTTTCCTCTCTTTCTCTTTAGACCCTAAGGGTCCCCTTTATACTTTTAATCATACATCTACAAATCTATCATCTATCAATCTATCTATCTACCTATCTATCATCTATCTATCACATCTATCATCTATCAATCATCTGTTTATCTAAATAGCTCGCATAAGAAAATGTTTGTCTTTCTGAATATATTTTATTTCCCTTACAATAAATATTCACATTTTTAAAACACACAAAAAAGTACAATTCCTTTAAATGGTGTGTTACCCTTTACACATTAGAGGAGTTTTTATTCTACTCTAGGCTTGACAAGCAGAAAAGAAGGCATGAATGAGCCCTAGTCATTTATACAAAAAAAAAAAATATTCAATGAATTTTCACATTATTAAAGCAGGACTCTCCAGCAAGGGCAGGCCTACTATCACTAGGCTTTGCCATCAGATTCACAGCGTCATGCTTATTTTTGAGTAACTAGAAACAAACTATAATGATCTGAAAAACTATACATATAGTCCACCTTAAATGGAAAGCTTCTAGAAATGCAGGGGAAAAGTTTCTCATGAAAAAGAAAAATTCAAGGCAGGGGCTAGGAACATAGCTCCATTTGTAACATGTGTAAGCATGAGGACCTGAGCTCCATTCCCAGAATCCATGTAAAAAAGTGGAGCCTTTGAAATCCCAGTGCTGGGGAGATAGAGGCAGACAGATCCCTGGGTTCTGGCCAGGCAGCCTAGCCTGGTGAACTCAAGGAAAACAAGAGACCCTATCTCAGAACACAGGATGGCTAACTCCTGAAGAATGAAACCCAAGGCTGACCCCTGCCCTACATACACACATGCACACACCATACCAATGTACACCCACATGCATATCCATACACATACCTAACCCAGATGAATTCAAGGCAAGTCTGTGGAGAAAAGGGGTTGCTATGAAATACAGAGGTTTATGGTGACCAAATCTTTATAAGACAGAAAGGAGAAACAAGCAGAATGAAGTTAGGGGTAAAAAAGGAGAAGGAAGGCCTGGGACTAAGAAATGAGTAAGAAGACTGTACTGCAAAGGGCACGCACACCTTCTGCAATGGGCATCACTCTCCAGATGACCAAGTTCACAGGCACGTGCCTCCTTGCAAAGAAGGAAAAGAAAAGATGCTTTGTACAGTAGAAATGAAGAAAAAGACCCTGTGTGAGAAGCATTTGTGAACCAATTACCCTGTGCCTGCTCTTAGCACCTCAGTGACACTCACAGAAATACCTAATGAAGAATGCACTCCAGCTTTTACAAGGCTTCTCCAAGCCAGGCAAGGGGAAGGTTTTCAGCTCTGAGGCAGAGGTTCTCTTTTCTTTAGTAAATTTATTTATTTATTTATTTATTTATTTATTTATTTATTTTGAATATAAGTGTTTGCTTGCATGTTGTCCTAGTTTGTTTCTTTATTTCTGTGACAAAATACTCTGACCAATACCAACTTGGGGAGGAAAGGGTTTATTCAGCTTACATCTCTCCCAGGTCACAGTTCATCAGGGAGCCCAAGGTAGGAACTCAGGACAGGAACCTGGAAGCAGGAGCTAGATCACAAGCCATGGAGGAATGCTGCTTACTGGCTTGTTCCCCTGGTCCCTGCTCAGTCTGCTTTCTTATGCTACATAGGCCCACCTGCCCAGGGGTGGCACCACCCACGGTGGGCTGGGCCCTCCCATATCACTCATTAAGAAGATGCCCCTCAGACATGGCCATAGGCTAGTCCAATAGAGGCAATTCCCCAACTGAGGCTCCCTCAACCCAGGTGTGTCAAGTTGACACTAAAGCTATCCAGCACACATGTATAATGTGTGTGCAATGCCCTTGGAGGCCAGAAGAGGGCATCGGATTCCCTGGAACTGGAGTTACAGAAGGGTGTGAGCTACCATGTGTGTGCTGGAAACAGAATGTCCTCCACAAGAGCAGCTGGTACTCTTAACTTCTGATTCATCTCTCCAGCCCCACATTACGTATTCTTTAGTTAAATATATTCAAAACGCAGAAGAGCAAAGGAAAACCAACTCAGCAATAAAAAAATAACCCTTCCTTATCCTGCCTCTATCACAAAAATCCAATGCCTATTTACTTTCCCAAAAAGTTGTAGCACAGACTAATATTGTTTTTAATAATACACAAATATATAAGTGTATATTCATACATATTTTAATTTCTACAGTAATTTCATTGAGGGGAAAATGTAATACCAAAGTTGTAATCTAAAGTATTCTCTTCTTTTTTAGTTTTTATTTTTATTATTTTTATTTTTATTTTATTTTTTATTAAATTTTATTTAATTTATTTTTATTTATAGTGTATGAGTGTTATGCCTGCATGTGTGTAAGTGTGCCTCTTTGTGCAATGCCCAAGAGGACAGAAGGTGGTGTCAGATCCCCTAGAACTGGAATTATGAATGGTTGTTAGCCACTACATAGGTGCTAGGATTTGAACTCATGTCTTCTGCAAGAACAGCCACTGCTCTTAACTGCTGAGCCATCTCTCCAATCTCCTAAGGTCATTCTTTACCAGTGCCACAACCTCTGTGCAATATCAAAAGATAATATGAAAATTAACACCTCCTATAGTAACTGGGGATTACACCCAGCATGGGAGAATGCAATTCTTCAGTTTGGACAGAACCAAGGAAATTAATTAAGCCTAATATTTTTGCACCAAAAATTACAAAAATATTTACATGTACTTGGTCTAATTAGCCACCTAATGACAGTATCTAATAATTCTTGATTCTAGAGTGCTATTCCAGTGGTTTAAAAGAGGCCCACCACCTAGCATAATGAATATCATCAAATAAAATTCTAGCTATAATACTGTTTTTGGAAAGCAGAGAATTGCTGCTATTACGGTGGGAAGATGAAATGGAAAGGAAATATCCTTACTGCGCAAATGAGTCAACATGTTACATGGCACATGCGTTTCATGAAAGATTAGTTTTGTTTATCTCTGTAAGAGAAAAGATGCAGGAGTAAAAAGGTTCTGTGGGTCCAGTTAGATGAAAGGAGCAGAGCATGTTAACAGAGACCCTGAGCCTTTTAAATGGGCTCCTTTCTATTTCTTCTAACCATCACAGCCTATAATGAGATTATCATCAGTTTTTTAATCTGTAAGGAAACTAACCCTAAGCCTTCAGGGAGATCTGACCACTTAGTAAGAGGAAGCTGTTTTTTTCTATTGTCCCAGTTCTATGTCACTTCTGGAAAAAAAATGAATCCTTGCTGGGTACAGTGGTATATACCTATGATCCTAGCACGTGGAAGGCTGAGGTCAAAAGACCACATGCTTGTGGCTAGCCTGGGCTACAAAGTTATATTATGTAGTGAGACCTTGTCTTGAGAAAAGACATAAAGGAAGAGAGGAAGGATGGGAGAGACAGAGTGAGGGAGGAAGGCAGAAATCACTATTATACTCTGAATTTTCCATTCATTTTAAATATTTCTAAAATGCCATGTGGTTGAATTCTTAAAAATTTATAGTAAGATGCCATTTTATAGATTTAAACTGCATGTATAAAACATACTGAATGCAAGTGTAATTATAAAGAAAATATAAATAAAGGAATAAAAAGAAGAAGGAAAAGTGAGAGGTATTCAAACTGAAACAGGATTCAGCATATGCAGACAGTAAGGGTGGAGGCCTGTGACAGATTGTAAACTGGTCATGTAGCCTGAGAACAAGAAAGGGAACTGGCTTGATCAATAGCCTACAAACAAGTAGAGAGAGAGAGAGAGAGAGAGAGAGAGAGAGAGAGAGAGAGAGAGGATGAAGGTGACCATGACACAGTGACCACTTCCCTGGCTGAACAAGTCACACATGATCACCTCTCCAAATGGGCAGAGAGGGCATGCAAAGGGTGTATAGGTGACTTAGCAGCTTAGTGCAGCATGCGCTCAGAGAATAACCAGTCTCAATAAAGAGTACCTTAGTCTCTATCCCATTTCTACCACAAGAGCCATAAAAGGCCAGTGCAGGACAGCACAGTGGTATTCCTCCTTGGAGCCCGTCCAACTTCCCATTTTAAGTTCATTTTGCTCATTCCTTATTCTTCTATGGGTTCTTCATGGATGTACAATAATAAACTTAGAAGCCATTGGCTCAGGGCGGCTTTGGTGACTGGTGATCTATTGAGTTAAGTTCTTTAAGAGCTGAGAAAAGTTCCACCAATCTCAAAGAACCTGTATCAACTAGACTGTCTTGTGTTTTAAATTTTTTATTATATAACAAAACAGATGCATGGTGGCACATACCTGTAATCCTAGCCCTCAGGGAATGAAAGCAAGAAGATGGTGAGTTTGAGACCAGCCATGATAACATGATTGAGTTTCTAGTAAAACAGTCTGGGATAAATGGTCCCCCAAACCAAAATAAAACAAAACAGACTCATACACTACAAATGTGTGGTTTCATGAATTATAAGTTGATATAATGAAGATTAGGACCTGACACTCTAGTGGACATTCTAGAAGCTCCTTCCCTTCGCCATGATCACCATCCTTATTTTATAGGCAATGAACAGCTTAATTGTACTTTAAGTTTTTTTTTCCCCCTGATCTTTTGAGACAGGGTCTTCCTGTAGCCCAAGCTGGCCTGGATTCACTATGGAGACCAGGCTGGCCTTAAACTCACAGAGATCCACCTGCCTCTGCCTCCCAAGTGCTGGGATTAAAGGTGTGTGCCACCACTTGTACTTTAAGTTTTACCATCCTAGTTTCTCATTCTAAATACTATAGTTCAGTCTTGCTCATTTAAAAAGTCTCATAGTTTCATTCATGTTTATAATCTACAGATTTCTCCTTCATATCAGTCACTTGTCTTCTGTCCCCTGGATAGCCTGCAGATTGGTGGCTGAGAACACATCAGACTCAGGTTTGGTCTTTCAGCAAGACAAGTGACATGTGTGGCAGGAAGCACAGGCTCTCTAGTCATCTGGTAACCTTAGCAGGTGCTCACGATACATACATATACCCATTCACTGCGGCTACAAAATGGTGATAGTCTAATTCTATCAATCATTTCTCTTTCATTAGCTGAAATACTTTTATAAAGAAACATCCCTTGACCTATCATTTAGCTATGTGGTAGAACAGTTCATTTAGGAAAGGCAGGGTAATAATTCCATTCTCCTCCTTTCACTGACCATTAACAAACTGGCTTCCTAACCACCTTCCAAAGATGACAAATTCCTTTTTGTTTTTAAATATCATTACGAATGCATAGATTTAAACATACTGTATGGGTCTGGATCTGCTGTATTAGTATCATTTTTGAGGCTCGCCTAGTCCCACATTTGGCTAGCAGAATCCACCTTTTGGTTTCTTTTAATTCAGCTCTAATAATCTAGAGATTTTTCAATAGTTATTATTAGAAGACACTGCAAATGTCTAAAGGCCTCGTGGCCAGCCTGTGTTGTAAGGAAGAAGTAAACTTTAGGAGGTGGGACCTAGTGGGAGAAGTAGGGCATTGTGGGTATGTCCCGGAAGGTGAGATTAAGGCGTCTAACCCCCGATCTCTCACTACTTCTAGCCTTCATGAACTGAGTAGCCCCAATTTATGTTCTGACCACCACACAGCTTCCCCACTCCCCACTATTAACTCCAAAGATCCACAAAGTACCACATAGAGAGCCTGTTCACAAGGGTGCCAAATAACCCAAGGCCAAAACACAGTTGTTAATTACTGAGCCATTTAAACACAACAGCAGCAGCAGCAACAACAACAAAAACTAAAACCACATTAATTTTTAACCTCCCAGTGATTATTTTGATCAGTTCATAACTTGGGATGACAGTTATTATTTCTTTAACAAATACTTCCAACATCAGATTTTTCAACTACTAACTTCAAATATTAGTAACTTATACAGAGGGAAATATGGGGGTATAGAGGTGTAATCAAGTTCATATAAAAAACAGCACAGTCATTTGATACACAAGTGGAATAATAAAACACAGCCACTTGGACCATGTACCATGTTGAAATCATCAATGCACAACATGCCCTATAGCAAGATTTACTTCTTAAAGACACAAGTCAGTGATTCTCAGGCTAGCTGTGTACTTCTAAGTGGTACTAGTTTATGATCATAGGACTTAAAGACATTCTCAGTCATTTGTTTTTTAGTAGCAAACCTACCTCTCAGTCTTTTCTGAAGTTTTCCCTGATTTCAGCAAGTTAAAATTCAGACACATTTGAATTCTATGGGTAGGCTGAAATCAGTAAGAAATCAGTAAGAGTCTTTCAGGTCTTAATGGAGAAACAGGAAACTTAAAAAGTAACATTAACAGAATCTCTAAAAACAAGCATAGCAATAAGTCATCCATTGTGAAATGGAGTTTGTTGAAACCTCCCCTAAGAGCTAAAGACACCATCTAAATGCACCAGACTTGCTGGGAAAACAACATAGGGGAGACGAGAGCTGAAAAACCACGGACGTCAGAGAAATTGCACTGATGCTGCTATTTTAGCATACTGGCCAATATCCCAAAACATGTAAAGAAGTAAGACTGTCAAAACCAAACCGCACTAACTCAATTAAGAGTGAGTCAGCATTTTCTTACTGCTGATTTTACGGGTGCTGGCAGTAGGCAGCAGACAAGCGATTGCTGCTAGCTTCCCCCTTTTTATTCTCTTTATCTTGTTTTGCATTTTCGGCAACAAAATACAATTCAAAAGAAATACATAATTTGCTTTAATTTTAAAAATAAAACCTTTTCTATTATTTTTCTTCAGTGCAATATTGTGATTCTATCAGTTTCTAAAAACAGAAAACACAAAAACTTGGATTATTTCTCCATACATAATTTCATAGCAACATGAATACTGAAGAGACAAAAGGCTAAAAACAAATGCAAAAATGTTATATCTTAACAACTAAGGCCATAACCACTGGGGCCTGATTCCAATGAGTTATAATATCTTATGCAAACATTTAGAATTCAACTCCTAATGACCCAAAGCCTCTACCAAATGCCCAATCTCAAGAAAGACAACTTGTGCTATAAAACTTACTACTTAAGATGGTGAGATGCCCACCCGTCTCTCCAGATATGAGCCCCACATAGCCCATGAGATAAGATAAAATGAATTCCCCCACAGCTGATGTAGAACTCCTCTTCCCTCTCAGCAGTGTGTGCCCCTCTCTGGAAACACCTGCAGTCCCTTCAGTGATTTCTCCCTTTGTCTCTTTTATCCGTAAATTTCTTTTTGCCCACCAGCTTCCCTGGCCTTTCACATGCTATTTAGCATGACTAGTATGTTGAAGATTGCTTGGAAGCAGCATTCACTTTGGGTGGAGCAACATGGCTGTCTCTGTAATTTTGTTCAGCTCATTACAGAACCTGGTAAGGGTAAGGCTGTTTATGCAATCACTGCACGACATATTGCAATGACCGAACTTTTTATATAAATGTACATATATGTAATTTGAATGGAAGCTTTATCTGTGCTGTCAGTTTGGAAAAAAAATTATCCCAGACTCCTGTGCTGAACTGACATTGTACAGAAATTAAGAACTAGATTAGTCTAAAATGTTTAACTATTTTGTTCCTATTTGTTAGGGGTAACATGCTATGTTATATAGGGTTTCATGTACATGGATTTGATTACAGAACAAAGCATTCTCTAAGTAATGAAAATACAACCACATACTTGGTTAAACTCTGTACTACCAATCTGTTTTAAGCGGTACTAACTTAATGAGTTGTTTACCACAGAGGCATTTCTCCCCATCCTTCCCACTTTTCAACAAAAGCTCAATGAAACCATCAGGGTAAAACTAGATCTGTTCAAAGACTTTCAAGTAACCAAGAACATTTACAGCGAATCCACCCCAACATCGAGATGCTGGAAGTAGCCGATACTGCCAACCTTCCAGGAAACAACATTTTGGGAACATTTAGTCCCTTCATCCTGAGCTAACATGTCCATCAAACCACCTTTCCATGCTGGCTAACCTTTCATATCCTGAAACCTACATTTACCAACAGATAAAGTACGCTTTCTATCACTTTCACCATCTCTCATATCCCCTGCCTTGATGGGCCCCTGCCCCACACCAGATGCACATACTTGTCTGTCTACCTTCATTCTCCACTGTTGGGAACTCTACTTTCTTTTACATTCACCGATATCATGTTCATAATGGTTATTTCAACCTTTCCCCATAAGTGAATCTTGATACTATACCATATAAAGGGGAAGGAAAAAGGAGGTAAAGTTTACGCTCAATGGGATTTAGTGTACACTGCTCCAAAATACAGTATTTGAGAAAACAGCAAAACAGCAAGGTCATTCTTTGATCTTCTGTCCTGAAGTAGGTCATCACACCTCTCTTGGAGAGGTTTCCAAGCTATGCCCCGAAGGAAAGGCTATCGATATTTAACCTTTTGCTAAGTGTTGAGTGTGTCCCACAAAGTTTCTGTGTTGGGAACCTAATCCCCAATGCAACAGTGCTCAGGATATTTAAGAGATGATTAGGTTACAAGGGCTCTAAGCTCATCAATGGCTTAATGTTATTATGGCAGAAGAGGGTTAGTTACTGTTGATGCGGGTTCCTGACAAAAAGGATGTCCATAGCCCTTTCTGTGTTTTCTCTTTCCCTCTCTTGACTGTTATATTGTAATGTCTTCCACCATGCAATAACACAACATGAACGCCTTCAATAGATGCAGCCCTCCATCTTGGATTTCCCAGCCTCCAGAACTATGAGACAAATAAAGACCTACAGTTAATAAAGTGCTCATTCGGAAGTATTCTGTTCCAGTAGCAGAAACTGACTAAGATACCATGAAGAGAGGACACGGAGCAGAATTCTTCTCAAGCCGGCTTCTATGTCTCTAGTCTGCTGCCATTAGCTCCTGACCTCCTTGTTCAGTTATACTTCTGTAATTGTCTACTGTTCATGAAATCCTTAGCATAAAAATACAGCCTTCCCTATTTCTCTGGGTCTTTATTTCCTTATGAAGACTGACCTCTGTAAAACTTGCATTGAATAAACTTGTATACTACTCTTTTGCTAATGTCTCAGCCATGATCTTAAAAATGGGAAGAAAAGATTTTTTTTCTTCTTTACATACAATCTGCCCTTTAGCCTCACCTACTACAACCAATGTACTCCTGAAGCCTTTTTATGATAGGTCACACAGCTATCACCTGTCATTTCTAGAGATGCAGTGATGATATCTGAAATACCATCTCACTTCTGAAACCCTCTGCATCCTACTTCCATTACATATTGGGGTGTGGCTTTACCTCAGGCCTTTTTTGACTCAAAATATCTTTTAGTGTAAAAACCTCTACTTGTAAAAATCTTTCATTGAAGCTGGGTGTGCTGCTGTATGCCTTCAGTCCCAGCACTCGGGAGGCAGAGGCAGGCAGATCTCTATGAGTTCGAGGCCAGCCTAGTCTACATAGGAAGTTCCAGGCCAACTGAGGCTACAGGGAGACCCTGTCTCAAAAAGACAAAACAACCTTTCGTTGACTGAGCTCTTCTGAGCCTTCCTCTCTTTCCTCTTCTAATCCCCATCACTTTGATCTTTAGCCCCTTCACCTGCATTAAAATTTCTTCAGCACTGAGCCCATGTCAACCACAGCACCTTTAACACATGTGGATTTCTCACCCTTTTGGCCTTCAACTGAAATAACCATCACTTAACTCCAAAGCTGCTGAGCAATGATGGAGCCACAGATTACAAATCTTTGCCAATTAACCATTGGATGCACTCTGATGGTGAGGTAGCAATTTTTACTCATCTCTTGGTGACCCTAGTAGCAATTCCAAACATTTCCCATTCTCCTTAGCATTTAACCCTATCTAGTGCTCACTCACTGTTAGCAATTGCACAGACTCTTATAAATCATATGAAATTCATCACTCTCTGTAATTTATAGAAATACCATTACTGGTACAGTCATTATGGAAAATAGTCTGAAGTCCTTTAAAACATTAAAAAGAGGACTACTAAGTGATCTCGAAATCCTAGTTCTGAGCACATATCTATGGATAATAACATCAAGTTCTCAATGAGGTATTGGTACTTCCACATGCACGGCAGCCAAGATATGGCGTCAACTAAAGTTTCCCACAATACATGGATAAATCTCTCTCTCTCTCTCTCTCTCTCTCTCTCTCTCTCTCTAGCAAAATGAAGAAGAAAATTGCAGAGTGGACATAAAAGAAAGACAGTATACAAGTACCAGTTGATAAGAGGGACTCCTCCTATTTTCAACAACACAGATGGATTTAGAGAACATTATACTAAATGAAATAACTCAGATACAGAAAGACAAATATTGCACAATTTCAACTATATATAGAGCTCCACCCCCTAAAAATGAGTCAATTCATGGCAACAGAGGTTATAGAATGGATCTTACTAGAATCTGGAGGGAAAGGTTTAGAAATGGAAAAATACTTAAACTTTCAGTTGTAAGGTAACGTCCAAAGCCTTGATGGATGACATAACAGACTATCTATCATCTATCTATCTATCTATCTATCTATCTATCTATCTATCTATCTATCTATCTATCTATCTATCTATCTATCTATCTATCTATCTATCTATCTATCTATCTAATCTATCTGCTTTTATAAAAAAGAAGATAAACTGGGCATGGGGTACAGGCCTGTAGTCCCAGCTACCCAGGATGCTGAGGTGGGAGGATTGCAAGTTCAAAGTCATCTTGGGCAACTTAGTGAAACCCTACCTCAAAATAAAAAAGTTTATAAACAGGCTAGGATACAACTCAGTGGAGTGTGCTTGCTTAGCATATGTGAAGACCTGGGCTTGATCCTCAGTGTTGCCCAAAACAACAACAACAGCAACAAAGTTGTACAGATAAAATTTGCTTAAGATGATAGTGCTAACAAAAGAGACACATTTATGTGCCCTAATAATACTCAAATTTTTTAATTCAAATTTTGTTTATAACAATGATTTGTTTAAAGAAAATCAAATTGTGGTCATTTTCACTATGAAATTAAATGATTTTGTGATTCAAATGTATTAGCAAGTTATATCAAACTAACGGCATTGAGAGGTGGGACCTTTAAAGGCAGATTAGATCATGAGAATTACTCTCCTTGTGGCCCCAGTTGACTTGGAATTCTTTATGTACATCAGGGCTGGCCTTGTACTCAGAGAGATTAACTTGCCTCTGCCTCCCGAGTACTGAAATTACCACACACAGCATGAAAACTACTTTTAGTGGGCAGCGACAACTGATAAAAATTAGTTTGGTTCTCTCTCCTATTTTGCACTCACAAGTTCTCTTGTCCATCTGCCTTCCTTCCCCCATGAGATGAGACAGTAAGCAGGCCCTTGCCCATGAGGACCCCTCCACCTTGGGTTTCTCCACTTCTAAAACCACTAATCAGATAAAATTCTGCCATTATAGATTACCTGTCTATGGCATTCTGTTATAGCAGCTTATAAAAAAACATGGCAGCTTGGTTGCTGAATGTCCCCCCAGAGACTGTTATTGGAAGATGATAGAACCTTTGTGAAGTGGGGCCTGGGAGGAGGTCCTTAAGTCACTGAGGTGTGCCATTGAGGTGGGTTGTAGGATACTGTCTCTGCCTCTTTCTCTTTGCTTTCTGATTCATGATCTAAGTCTTTCATTTTGCCACATGCTTCCACCACAATATACTGTTCTTACCCAGAGGCCCAAAGCCCAGATGGGGTTATGAGGATTTCACTCTCAAGTAAGAGTTGAGGCTTTTTGTGAAAAGGTGGGCTGTGGATGAATGGAGGAAGAACGCTGCCAGACATTAAATATAATCTATGCCATTCTGTCTCTTGAACATAAACTCAATGAGCCAATGAAAGCGTCATTAAGGTACAAATCTGAATTATAGAATGATAGGAGACAGTAAGAGTTAAAAATCATTTCCCAGAGAAAGAAAAATTCCACTCCATTTCCTCAAATAAATATTTTATTATCAATATCATAAATACCTTCATGAATCATGATAGCTAATTCATACACCATTAGTCTTCCTACATCTAAACACAACATTGTCACAAATAATAACCTGATAGGTTAGTGAAACATTTGGGGAGTTCTGAGAACTTATGAGGTTTACAAACTGCAGAGTTTCTAGCAATAAAAACACTGAGAGAAGGGTAAAAAAATGACCTTGTAGAAGAAAGAGTGATTGAATAGACGATTTCCTTAACCAGAAATGAAGGTAGGGTGTGAGAGCCGAAGATACCAAGATGCTTACGGAAAGGTCAGATCCATTTAGCACGCAAGAACCACTTATTATCGCTGTACTGAGCACATAAATTTGTGTTCAAGCCCATTTTCTAAGGCAGACATTTAATGAGTTTAGGGAACGTTGGGTGAAAGATGGATGAACCATAAATACTACTTACTTAAAAAGAAGGCAGCAAAAATAAAAAGGAAAAAAAAAATCCAAAGACTATAGGTTAAAGAAAGGAGATTTTGGAAAGCAGTTAGGTCATGTTATATCATTTAATGTAAGAGTGAGTCTCTCTACGACTCAGTTTACAGGTTTAGGGACTGGCACTTAGCTCAGTGGTAGATTATTTGCTCAGCATGCATCAGGCTCTGGGCTAGATTCCTAACACAAAGAGGTTAAAAGAAAAAGGAACAAAAAATTGCAGGTCAAATGAAGAAACTAACCTGATATTGCTGCTCATAGGATTGCTATGTAAGTTCAGGAAAGGACAAATGACTTCCCAGGACATGTCTTAGAAAAGGATATCATCCTGGCAGTTATAGGGTAAGTGGAATTCTCAGAAATGGGGTCTCTTGAAAAGGACTATGTAACAGAGTTTGGGGTAACTTACAGAGTTTACTTAAAATTGATACTAGGAGACAGGGATTCCTGTGTATTAGGGAATCTTAAACCTGTTTCTACTAGTCAATGATTATTAAACATATATTGATTTCAAATTGCTTGAGTATGTTATAAAACTATTAGGAATGATTATATACAGATACATATTTTTATTATTTTTATTTTAAGTGTATGAATGTATTGCCTACATGTGTGTAAGCACACCCATGTCGGGCAATGCCTGCAAAGGTCAGAAGAGGATGTCAGATTTCCTGGAACTGGAGTTACAGATGGTTGTTAGCTGCCATGTGGGTGCTGGGAATCAAACCCAGGTCCTTTGCAAGAACAGCCAGTGCTCTTATCTCCTGTTAACAGTCACTTCTGTGTATACAACTGTACACACACACACACACACAGACCCCACACACACACTATTCACACATGCTTATAGATTATTAGTACACTATTAATTAGTCTCTGTCTGTATCACTTTAACTAGCACCTAGCTTTGATAACAGTGCCTGACACATAAGTGTTCAATATTAGTTTGCGAGCAAATAAATTAATAATAGTAATAAATGATGCATCACAAACTTTACTCGGAGAATTTTTTTCCTGGTTAAAGTTAGGCACCAAGAGTATTCATTCACTAAAATTCAGCAGCATGTTCTAGAGATTTCCCCTCCACATGGAAGTGTCTCTATTTACTTAAGATACTAAGAATGGCTATATTTTATAAGTATTGCTGCCTTTGTATGGATTGATGATTCAAAAAGTAACTTAATTTCCCAAACCGAAGAAAATATACAACTCTATACATAAATTTTGGCACAATTTAGAAGAAAGCTAAAGGATAGCTATTGATAGAAAATGAGGATAATCTCAAGAAAAATAGCTTTAGCTCAAAGGAACAGCAATAACCGGTATTCAGTGCTGGTGGGGTACAGTAAAATGAAGACAGTAACAAAATGTAGTAATACATGTAGTAAGGCAGCAAAGGTCTCTTTTGGAAAATAACTCCATGTCAATTTGTTTTTTTTGTTTTTTTTTTAATCTTTTTTTTTGAGACAGGGTCTCCCTGTAACACCATCTGGCCTGTAACTCACTATTTAGACCAGACTGGCCTGGAACTCACAGAGATTCTCTCGCCTCTGCCTCTGGAGTGCTGGGACTAAAGGTGTGAGCCACCACGCCCGGGCTCAGACATGTCTTTCTATAAATACATCAATTATTTTGATCATAAAAACACTCAAATTCATCGACTCAGATCACCTACTTCTAATCATTTAATTAATGCAAATACAATTTGTATAACATATGGAGAATCTTATTAGGACAACAATGTTTGTATTTTTGTCTAACACTAGGAAACTGAAACTAACCTGAAAATCAAAATTTAAGGACTGTTTAGGTAACTTATATTAATACACTCAATTACTATTTTGTAACAGGCAGTTCTACTCTATGGGAAAATGTGGGGCAGCTACTATCTACACAGGCATAGGAACGAAACAATTATAAAATCTAAATATTGAAAATAAAAGCTTTACAAATTCAGAGCAAGGAAAGATAAATGAAGGTAGTTTGTTCAGGGGCTAGACCTACAAATGATATTTTTACTTTCTCCATTTTTTATTTCTGATAATATTTGGTTATGAAAACACTTTAAAAGGAGGATGATTTCCAGCAAATTGTTTAAAATTGTTTAATTTTTAACATAGGAAAGTCAGTGTGCATTTTTTTTTTTGCTTATCCTCTTTCATTAAGCCAACTGGAGAACTAGACATCTTCCAGCTCAAGGAGGTATGGGCTTAATCTTCTTCCTCATTATCACCGGCTCCCGCACCACCCTGGCCCTTCTTGGCGTTCTTCCTCTTCACTGGGCCCCGGTGGCCGCACAATAACGGACCGGATGTTCACCACCTGTTTGAGGACCCTGATACGGCGTTGACAGATGAGCACTCTGGCATGGTGGATCAACTTGACCAGGCCTAGCTTAAAGACCTGGGTCTGCAGCCGCCTCTCCAAGAAATCTTCACTCTTCAGGCCCAGGATGTAATCCAGCTTCATCTTGCCCTCATCCAGCACCCCAATTCGAACAAGTTGCCGCAGCAGGGCATTGCCTTTAAAAAGCCCGCGTGGGTCCTTCACATCCAGCGTCAGCAGCTCCCAAGCAGCCTTGCGGATCTTGGCCAGAGTAAACTTGACCCTCCAGACCTCACGTTTGTTCCGAAGCCCATATTCGCAGATCAGCTTCAGCTCCTGATCCAGCCGCGACTTCTCAAACGGTCTCCACGGAAGTCACATAGTTTTTGCGACAAACCCAGTTCCTGGCAACCAGCATTCTTGCGTTACTTGCCAGCTCCTCGCTCACGACCCAGAAAGAGCCAACGTGCATTCTTAAAGGAATTTGCATCCCCAAAAGTTAAGTTTAAACTCAAAATACATATTTAACAAGCCAGATTTTGGAGAAAGGTGTAATTTTCCTCAATTAGCACAAGAAGTACATATACTTAAAAGGAAGCAAAACTGGGATTAAGCAAGCTGGAGAGAGATTTCAAAAGAAAGTTAAGTGTAAATAAACTGGCTAAAAATGTACACACCAGTTAATTAGAAAGCAACGTATTAAAAACAAAACAAAACACTGTCTTGGTACTCACAGGTATGCAATATTCCACCATAGGGTAATGTAGTTTGTGACCTTTTGCTGTTCGACCAGAAAAAAAGCAACTCTGGCAGACGTCATAGTTAAAATGCTTTAGACTTCTATACCTAGAGAGAAAAACAGATCGCTCATTGGCTCCTTTTCTTACTACTTAATTTTAATCAATCACTTATGGAATGGTGTTTCATTGGTTCATATGACCGAGTAAATAAAAGCTAGACTTGCTATAAATACAGAATTTTCTTAGTATCTCAGTCTCAAATTAGAAGTGACAATTTGTTCCAATGGCAGAACAAAATAATAAATTTTGGAATTGATTAACTGATTGACTGAAAAGGGTCCCAGATTGTAGAGAATAGAGACTTTGCTCGAAAGTTACTTTTTTATTTATACAATTATTTAAAGTCATTTTTAACAAATGTTTTATTTTTTCTTTATTCCTGAGAATTTCATCCAAGTATACAATGAAATGTAATAAACAGAGGTAAACATGTTTTAGAGACTTAAGTTCCACAAACTATGAAATGTAGACATATCACAGCTTTTGGAATTTAAGTCTCTAAAACATATTTACATCTATTTTGACATGATGAAAAGAAATATATCCACATCGGAAGGTTTTCTGTGATGTCTGAATCTAAACAGAAAGTGACAGAGAAAAGTTCTGACAATTAACTTGATACATCCAATTTTAAAACATCAATTATACTACTAATAAGAAATGAATCCTAAAATTTCTTCATAAGAGCACTGTTTTGGTCTAAAGTAGTCATTAGGAGAAAATTTATCACAATAACTACCCTGTAACCAAGAACAAGTTAAAGTCTCGATTATCACACAGTTTTGAAAAGTAATATTATTAAATCTCTCAAGTTTAAATATTATTTAAACTTCTATGGGGCCTGAGTGGAAAACAGTCACAAAATCTTCCATTCAGTTAAGCTGGTAGAACTAAGAAAGATATAATATATCCAGATCTGTATGGAAAACAATTTAAATGAAACTACCAGAGTGAAAATGTAAAGACAATGTAAAAGTTATGTGAAGCTAATATTATCAACTGTTAAGTGCTGAACAGCTCTAAAATGGCACGCAGTACTGTTTCCCAGGCGTTATAGAGATAACCTGTTTATACCACAGCCAACTTCTCATGGTCCTGGTTTGATACACTGCTTATACTAACAGTATCTCCAAGCCTATTAGCATGACTTGACAAATATGATTGACATCATCTCTTAGTGGACTCAAGTTTATTGCTGACAGCTCTTTTCCTTTTCTTCACTTGTGAGAAACTCTTGTACTGTCAGCACATTTTAGTAATGGGCTCTGCTAAAAATATTGTCACTCAGTATCTCTTGCTGATGGTGGTAAGCAGGGCAATCCACTATGAGATCTTGGGAGAGGGTTCCCACTGAGATTTTACAAAATTGACTCAACTGGGAAGAGGAACACTCTACCCTCCTTGGTGAGGATGGAATAGACATCCAAAAGGGCCATCTTGTTGGCATGAGGTCACCACAGAAATGCAAGTCGCAGGTTGGGGATAACAGAGTTACAATGACAGAACTAAAGATGCAGGTGAACTAAGGATTCAGGTAACCACGCAGCACCAATACCAGTCTTCAATCTTTGCACTTTGTTTATAAGAAAGGAAACTAAACCTCTCATTTATTTATGCTACTATTCAGTAGTTGTGTGTGGTTTTTAACTAAAACAATCCCCAGCTTAGCAAACATCCTGTAGACCTAAGATTTTGTTAAAATTCAATTTGAAAGTAATTAGTAGAAAACTCTAGCAGTTTTACAAAAGTTTAGCACATAGGACTGGAGAAATGACCTAGCAGTTAAAAGCACTTGCTGCTCTTCCAGAGGACCCCAGTTCAGTTCCCAGCACTCATGACCGGCAGTTCACAAATGCCTGTAACTTTAGCTCCGGGGAACCTACACCCTCTTCTGGCCTTCACAGGCACCTATGCATGCACACACACACACACACACACACACACACACACACACACACACACACAGAGACACACACACAGAGAATAGACTTTAGCAGCACTTTTAACGGACAAGTGAAAAGTAGGGTTGATCTGCCTCACAATAAACTTAGTGGCGGAGCTAACATGGAGTAATCTGATGACTATGCAGTTAGTATTTAAATGCTGCTTTCTCCTTACTAAGTTTGATCCAAAGACCTGAAACAGCCAACAAATTCTATCAAGACTGTATGTTCATAATCTATCATGTAATTATCCAGCATAAACATTCCTTTGAGCTCATTAAATAGACATTCACAAAAATTTCTGGTTCCGGACCAATGCAGTATAAATAATGCTAACAAAAATAAGTGTGCATTTAGGTGGTAAGAGGGAATGCCACTTTAGATGGATGGACAATGCTGGACATGTACTCAGGAGGCAAACCCTAAGACAGGAATAGGGAGCGGTGACAAGCAGCAGACCCCAAGATTCCACAAGGAAGGCAGAAAGCTGGAGTATCACCACACAGTGCGTCTTACCTGAACCCAACAATTGGACATTCTTTGCAGATGTTGCATTTGGCCTGATGTTTTGCAGTCTCAGCAGCTGCCACGCGATGTAGGACAGGCAGCCAAACCATGGACTGTGGCTCCAAACGCATCCAGTCTATAAACTCCTTCACACTGATCTCTGGCTTGTTGTTATTCTGGGGAGGAGACAAATGTATTACAAGTGAGGAACTTCTCTTTCAGGTTGCAGCAAGTGGTGCTGCTTCATAACCTTCTGAAATCAATGAACAGGAAGTTATGAAAGTCTTCCCAGTTCAGTGAAGTCATCAATCTTTTAAGGTTCTTCAGGCAAGAAAATTCAAGAAATTAAAATTTTAATTAAAAATTTACAAACTGTAGCCAAACATGGTAGTGCATGCCGTTAGTACCAGCACTAGGGAGGTAGAGGCAGGCAGATCTCTGTGAGATCGAGGCCAGAGGCCAGCCTAGCCTACATATCAAGTTTTAGACCAGCTGCGGCTACCGGGAGACCCTGTCTACAAACAACAACAACACAAAAATTAGAACCCCACCCCCAAAAACAAACCTTTAAAAAACTACTTTTCTTTTCTTTTTTTTCTTTCTTATTGTTTTGTTTTTGTTTTAAAGCAGGGTCTCCTTGAAGCTCCAGCTGGGCTAGAATCCACTACACAGACCAGGCTGGCCCACCATCTCAGAGATCTACCTACTTCTGCTTCTAGAGTGCAAGGGATTAAAGGCACACACCACCATACCCAGCCAAAAACCATTTTTGTTTCTAATTCCATTTTGTTAATTTTTTATTGGTTTGTTGTTGTTTGAGATAGGGTCTTACTACGTAGTTCTGACTTTAATTCTATAAAACTCATTTATCTAAGATGGTAAATACATGAAGGTAAAGACTCCCAGATAAGCTCACAAACCTGAAGGTTTTAGGCATACTACACAAAAGCTGTGACCACAGTGTTCCCTCCACCTACCACACCCGCACACTGACAGGAGACCACTGTGAATATACGCTGCAGGATACTACAGTGTTCTCTCCACCTACCACACCCGCACACTGACAGGAGACCACTGTGAATATACGCTGCAGGATACTACAGTGTTCTCTCCACCTACCACACCCGCACACTGACAGGAGACCACTGTGAATATACGCTGCAGGATACTACAGTGTTCTCTCCACCTACCACACCCGCACACTGACAGGAGACCACTGTGAATATACGCTGCAGGATACTACAGTGTTCTCTCCACCTAGCACACCCGCACACTGACAGGAGACCACTGTGAATATACGCTGCAGGATACTACAGTGTTCTCTCCACCTAGCACACCCGCACACTGACAGGAGACCACTGTGAATATACGCTGCAGGATACTACAGTGTTCTCTCCACCTAGCACACCCGCACACTGACAGGAGACCACTGTGAATATACGCTGCAGGATACTACAGTGTTCTCTCCACCTAGCACACCCGCACACTGACAGGAGACCACTGTGAATATACGCTGCAGGATACTACAGTGTTCTCTCCACCTAGCACACCCGCACACTGACAGGAGACCACTGTGAATATACGCTGCAGGATACTACAGTGTTCTCTCCACCTAGCACACCCGCACACTGACAGGAGACCACTGTGAATATACGCTGCAGGATACTACAGTGTTCTCTCCACCTAGCACACCCGCACACTGACAGGAGACCACTGTGAATATACGCTGCAGGATACTACAGTGTTCTCTCCACCTAGCACACCCGCACACTGACAGGAGACCACTGTGAATATACGCTGCAGGATACTACAGTGTTCTCTCCACCTAGCACACCCGCACACTGACAGGAGACCACTGTGAATATACGCTGCAGGATACTACAGTGTTCTCTCCACCTAGCACACCCGCACACTGACAGGAGACCACTGTGAATATACGCTGCAGGATACTACAGTGTTCTCTCCACCTAGCACACCCGCACACTGACAGGAGACCACTGTGAATATACGCTGCAGGATACTACAGTGTTCTCTCCACCTAGCACACCCGCACACTGACAGGAGACCACTGTGAATATACGCTGCAGGATACTACAGTGTTCTCTCCACCTAGCACACCCGCACACTGACAGGAGACCACTGTGAATATACGCTGCAGGATACTACAGTGTTCTCTCCACCTAGCACACCCGCACACTGACAGGAGACCACTGTGAATACACGCTGCAGGATACTACAGTGTTCTCTCCACCTACCACACCCGCACACTGACAGGAGACCACTGTGAATACACGCTGCAGGATACTACAGTGTTCTCTCCACCTACCACACCCGCACACTGACAGGAGACCACTGTGAATACACGCTGCAGGATACTACAGTGTTCTCTCCACCTATCACACCAGCACACTGACAGGAGACCACTGTGAATACACGCTGCAGGGTACTACATAGTGTTCCCTTCACCTATCACACCAGCACACTGACAGGAGACCACTGTGAATACACGCTGCAGGATCTCCAAGTCTATCATGATAAATCACAGGAGACACTGCTGGGCTTCTTTGAATCCTAATTCTGAGCGACTTTTGTGTGTGTAGAGTTACATTTCACTAACAATATTATCCCACTGTGGTTGAGGTCACTGTACACCAACATGTGTGAGTGTGACTATAAATCATATTTAGAAAAATCATTTGATTTTTTTTACTTCTAAAATAAGAAAAGGGGCCATTATAAAATGTAATAACCCATGACATTGATTTTCATCAAAGATAGTGTTTGAGCATTTTTTTTCCTCAGCAGTGATAAATCATTGGCCAGGCTTTAGAAAAACATCTGTAGGCTTGTACTGTATGTGTATGTATGCCACTGATACATTTACAAATGTGTTTATGCACAATAAGCTTTTAAAAGAAAATGAAGTTCTTGCCCAGGTAGAAATTAGTAACCTAGATCTGTACAAAACTTTGTACCTTATTCAATACTTCCTGTATGTATACTCTTGAAGAAAAGATGCTACTGATTTAATATTTTCATGTTTTTTAAAAATCTTGCCTGCAAAGAATATTAGGGCATTTTATTTATTTATTTTGCAAACGTTTATTAAAGTAGATACAAGTTTCAAGGTATTGTACAGGGATGTGCTACCATCAGAATGTTTGTTCTTTTGAAATTCACGGATTGACAATCTCCAAGTGGATGAAACTAGGAGACAGGGCCTTTGGAGGTTGATTAGGTCATGAGGATGAAGTGCTCATGGATAGGAACAGTAACCTTGTAAAAGGGGCCAAGGAGCTCCCTCCCTCCTCCTTTCATTAGATGAGGGCTCTGACAAGGATGTGTGGCGGGAAAACCTTCCCTCACCAGACACCAAACCTTAAGGAAGAAGCAAACACTAAATCAATTTTACACAATTCAGAAGGACATCTTAACTGCAAAGAACAGAGAAGGAAAATGTGAGGGTGTGAAGGGGAACAAGAGTCCTTCTCTGATGAGATCGGAGATGTCCAGAGGACTTGAGAGCTAAGCCAACATGTAAAGATAGAACAGAGATGTGCGAGAAGGGAGTCTGTTTGGAAGGAAGGAAAGCATTCTAAACAGATGACACAGGAGGCAGGAATCAAGAAACTGAGTCATTACCATGGAAGATAGAGAGGGAGGGGATGTGTGGCAGGAGATGAGGACAGCGTAGGGGAGGGCCAGACACTGCAATTCAATTCATAATTCCTGAAAAAAATGTCTCTTTTCAGGTTTCGCTGTTCCTTGAATCAAATGTGCCTTAGGAAATAAAATACAAACTTTGAGGATTGTTACCCCAATCCTCCAGCATTTGGTTCCAGTCCAAGCTCCTGATTCCTTTCCTGGGAACTTCTTTACATTCCTTTCCCAACACATCTGATCCACCAGTGACCTCTTGCTTACCTGTTGGAAGCAGCTGCGAACACTGGGCTCAATGTTACTGCCCCCGAAAGCTGCTACTTCCCCCAGCTGCCGAGGGATCTGGATGGCATCGTGAAGCAACAGGCCGAGCTGCCTTTGGTCACACATCTCCGTTGGTCCTGCCACCTCCTTGAAGAGATCTACAGGAGGGAGAAAAAAGATGCTACTATCTATCTACTCCAAGTGTTCTTGCTTAAAGGATTGTTAGCAATATGGGTTGGACTATGCAAACTTGGGAAAAAAAAGAAAAGTAACTTGGAGGGATATGGATCAGATTAGTTGCCTGTTCTGAGGATCTTAATCTGATATCTGTAATCAGAAACAGGTTAACCCATGTTTCCTAAAATAGTCTAATGTTTAGGTCAATACGTATAATCAGATCAACTAATACAAAATTCTTTTAAAAATACTACAGTAAGTACACATTGGCTAATTTTATGGTCTCAATAGGAGATCCCCTTAAGAAAGAGAATGAAAACAAAGCTTCTCTCATGTAGCTTATACCTTTAAATATTAATGATGGATTTATCAATTTTCTGTGTTCACTCAAATGCAATATTCTATGAACATATCTTCTTTGGAGTATTTATACATTCAAATCTTTTATATAGTAAACACTAAAAATATAAGGAGCTATAGTTTTTCATTTTAGGGCCTTACTAGTTGGTTTTTTTTTTTTTAAATTCCATGTAATGGACACTTTAAATTTTTGTGTATCCTTTACCTTTTGCTTTTTTATGCATAAACAAAACAAGCCCTGATTTGTTTTCCAACTTCCTTAAATCAACAAAATTAAAGCTCATCTTTATACAGTCTGAGTCTGTCTTCTATTCACTATTAGAAGTGAATGTTAGAGGGACTGCAGGGATTACAGGGTTCCCAGTGCAGGAGCTAAGATAGTAAGAGAACTCTTTGAACAAGGAAAAACAGCAAATAAAAAACAATCTACTTGTTTACAGATATTAATACTGTTTGGGCTTTTAAATTTCTAAAACTTCCAGAGCACATGCTATCTAAATGCTTACCACAGAAAGCTAAGACTAGA
>NW_008335281.1:164044-169885 GCF_000622305.1 Nannospalax galili
TCTGATAAATAGCAGATAAACTGTCATTGTCACCTTGTGGAAGGAAAGGATCCTAGATCTTAGTGTTGATGGTGAATTTCCAAACAGTTGAACTATACTCAGTGACATCAACACAGAATTATAATGAAATATGGCTTTAATTATAAGTATACATAGGAAAAACAAATTCAATTAAGATAAATCTAAATTATCATTTGTTCACTTAGATTTTCTTAGAGTTCCACTTGTTTCATTATTTAAAAATAAGACTATCATTTTCTCCCAAATATTTATCCAGACGTTTTATGATGATGTTCACTATAAACCTGTTCCCAGGAAGAGGATTATTTATTAAAGCCAAATTGGTGCACATGTATAATAATCATTACAGAGAACGTTTTCAACAAGATCAACTCTGCCCAACTTTCCTCATTTGAGGCAGAAAGCTGTGCTGCCACGGTACTAACAAGGTGAGACTATTCACAGGCCCTATAGAAAAAAGGTGCCCTTTAGCACTGTAACATATTTCTTTATTATTACCATGATAGTCAGACACAAGAAGCAATGTCAGGATGTGGGAATGGGCCACAAAGAAGGAAAAATAATTTAAAGCCAAATTTTAATAAATGACCCCAGAGGAGGTGCTAAGGGCTTTTCAAATGGATGCTTGATGGCTGATAGCTGTGCCTCAGCTGAGGCCAGGAAGCCCTGCACTATATATACACAGAAAGGCACACAGTTTGCCAGAATTCTGTTCAGGGCTATCCGGAGAAAGGCACCAAGAGAGTGGGAGTAGGCAACACTAGGGTGCTGACTTCATCTGTTGCAAAACCAGTGTTCATACGGATACCCACTGACCTGGAGTGGTGCCCCTGCCATTGAGTCAGAAGACCAATTTGTCACAAATATTAATTATAACAAAGGAAATAACAACAGGGAGATGTTCTCATCTCACTTGGGAAGTCAAAAGTGGAATCAGAGTTGCTAAGGATCTCAATATGAGAAGCAAAAACAGAACCTCAGAATTACTTCCAGGGTCTGGATATCCCGGGGAAGACTTAAAGATGGCTGCCCAGGAAATTTCTTATTTAATTAGTCCTAAAGTGGCATCCATCCTGGGTTAAATTAAATAGCAGAAGCCTGCCATGTAGGGGCATCTGCATGTTTAATTCAGTATTACAGAAAAAGCAAACTTTGAGCTTGAATTTGCAATCATTTCAGAATACTTCCAGACATGACGGAATTGTTACTTGTAAAGAGCTTTGGTTCTTTCAGGAGCATATGAAAACCCCAAATCATAGATGATGAGAACACTGATGCTTCAGTTATTCTTTCCTTTCCCAATCATTTTAGAAAGGCATCAGTTATACGTTATTGTGATTATGATGAAAATGATTCAAGTTCTAGATAAAGGGCCACCACCAAAAGCTTCATGTAAGTTTGTTTTTCCTTCCCCCTACATGGTTTACAAGGCACACACTCCATCAAGGACCCTGACCTGATCGTACAATCAGTTTACTATTAATACAAATCTGTATCTCTTTCCCCAACATCCTTGTCAAAAGAAAATGAAGCCATCATGTTTTAGACTTCACATGCAATCCTGCAAACTACACGACTGTAAAAGTACACACGTCCTCAGGAGAGACAAAACTTAGCTAGGTTTAAAAGACCTAGGATCAAATACCCTCATTTGCAGAAGGAGTTTGTTTTCTTGACTTTGGTAGGACCAAGGACTGTGTGCATGCTGAGCATATGCTGGACCACTGAGATATTTACTTTGTGTTTTTGAGACAGTGTCTCATGTAGTCCAGGCTGGTCTTGGACTTAAGGTATATTTGAGGATCAACTTGACTCCTGATCCTCCTGCCTCCACCTTCCAAGTGCTGGATTATAGGTGGACACCAAGTGCTGAGGACAAAACCCAGGGCTCTGTGCATGCTAGGGAAGGACTCTGCCAGCTGAGCCACATCCCCACCCACCACTGAGGTATTAACAAAGAGAACCTCAGCCCTTCTCTTGCTTTTAACGTCTTTCCAGTCATGAAATATTCCTCACCCTCTCCTCCAAATGAACATATTTATCTTTCTGAATAGAATCATCTAGAAATGGGCTTGTCAGCATTAGGCTACTTACATTTTATTGACAAAATTAAATGAAAAGCCATGCCACTGTAGTCATGAGTTTGGAGACACAATAGCAACGGCTACCATGCATTTGACTACTGTTAATTTCAGCAACTTGTAATGTATTATCTTGACTTCTTTTCTAAGCAAGACCTGTTGGCTTCATTTTTCTTTGAAATTCAACTCACTACACCAGGAAATGGGGGTAATGTTACCTTTTGGCTGGAAGTATTCAAGGGGCTCAAGGCACCCACCTACCACACTTGGTCACCAAGTGGAAGAGGCTTAAATGCATGTCCCACTCATGAGCACATATCCTTCCATTGCCAAGATGTCTTTCATTACCTGACAGCTAAAGGGACATCACTGAGCTGCTTGGTGACCATAAACAACCAAAATAAAATTAAAAGCATTTACCATTTTATGATGTCAAACCTATAAAATATAACTATTTAGAATTGCTGTTAGACCATGTCAGTAAAGATTCTAGTTCATCTTTTTTTTAAGCACTGGCCATAAACAGAAGGAAAGAAAGGAAAAGAGGTTGTGGAGTCATTACCAAAAAGGCAGGATGTAGTTCTAGCCTAAGAACTTAATGGGTCTTGGTGTATTTCAGCACTAATCTGTTTAGCTGAAAAACGGTGATTACAGCACCTACAGCATGTATGAGATGAACCTTTGTGCTTGGTTCTCACTCCACCAAGGCACCACACCTGCGGCCACACAATCAGCTTTAGAAGTCGCACAAACCCAAATTTCTTCACATATCATATTTACTACTCATGGGCCATTTAGAGTCAGTCCCCTATACATTGTTATACTTATTATTAAAGGCACTATGGCACAGGAAAGGTCTTACATACATCTGTATTTTTCTTCTAGGAGACCTTTGGAGAGAGACATTAGTCCAATCTTCAGACTCTGCACTCTAATTTTTCCAGTTCGACCCCTGAAATTATAAGAACACAAATGGGTTAGACGTATTTAAAACTATATACAGTATGTCAGTTGTTCAGAATATTTATTTCCTTGAGAGTAAATCATTTCACAATAAATGCAAGTTAAAGCTGCAACTTTTCTATTCAGTTTTAACAATTAACATCAAACTGCCACTATAATTTCATGACAAATTTTAACAATGTGTTTGAACAAGTCTAGAAAAATATAATGAAGTCACTTCATACACTTGGCCCAAGAACGAATTAAAGTAAAAGAAAAGCAACCATCATACAGCTGAAAAGATTTCCTTTTCATAAATACTATGGATAAAATCTGTTCATTATAAATGCAAGAATAAAAACATATAGTTAAAGCTACACACAATGCATGACTTCACACAGTACAGATGGAGTACTGCCGCAGATACTTAAAAGCAAAAAGACTATGCAGGAAAATAACTGTATAGTGAGGACTTAGCCCTTGCAAAATACTTCAAAACTCGCTGTCTTCACTTACTTTGATTTTTGTCAGTGTAGTCTTCATAAATTACTATTGCAATTTTAATAGTGAATCACCTTAAATAGGCAGGTGTAAAATTTATATTAGGGGAAGTATGAAATAATAGTTAAATATGCAATGTATTAGTTAATCAGCATTAGGAAATAATTTCATACTATGCCAGTGAGACACCATTTCCATTCACTTATGAGTTGACTAAAAGACGTATTTTATCTATAAAAACAGGGTTGTTTTTATTCCAACATTCATCAAGGTATTATTAAACTGTTAACCAAAAGCTGGTCATGGTAATAGATCCTAGGGATGCCAAAAGCACCATAAAATTAGTAAGATATGATCTTACCAATGGAATACCACACAGTCTAGAAAAATGCCTTCTGGCTATACTTATTATTTCAGATTCTCCTACAGTTTTCAGTGCAGATTTATTCTCTCAATATTCAAGGCATGAATACAGCACACTTAAAACATATAGATGTTTACATTATTAGATACACACATAAGATTTAGTAATTTGTGATTTTTTTGTTTTGTCTTTTGAGACAGGGTCTCCCTGTAGCCCCAGCTGACCTGGAATGACCTATGGAGACCAGCTTGGTTTCAATCTCACAGAGATCCTTCTGCCTCTGCCTCCCAAGTATTGGAATTAAAGGCATGCACAACCACATGCAGCTTATAATTCATGATATTTTAAAAACACATATATATTTCTAAGATGGAGGTGTTATTTAAAGTGCTCTCATTGTTAAATTACACTTAAATCTTGACTTTACTGTTTTTTTTTTACTAATTATACTCAAATATTTTTCCATTCTTAAAGTGATAAATGCTCAAGTGAATGTCTGCATACATACCATGTAATAAAAGGTATGTGTTTTTTTATTTTAAAAAAGGAAAGCGAGACTGTCAGAGAGTGCCTCTTCTGGCCTCTCTCTGACAGTCAGAGGGGTGGAGAACGCAGGGGACTGCCTGAGAGTGCCTGGATCCTGCCTCCACAGGGTAGGGAGCTTCCCCTAATTGCGCCATACACAACCCCCTAACTGGGATTGCATGAGGTCCCTCCCAAGGCCCAGGGCAGACCTGGCTTTGGTAGGATAACGCTAAGATCTTGGCAAACAACCTGAGAGGGTGGGTTCCGACCTCCATCTGTGTACTGTGATCTCATTAGACTGCCAGAGAACACCTATGATGGCCTCCCCCTGGCAAAGGGGCTGAGAACTCAACAGACCAAATGAGAGTCCCAAAATCGATCCCCTTTAGGGAACTTCCCAAATTTTGCTCTGAGTTCCCACTAGTAGAGATCCAAACTTTAGAAGAAAGCCTGAGTGTACCTGACTGGAACCTGACTTGGGCTTCTGTGTGTACTTCTGAGTAGCTGATCTGAAGACATCAGTTCCCTCCAAAATAAAACCTCAGAGAACCTGAAACTTGGACCAAACAGCTTTACATGACCAATAAGAAAAGGACAAAGGCACATCAATAATACAAACAGAAGCAAACTACAACTTAATTTTCGTATCAGAATCACAAACAAAAGAAATTCACATGCCAAAATCACAACAAAAGAATAATAAAATGGAAAGCCAAAACACTATGTCCCCACCAAACTCCACCAGTCCTGTAGAAGAGTTCTACAAGGAGAACCTCCCAGAGATAACCCAGGACACAGAATTTAAAAGAACAATCATGAACATGCATAAGGAATTCAATGAATTTAAAGAACACAGAAACAAATAAAGAACTAAAAGAAGATAGGGATAAACTTCTGAATGAATTCACAAAAGAGATAGAAATGAAGAAGGAAGTACAAAACTCAATAAGCCAACTTGAAACAACAGGGGAAAGCCTCACCGCTAGAATGAATGAAATGAATAACAGAATATCAACATCGGAGGATAAAGTTGAAGAATTGGACAACTCAAGCAAAGAGTATGAAAAAATTTAAAAAACACAGGAAAGAAATATGCAAGAGACGTGGGACACCATGAAAACACCAAATCTACGTATCACAGGCATAGAGGAAGGAGAATTTCAGGTTAATGCTATTGAGAACATCTTAAACAGGATTGTAGAAGAGAATTTCCCAAAATTAAGGAAAGACATCCCCGTACAAATACAAGAAGCATATAGATCACCAAATAGACAGGATCAGAAAAGAAATTCCCTATGATATATCATAGTAAAAACACTAAGTGTACAGAACAAAGAGAGAATACTGAAAGCAGCAAAAGAAAAGCAACTCACATATAAAGAAAAACCCACCAGAATTATAGCTGAC
>NW_008335281.1:169952-205584 GCF_000622305.1 Nannospalax galili
ATGTCAGCCAAAAATATTTTACCCAGCAAAAAATGTCTATTATAGTTGAGGGGAAAATAAAAATCTTCCATGACACGAATAGCCTGGAAGAATACAAGTCCACAAAACTAGCCCTTTAAAGAATACTTGAAGCAATACAAAGAGAGGAGAAAGGAACAACTACACCCCAGGGGCAACAAAAGAAAATAAAGGTATAATTGAGGAAACACAAAATTAGACAAAGAACACAAACAGCAATCAAAATGATGGGAACCAGTACATATCTTTCAATAATAACCTTACATATCAATGGATTGAACTCCCCAGTCAAAAAACACAGGCTAAGTGAATGGATTAAGAAACAAAATCCATCTTTTTGCTGTCTGCAAGAAACCCATCTCATCTTCAAGGACAGGCATTACCTTAAGGTAAAAGGATGGAAAAGAATATTCCAAGCAAATGGCACTAAGAAAAAAGCAGGGGGTGCAATTCTAATATCTGACAAAATAGACTTCAAAGTAAATCTAATGAGAAGAGATAAGGAGGGTCACTTCATTCTGATCAAAGGAACCCTTAACCAAGAAGATAGTATAATCTTTAACATATATGCATTAAACTCTGGTGGACCCAAATTCATAAAAACAACAGTATAGGACTTTAAGACACAGATTAACCCCAACTCAATACCCAACTATCTCCATCAGACAGATCAACTGGATAAAGTATAAACAGAGAGATATCTGAATTAAATTATACCATACATCAAATGGATCTAATAGACATCTTTTGACTATTCCACCCAAGCACCAAAGAATAAACTTTTTACTCAGCACCCCATGGAACTTTTTCAAAAATTGACCATATACTAGGCCACAAAACAAACCTCAACAAATACAAAAAATTGAAATAATTCCATGCATTCTATCAGACCACAGAGCAATAAAGCTTACAATCAACACTGGAAGAAACACTAATCACCACATGAACACATGGAGATTAAACAACACACTCTTAAATGATGAATGGGTCAAAAGAGAAATTAAGAAAGAAATAAAAGTACTCCTATAAAAGAATATGCAACGAAAAGGACAATACAACATAACACAACCTCTGGGACACCTTAAAAGCAGTTCTAAGAGGGAAGTTTATAGCTCTAAGGGCCTACATTAAAAAATTAGAAAGAGCCCAAATAAATAACCTAACACTGCAACTCAAGTTACTGGAAAGGCAAGAACAAATGAGCAGAAGACAAGAAATAACAAAAATCAGAGTAGAAATTAATGAAATAGAAACAAAGAAAACAATAAAAAGAATTAACAATTCTAAAAGCTGGTTCTTTGAAAAACTAAACAAGATACACAGACCTCTGGCCCAGTTAACCAAAAGAAAGAAGGAGCAAATCCAAATCAACAAAATCAGAGATGAAAGGGGAAACATCACAAAAGACATCCAAAAGATTCAGACCATTATAAGGGAATACTTTAAAAACCTGTACTCTACTAAATTTGAAAATCTAAAAGAAATGGATGGCTATCTAAATTCATGGGAAACACCAATATTCAACCAAAAGGAAATAAACAGTTTAAACATATCCATAACATATAAGGAAATTGAAACAGTAATACAAAGCCTCCCAAATAAAAAATACCCAGGCCCAGATGGATTTACAGCACAATTCTACCAGAAATTGAAAGAAGCCCTCCAACCAATACTACTTAAATTATTCAAAATGATAGAAATAGAGGGAGAACTCCCAAATTCCTTCCATGAAGCCAGCATAACTCTAATACCCAAACCAGGTAAAGACACAACCACAAATGAAAACTATAGATCCATATCCTTAATGAACATAGATGCAAAAATTCTCAACACAATACTTGTAAACTGCATATAGATGTACATCAAAACAATCATTCACCATGATCAAGTAGGCTTTATTTCAGAGATGCAAGTATGGTTCAATATACGCAAGTCAATAAACGTCATTAATCAAATAAATGGACTCAAAGACAAAAAACACATCTTCATCTCAATAGATGAAGAAAAGGCTTTTGACAAAATTCAGCAAGATTTATGTCCAAAGTCCTAGAGGAAATTAATTGGATAAGAGAGAACATACCTCAACATAATTAAAACTATATACAACAAACCCACAGCCAACATCATTCTAAATGGAGAAAAACTAGAACCATTCCCATTAAAATCAGGAACCAGACAAGGATGTCCACTATCTCCACTCCTTTTCAACATAGTACTTGAAACTCTTGCAAGAGCAATAAGACAGGAGAAGGAAATTAAAGGAGTAATAATTGGAAAAGAAGAGGTCAAACGATCACTTTTTACAGATGATATACTATACCTAAGAGATCCCAAAAGTTCCACCAGAAAAGTCCCTAAGAAATCCCAAAAGTTCCACCAGAAAACTCCTAGAACTGATCAACACTTTCAGTATAATGGCGGGTTATAAAACCAATCTACAAAAATCAGTAGCCTTTCGATATACCAATAACAAGCAATTGGAGAAAGAATACAGGGAAATGCTCCCATTCATAATTGCTGCAAAAAAAAATCTTGGAAGGGATAAATCTGAAGACATCAAAGATCTCTACAATGAAAAGTTTAAATCATTAAAGAGTTGAGGAAGACACCAGGAGATGGAAGGACCTCCCATGCTCATGGACTGGAAAGTACTGATCAACACTTTCAGAATAGTGGCAGGTTGTAAAATCAGTCTCCAAAAACCAGTAGCCTTTCTATATACCAATAAGAAGCAATTAGGGAAAGAATACAGGGAAGTGTTCCCATTCACAATAGCTGCAAAAACAATAAAATATCTTGGAATAAATCTGACCAAAGACACCAAAGATCTCTACAATAAAAATTTTAAACTGTTAAAAAGAACGAGATTGAGGAAAATACCAGGAGATGGAAGGACCTCCCATGCTCATTGATTGGAAGAATTAGTATTGTGAAAATGACCATCCTACCAAAAGCAATGTACAGATTCAATGAAATCCCAATCAAAATCCCCATGGCATACTTCACAGAATTAGGAAAACCTATCCTTAATATGGAAGCACAAAAGACCCCAGATAGCCAAAGCATCCCTGAGCACAAAGAACAGTGCTTGGGGGATTATTATACCAAATCTCAAAGTATACTACAGAGCTATAGTCATACAAACAGCATAGTACTGGCACAAAAATAGACAAATAGATCTATGGAACATCACTGAAGACCCAAACCTGAGTACAGGCAATTTCAACCATCTGATATTTGAGAAAGGTGCCAAGCACACACAAGGGAGGAAAGACAGCATCTTCACAAATGGTGCTGGCAAAACTGGAACTCCACCTGTAGAAGAAAGAAACTAGATCCTTATCTTTCACCTTGCACAAAAGTCAACTCCAAATGGATCAAAGACCTCAATGTGAAACTGGAAACCCTGAAACTATTAGAAGAAAATATTGGCAGTAACATACAAGATATAGGTGTAGGAAAGGATTTTCTAAGTCAGACAGAAGTTGCTCAGGAATCAAGCTCAGCAATCAACAGTGGGACCTCATTAAACTAAAAAACTTATGTACAACAAAAGAAACAATCAAAAAACTGAAGAGAAAACCCAGACAATGGGAAAAAAATCTTCACCAGTGACACATCTGACAAAGGTTTAACATCCAGAATATATAAAGAACTCAAAAAACAAAGACGCGAAAAACCAAATGACCCAATTAAAAGATGGGCTAAAGATCCAAACAGAGAGTTCTCAAAGGAAGAAATAAAGATGGCTAAGAAACATCTCAAAAAGTGTTCAACATCATTAGCAATTAGGGAAATGTAAATTAAAACCACCCTAAGGTATCACCTTACCCCAACGAAACTGGCTAGGATCAAGAGAACAAATGACATCAAATGCTGGCAAGGATGTGGAGAAAGGGGAATGCTCATTCACTGATGGTGGGATTGCAAACTTGTGCAACCCCTATGGAAAACACTGTGAAGAACTTCTAAAAAACTAAAAGTAAACCTAGTATGTGATCCAGTTATACCAGTCCTTGGCATATAGCCAAAGGACTCGTCCCATTATAGAGACACTTGTACAACCATGTTTGTTGCTGCTTTTTTCACAATAGCTAAGAGATGGAAGTAACCTATGTGCCCCTCAACTGACGAGTGGTTAAGAAAAATGTGGTATATTTATACAGTAGAGTTCTAATCAGCAGAAAATAAAGGTGAAATCATGAAATTTGCAGGTAAATGGGTGGATCTAGAAACTGTTATATTAAATGAAGTAACATAGACTCAGAAAAACAAATGATGTATGTTCTCCCTCATATGTGGCTCCTAGCACCAAATCCTTTTAAATTCCAGGTCCTTTAAATAAGATGATGCTATACAGCAGTCCCTTCTGCCTGAAATAACTACCATCATCACAACTTCAGCTGAGCCTGATCACTAAACATAGTCACAATTGGGCTTGATGACAGCTGTGCTCATTCATTAAAGGAGGGCCAAGCAGGAACACTGGACCTTCACTGGAGTAGTCAGCCACTCTTCCCAGCCAACTCTATGTAATTTGACCCTAATCACACATGGTTTCCTGGATTTGGGGAGGGCTAAAGTGCACAATCTGGAGAAGGTGAGAAAGAGAAGGCATGAACCATGCTGAGTAAAGGCTTTCCAGTGTGCAAATTCTCTGGTCATACATACACCTCAGCAACCCCTCAGTTATCTCGAAAGTAAGCTCAATAAATTCATTGGTTCCCCAGTAAAACTTTAATGAAACATTGGCTTGACACGAGAACATTAAAAGGGAATAAGCATTGCTTAGCATCCCCAGGAAAAGAAGTTTCACAACTGGTGGGAAATTTTTTTGTTAATGCTATTATGTCTCATAATTATTTATTTAAAAAAAAGAAAATGAGAATGTAAAAGATGTTAAAAGGATATGGGAATGGAGCTATTTTCCAAAACAGACAGAAAAAAATGAGAAACCTAAGCAAGTGATGAAAGTCTGTGTAGGTGTGTTATACATAAAGGATGAGACAAAAATAATATACACATAATCTTAAAGCTTCTAAGGTCATAGTTTAGTCAACTATTTTAAGGAACAATATATATATTTTTCTGAGAATATTTGGTTTTTTACCCAAGTGTTATCTACATAGCACATGGTAATTAAAAGTACCAGACTGGTGGAACTAAACTTATTGGATGTTTAACAACCATACTTTAAGGCCTATACTAATGTGGTCAGTGGGACTTCAAGGAGAGTTTTAGCCTCTTGCCCTCCAAGGTCAACCAAGTGACTCAACTGTGGTGAGTCACCCGTCGTCTTGTTCAGGGAGGACATGGAGACCCCACGAGATAGACTTGAACCAGTGTCCAGTCTACAAAGAGGAGGGTCAACTTAGAGGAAACATTTCATTTATGCTTCCAAGTGAAGCCAGGCATGGTCAAAAAGGACCTTTGACTTATCTTCACATAGATGGAACTGGTAAAAGAAAGGAGCCAGAAGTTCCTGCTAAGCCCTGGTGACTCCTGAGGAACAGATCCCCAAATGACCTTAAATGTAAAAATAAACTGATTTATTTGGGCCAACTGTACGGTCTTAAACACCCAAAAGGAAAGTATAACTAAAGAGTAAAGTCACCAGTAGACTTCATTAAGAGTTCAAAGGATTATACTTCTCAGACATTAGGCTTAAGTTTATCCAAAAAGTTATTTAGACAATTATTTCTCATTGATGATTTTGTTCCTAACCAGAAAGTGCTGTTCAGATGTAAGACTTCAAATCTTGGTCTCCAATACTGTAGTGTCCACCTGTAGCTAAGGGAGACAACCAGCTATTGTTCTAAAATGATGGATAAATTTTTCTCCCCTGACCTCTTAGAAGCCTTTTAGAGGGAACTGACACTGATTCTAATCACTCCAACAGCTATCAAAATACCTTAAAGCAAATCCTGAATCCATTACTCTAGAGTCCAGGCTTGGAAGACAAAAGAAAAATGAGGAGGAACCCAATAGAGGGATGCTTTTGGAAGCCCTTGTCAAGAAATTCCAATGGACTCTCATATGAACATTTGAAATTTGCCCTGTTCTGACTTTTTTCTAGTTCCCTGTCTAGAACTTGTAATGCTAACTTCTCTTGCCTTTACTTCTCCTTCACATCTCCTATTCACCAGTCAAGGACTTTCTTTCCCCCCTAGAGATAAAAGTTATGCAATTTGGCAATCCTTTAGACAGACCCACTAAAGGGGTACTCCAATTGCCTCACCCTGTGTCCCCATTCAGCAAGGAAGAAGCCAGGGTGGTCTGAGTCCAGATTCCTTATCCGCAAGCTTGGTAACCTCTTCAGAGGATGGTGTGATAACAATAGGAGGTACAAATTGGCTAGGCAGTTAGTGTAAAAAGACCCTAGAGAAGTAGCCAGTTTCTTGGCTAAAAGTCAAAATGTCCTTGGGCCCCTTAGCAACATACTCAGTTCCAAAGGCCAAAAATGTCAAAAGTATTATCTAATCCTTAAAAGATTTTAGGGTTACCTATTTAGATGGGGGAATATTAGAGTAGCAAAAAGCCCCATAAAGAAAAAAGAAAAAAGAGTATATGAAGTTATCAGAAAAAAGTGATGGGGAGATATGGGAGGAGTTGGAGGGGAGGGAGTATGCATGGGTTTGATCAAAACACCTTATATGCTTATATGCCTGTATGAAATTCTCAATACATTAAAGTTTTAAAGTTAAAAAAAAAAAAAGGGAAGCATGCTTTGAGATTTTTAAGATAATCCCTCAATAGACTAGGGTTTAAAATTATTTAAATTACAGATGAGCACAGTAGCACAACACTGTAATCCCAGCACTCAGGAGGCAGAAGCAGAAGGATTACCACAAGTTCTAGGCCTGTCTGGTCACAAGAAATATGAGTTTCAAATTACCTCTAAACTGAGCCATGCTACAAACTGTGTTTCTACTTGATAATTTTTTTTAGGAGTTTCTTAATTATCACATGCAATAGACAATGTCTGTTCTCTTCCTTTCAAGACTCAGAAAGTTCTTATCCTCTGAACACAGACCACAGACTTGAAGAAAATAACAAAGGCTGAGTCCCTCATGCACTGAGAGACTACCACATGATTGTGGCTAAGGACAAAGCGATCCCTTTAGGGACTAATGATCAAATGATTTGTATTAGGGCATGACCTCCAGTCTACAGTGACAACACAAGAAAGAAACTTCATCAGGAAGACAATTGAAAATGTCAATCATTCATCCAATCCACCATCAGCAGTTATAAAAGTTCACTGTAATCTATGATCCCAGCTTTGTTCTATGTACTGTGAAGACCTAGAAAAAGTAGACGTGACAAGATTCTTACTCAATAAATGCACCAGAGAGTTAAGACAAGGGAATGACTAGAGAAAATATGAGGTCATTCTTTATGTATGGAAATGAAGAATTAAGTATCAGGTTAAGAGACTTTAGTGAGCATTTTGGGTAGTCTCACAACAGTTGATGTGGAGGTCTAAAATCAAGGCCCTCAGCTGTAGCTCAGTGGTAGAGTGCTTGCCTTGTATGCATGAGGTCCTGGGTTCAGTTCCTAACACTGTACCCTCACCCCCAGGACAAAAAAGAAAAATCCAAAATTAGCCAGGAATATTAGTAAATGCCTGAGTGAGACATAGGCAAAAAATTCGGGTGCGAGGACACTTAAGACTCAGGCTCACTGGCTCACTGGCTGAATGTGGGATCATACAATAGAAGGTTTTGGTGTCAAATAGGCTATCAAAATCTGAGAGGCAACTGGGAGCTGACTAATGAAATTTTGAGTGACATAGTCCAATATTGAAGTATTTAGTTCCCCGGACAGTTTTGGTAACTAACTTCTGAATTAATTTAACTGGAAAGTTAAGTACCTTTAAAATTATATTCATCTTGGAATTAGGAAAAATATGACTTACTGTAACAAATGAAACTAATATTCTCCATAGAGAGAGAAAAAAAAAGATTAAACCAAGTGTTCCACACTATCACTCTGAAGCATAATTTAAATGCTTTTGATTTCCATTAAATCTAGAAGGAAGATTTTGAAATTAAGACTTTTTAACCAGGGAAGATAAAGACTGAGTGAGGCTGTGAATTCATAAATGGAATCAATTTGATCTTCATAGCTTATTAAGCCCTTTCTACATGTATTAGCTCATTTGCCCTTCACAGTCCCCCTTTGTGTGGTAAGCTGAGTAGATATTTTTACCTCAATTTTTCAGATGAGAAATTGAGATGCCAAAGTTAAGTGGCTGCCAAGTCACATAGCAACTAGAACCAAAAATCTGAATTCTTGTCATCTACAACAGAGGGGAAAATAGATTTTTTTTCTTATAAAATTCAGAATATTAGAAGTTGGGAACATGTTGAAACTTAGATATTTGCTTAAAACAATTTATAAAGTACTATTTGCCTAGCTATAGTAATATGCGAATAACCAAGTGATTAGAAAAAAACAGAAATTTAACTCCGTAACTATGATTAATATATAATAGGTGGATTTAGATAAACTATTGTAGCTCATTGTATCTGTTCATCAATCAGTTACACAGATTGCAGCAAGGAAAGATCACACCTTATCGCTCAGTGATACTTAGAGAACCCTTTGATCTATAGTTGCATGACTCATTATTTCAAGAACTGGATGAAGTTGAGAGTGTCTTTCCTGGTTGCTTTATATTACCAAAAATAAGGTAGTCAAAAACTCAAGGTAATGTGATTGTTTAGATCCAAAATGCCCACTGAGACCCATGTGTTAAAGGTTTGGGCCCAATGCAGTACTGTTGAGAGGTGGTATAAAGTTTAAGAGTTGGGGTGAAGGCCTCTGAGGGGGCATGCTCTCAAAGAAGATTATGGAAATTTCCCGTTTTTCACTTCCTGACCATGAAGTGAACAGTTTTGTTCCATCATGAACTCCCACCACAATGTACTACGTCAGCCATAGGAAGCAGTCAATCAATCAGTTACCAGCTGGAACCTCTCAAACGGTGATCCAAAATACACCTTTTCTCTGTGTAAGTTGATTTCCTCAGGTATTTAGCATTCTGTTGGACTACTTTCTAACACAATTAATGAATGAATGTCAGAATAGGTAAAACAACATGTTTCTCAAGAGAAGTCTTCTGTGTCTTGGGAGTATACTAACCTTATCCTAACAATGGCTTTCTCTCCCATAACTATGCTTAAATTAGATTAAATCTATGTTAAAACCTTTTCTTTAAAATACTATAATTCTCCTGGCTACCCCACCAGAACTTGATGGTGAGACACTACTACTGAAGACACTACATACATGAGCTGTAGAACAGACAAGGAGAACTCAAGCTGGTGTCTAGAAAACTGTGGCTAGACAGGTCACAGGCCACAGAGGAGAGCCTACTACTATTATTCTGCTAATATTAAACTGCTTCCTAATGACTTATGGTTATACCCATAGATTAATGTATTTCTCAGCTTTCACCAGAGAAGCTTCCTTATACAGCAGACAGTGATCAACAGACCTACAATGTGCAGAGAAAAAGAGGCTGCAGAGTATTTAGCCATGATTAGGGCATGTATATCAAACTTCTGCCTCCCAGTGTTCAGAGATCATTGCAGAAGAGGGGACTGAACGTTTGTAAGAGTCTGAGGTAGTGGATAATCACAAGGAAACAGTTTTCCAGACAACTGGAATGTTACTCATAGGAACTCACAGCAATGGTGACAGCATGCACAAGACCCACTCAAGCTTAAGCCAGACAAATCCCAAAATACAGGTGGGGAAGTGGGTAATAAACCCCAGCCTTAGCTGATGAACTACTGGAAAATAACTGCTGAGAGAGGGGGAGCTGGTTTTCTTTAAGGGGGTGATGACAGATAGGGTAACCAGGATCCAGTGGATGGATGCACATTTTGCGTGTGTGTGTGTGTGTGTGTGTGTGTGTGTGTGTATAACAGTGCACATGAAGACGGACAAAGGGTAACGAGGGTGCAGGTGGGGCGGGGATCTAAATACAATAAAAATGTATTGTATGAAATTCACAAAAACTCAACTAAACAAAAAATAGAAATGTTACACACACACACACACACACACACACACACACACACACACTCGCTAGCCCTAAGGCATCATTTTCAAACTCGAAGACTTCTTTTTTTAAAAAAAAGATTGGCTTGGGGTCTGGAGAGATGACTCAGCAGTAAAGAACACTGGCTGCTCTTCCAGAGGACCCAGGTGTGAATCCCAGCACCCACATGGTAGCTAACAACCGTCTTAACTTCAGTTCCAGGGGATCCAATGTCCTCTTCTGACCTCAGTGCATACTACTGAGGGTATGGGTACACTTACTTACATGTAGGCAATACACTCATATACATAAAATAAAAATAATGAAATAAAAAATTGGTTTTAGAAAGTGTTGATTTATTTATTTTTGTATTTATTTTTTATGTGTAGAAGCATTTTGCCTGCATGTATGTAAGTATACCACAAACACGCAGTGTCTATGGAGGCCAGAAGGGGGTATCAGGTCTCATGGGACTGGAGTTACAGAGGATTGTTAGCCACCATGTGAGTGCTAGGAACTGAGCCCAGGTCCTCTGCAAGAACAGCAAGAACTCTTCACTGCTGAGCAATCTCTCCAGGCCCAAGTTCAAAGACTTCTTAAGGTCCTATACTGTCTAGTGTCCCCACAGTGGCGGGAGTAGAGTTTACCAGATATCTGCAGAGAACTATTACTTAAAAAGGAGTTGACAACCACATTTTAGATAAATGAGGAAACTAACGCTAGTAGAGAAACTCAGGCAATCAAATCTAGGCAGCTGGGATTACTGTCTACACAGTGACAGAGTTTTTTCCTTAGCTTAATTCATGACCTCTGAGATAAAAGGTGAGATTGATGGGAATCCATTCTGATTTAGTAGAGTCTTTAATATATTTCTTTGGCACGGAGAGGAGTTGAGTTTTGCAGTCTTCTTTCTCCATCAAAATGGAAAAATGATAAATTTCAAGATATTGTCTTTCAAATCGAAAACTGTACTGTAGAGTAGCATTCCATGTGTACAGATCTGATAGTCAGAAGTGGAATTACACCAACGTTTAATCCCCAGAATATGAATCGACATGTCACCCACTAGTGACTTCCTAACAAGGTGGCACCACTGTCTTCGTTGAGCCAGAGAAAACAGTCTACGTGCAGGTTCTGAGATGAACTGTTCCCCTATCATTCACATGCTGAAGTCAGAACTCTCAGCATCTTAGAATGTAGTTTTGCTTGCCAACAGTCTTCAAAGAGTAAGTTAAAATGAGGTCAGAAGGGAAGGCCATAGTCTAGAATACCCAGTATGCTTATGGGAAGAAAGAACAGGTGGAACATGGAGAGAAGACGGTCATTGATAAGCCAAGAAAAAATATCAACCATGATAATACCTTGATCTCAGATTTTTAGCTCCTAGAAATGTGAGGAAATGATGTCTCAGCAACCCAGTTGTGCTGGATAGCTTCAGTTGACAACGTGACACACCTGGGTAGAGGGCCCCTCAATTAAGGAATTTCCTCCATTAGATTGGCCTATGGTCACATCTATAGGACATTTTCTTGATTGTTGAGTGATATGTTAGGGCCCAGCCCACTGGGTTATTTTGCCACCACCAGGGCAGGATCTCAAGGCAGGAACTGAACCAGAAATCATGAAGGTGTGCTTCTTACTGGCTTGTTCCTCTGGCCCATGCTCAGCCTGCTTTCTTATACAACACAGGGCCACCTGCCATGGGGTGGCACCACCCACAGTGGTCTGGGCCCTCCCACATCACTCAGTAATCAAGAAAATGACCCACATACATGGGGCCACAGGCCAATTCAATGGAGGAAATTCCTCAATTGAGGTTCCTTCTACCCAGGTATGTCTAGTTGACAACACTATCCGGCACACCTGTCTAACAATTTTCATTATGGAGCCTAAAAACCATGAGTCATAGACAGACACCGCCAGGGAAGAATATTCTCCCATAAAATTTGACTCAATATGTACACCTCCATCCTACTTCACAAGGTCAAATGAAGTTCCTAAGTATTCTAATTAAGCACTCTTCCTGGGACCTGCATCCACATTATAGGCTACTGCACTTAAAATATCTAATTGGCCAGCTATTTTTGGTAAATTTACTATAGAAAAGATATCTTAGAGTCTTTAAAAAAATTGAAGAGCAAATTAATAATGAATTAATATTAATGGTAATATTTTACCCTAGAAGCATTAAAAAATTACATTAAAATGCAATGTATGAAAAGACCAACCAGGGATGTATTATAGTATTCATGTATTCATTATGGTAACAGCCTCACATTTCACTGAGTTTCTTAGGAGTCCTCGAGCACACAATGACTATTTTGCTATTAAACAAACAAAAGACTCTATGGTATTTGTGAATGTTGACAGATAAAATAATTTTCTAATGAAAAAATAAACAAAATTATTGATAATTTACATCTAAAGTGATGATCATCATCATTTATTTCTTACACAGAATCAATCAGCTGCCCAACATATATATTTATGAATTCTATCTTCTTTCTCTTCAGATCAAATCAAGGGCTGACAAATGCAAATTTTCATGTAGCAAGTTAATGGAAAATAACTTTTAGGTTCTGAGAGAAAAGCAACAATCTTAATTCTCTTCTTTCATCCTTGCATATTTCCGCCTCTACCAGAAGAATGAATAATTCCTAGTGTTTCAGAAATGTCAGCTCACAGCAAGTCTTCATAAAACTCATTAGTGCGCGAAAACATTGTCAAAATCAAATGGGTCAAACTAATGGCAGAGAAGTTAGACTAGAAGTTGCGAATGCTCTTTACAAATCAGTGAGCAACTAATTAAATTACATGTTAGTATCCTATAGCATCAATTATTTAAAATATCATATATGTGCATAACCACAATAGCAATGAAGTTAATATCAAAGGACAAATTAAATCCTAGTCATTGCCATTTGAATCCTTCTCAAACTGTCAAACCAGGATTACATTGATTATTATGAGCCAAAATTTTATTTTAGTTCACAGTAACACAAGATTTTTTATTCTTTTGATAAAAGTAGTCTAAGAAAGCCAGGAACAAGGGGAAGGAACTCTGGCCACCATAGGCTTCCGCGCTTGCTTCCTGGCTGAGAAGGTTACATGTACAGCCTTCATAGACTGTAGCTAAGCCTTAAAATAATGTTAAAATAACAGTTTCATCTTCTTTTATGTTCTCTTGTTTGTTACGAGTCCAATAATCTGGAAAGTCATTTACTTTCAACAATTACAATAAGTGCTTTCATTGGGGAAAGGATTGTGAAAGTACTTCAAAAAAATTCACTTTAGGGCTTGGAACATAGTTCAGTGGTAGAGCGCTTGCTGTAAAGCCTGTGCAAGTTAGTTACTAGGTTAGATTCCCTAGTATCACAAAAGAACAAAAAAATGAGTATATTAAAAATCAAGTGTATTATCAATAAAATCATTCATAGATCAATTATGAACTTACGTGTCATATACATTGAGTAACCAGTTGAGACACATATCCACACAGAGAGGAACATTGACCAGGTCCTTGTGCAATTGTTCGAGCCCATCGTAAGTTGTGGTCAGACAGTTGATGACATCTGGCACCGTCAGGAGCTGATCATTTTGGTTCAATTTGTGCTGCTTGAAAACTTCATTTGTTGTATTCAGCTCTAGGAGATCCACTAAGCAGGAGAGGAAAGGGAATTATGGACCGTCATTGCCTCTCGTAACTACATCAAAACAAATGCATTTCTAGTCTATGCTCGCTGGTTCAATGTAAGAATTGATTCTTTTCTGTTACGTTGAACTGTCAAAAGACTAACATTCCCAGTCTTATCATTTCCAACGTCTTATTTCATCTCCCTTTCTAAGCTTTTCAACTAAACTCTAGCTTTTGGACCCCCCCCTTTTTTTCTTCTTTGAATATCAATTTTTCCTTCTTTTCTAGTATTCTTACTTTTAGGCCCTTTGTGCTTTTCAATATAGAAAGGTGTAAGTCTCTAAATCTATTCCAAATGTTAGAACATCCCAACTACTGCAATTCTGGCCTCATCTCAACTCCCAAAGACAGCCTCTTCACCACTTCCCACTTATCCTTTTTTTCTAATTATTTTTAGGTTTTCTAAATTTATTTTAAACTGATACACATAGAAACATCAAAGTTGCACATATTGATGAGGTGCTATGTGGTGCTTCAACACAGGTACAGTGTTGGGGTAACATTTATCTCCTCAGACATTTATCATTTAAAAATTATTTATTATTTTTATGTGTGAGTGTATGCCTGCATGCATGCAACACACCCATATCATGCAATGCACACAGAGGACAGGAGAGAGCATCAGAGCTCCAGGAACCTGTGTTATGGACAGTTGTTAGCCACCATGTGGGTGCTGGAATTCGAACCAGGGTCCTCTGCAAGAGCATCCAGTGCTCTTTAACCACTGAGCCATCTCTCCAGCCCCACAAACATTTATCGATTTTTTTAAATAGGGAAAACATTCAGAATCCTTTATTCTAGCTCTTTGAAACACAAGGCACATATTTGTTATCTATAGTCACCCTACTCTGCAACTGTACACCAGAACCTTAGTTCAAATTACAACCTAGTCTCATTAATCAGCCATTTTTCATATCACTACAAACTAACCATTCCTTAATGGGTTTATTTTAAATGTACATCATGAAATAGAAAGTTCACTTAAGATTCTCAGTTAAAAACAAAAGAAAACAGGTTCTACAGAATATTAACAGTTCTCTACCACCTGAAGAGAATCAAGTTGGAAGCCTGATTAACCAGCTTTCACAATGTGGCCTAATCTGGTTTACTTCCCCTGCAGCTGTGCCATTTAAGTACTCTGTAGTTAAGGCGGATTCACAGGTTCACTGATCACACTGGTCTTTACAACGTTTATTTGCTCCTATCCTTACTCTTCACGTGTTAAACATCTGTAATGGAAAAGGCCAGTGCCAGGGCATGTAGGGTGTGCATGGAGCCCTTTATTTTTCACAATTTGTTTTTGCTTTATTTTTATTTTATGGGAATGTGTGTATTGCCTACATGTATGTAAATGCACCCACACTGTGCAATGCCCACGGAGGACAGAATAGGGTATTGGATCCCCTGGAACTGGAGTTACGGACAGTTGTTAGCTGTCATGTGGGTGCTGAGATTTGAACCTAGGTCTTCTGCAAGAACAACCAGTGCTCTTAACCCCTGAGTCATCTCTCTAGCCCCTGGAGCCCTTTCTCACATAGCATCTTGGTAACTTTACTGAAAGGAATAGCAAAAGTGTAGAAGAGAAGAATGTTCAAGTCTCTCTGAGAACAATTTCAGGGTAAGTATCCATGATCAGGAAGGCTCAGGAACAGAAGTATTTTGTATTTTCTGTTTTTCTAGATTTGTATTTAGGAAACATTTGCATGTACTCAGTGTGCATATTGGGGGTGGGACCCCAGTCCAAACACAAAATTCATATTTCATATATAACTTATGTATATAGTTCAAATATAACTTTATGCAGTATTTTTAATGTGTCTGCCATCACTTAAGGTCAAGTATGGAATTTCCCACTTGTGGCACCATGTCAGTGACCAACAGTTTCCAATTTTGGAGTATTTCAGATTTCAAATCTTTGGATTCGGAACACGGGGCATAAGGACAACATGAAAAGGCTTCACGGGGAGATGGAACAGAAATGGGCCTTGAAAGATAGGTGAGATACAAGAGATCCTTGGAAGCAAGGAAGGAATCCTAGGAAAGGATAGTCAGAAAAGCAAAGCCTCAAGCTAGTCCAGGAGTCCACAGGGGCGAGCAGACTGCAGTGCACAGTGACACAGGGTGGGGTGTGGTTACACTGAGGCAGACACGCCAAGCTCTGGGGTGAGGCACACATTGCACACAGAGACCAAGAGGTCTACAGACAAAAAGTAAAATCTTCTTGTTCCTTAAAAATCAACAGAGTTACTCATTAGCTAGCTTCTAGCAAATCAAAGCAGCTTATCAAACTACTACCTATTTACTGAGTATGGAAATGATCCAATTCTCAACATACTGGCATGGGGAATTACAGACCAGTATTAATAAGGTTTACTTATGGAAATCACCATTATGTAACAGTTCTGTTCTATTTCCATATTTTACTTTTCAGCACTGAAAAACATCTCGGTGAAGCTTAGACAAAACAAAAACAAAAACAAAAACCGTAAATTACTACTTCTTTGCCCAATTTGGGGGCGGGGGGAGAACTATTCCACTCAAAATAGGACATATTTTGACAATTAACCAAAATGAATGAACAACTTCCTTCATGCCTACCTAGTTCTAGCCATTGAATAACCACCAATTCCAACTTTTTAGGGGCATTTATGAAATGTCCATGCTAGCTGCTTATAATACAGAATTTTTATTTTCAAGTTGTCTGTTATGGAAAAGAACTGCTTTAAAATTATACAGCCTAACAAAATTCCTAAAAAAACTGAATGGGGAAAACTTTTAAGAAAGAATCAAACATAAGACATAACAAGTCTGAATAGCAGGCCAATCCATTGTTTTTAGATGTCAAAGATATTATGTTGCTAACGACAATTTTCATAAGTGTCCAGTGAACTAAAAATGGTGTCAGACAACAATGAAGGGAAGTGCTTAATAAAGACAGTAAACTGCAGAACTTCAATTCCCCTCAGACACACAAAAAATGTGTTCAAATACTGCCAGAAAGCCCCATACTAATTATGCAGCCACACAGCACTGCTACTGGATCCCTGCAATGGCAGGCAGTAACAAGAGACCAGATTTCAAAAAGACCATTTCTTGGATCAGCCTGTCCTTCACTCCTCCAGAGAACCCTCCCTTGTTATCCACTCAGTAGCTCTGACAGTAATTTGCCAGGTCCCAGAGAGGATCATGTCTTCAATTTTCAGTGATTTACTCTGACACTTTGCCTTCGTGCCTAAGCCAAGCATGCATCTTCCCCAAGTGTGTCACACTGAGGTACCTTTAAAGAACAGACTACATTTAAATCACATAAAAGTTATGATTTTTGTCTTTTCAGAGGGAGAAAAATGACAGCTCTGTCATGCAGTATGTGAAACAAACAGGCATCTCATTTTCTAACCAACTTTCACACCTTTTCCTTTTCTCCCACATATGAGGCACAGGGGGTCAAACGAAAATGCATCGTCATCTCCTGCCCTGCAAAAAGGAATAAAAATTAAACCAACTCTGTTGAACGCCTGACCTTGGGCTTCCTGTACTCTTCTCCAGGTCTTGGCTTGCTTGAATTTTCTTAGCACCTTCCCACGTGCTCTCCCTCAAGCACAACAGAAACACTGTGGCATTCAAGGCAGATGTGATCCAATTTTGAGGCATAATGCCTCACTCCTTCATGACTCCCCTGGTGACATCTCTGAATGATTCCACACTCGCCTTTCTCCTTGTCTGCTGATATATACCAGATGCCCCTTCCTGTTGCTGAGTCCCCTACTGGAGAGCTGTTAACCATTCTCTTCCAGGAACCTCTACCATGGTGTGTTTCAAACCAAAGCCTTGCCTTCTTCTGAAGTTTGGTCTTCTAGTCTGAGGATTTCATAACACCTTCCATCTTTCACCCTTTACTATTTACCAACTACCAGCCCCTTGAAAAGCAGATCTCCTCAGGGTGTCTTAAGAATCTAAAAGAATTCATAAGAATCTAGCCCTTCATCTCTTTTCCTCATACCACTAGGGCAGCTCAGCCTCCATCATCTTTGGGCAGAACCATCTACTCCAGTCCCTCTGTCCTTCATGCTAACATAGGACCTAGCATACACAGACTCCTTATTGTTACCTTCAGACTTTCATAAAACAGGAAATGATTATACAGCTCCCCATTCTATACAGAAAGAAGGCCCAAACTCTAGAGTCAGTATTATGAGAGCATGAGGCTCAAAATTCTAAACATATCAGAAATGGTTTCAAGCCACTACACACCTGTCACCCTGTAACTGTGGTGAGGAGGCAGGAGAATGTGAAGCTCAAGGTCAGCCTAAGCAGCTTAGTAAGTTTCAGGTAGCCTGGGCTACACAGTAAGACCCTGTCTTGATAAATAACAATCGATGATGATGATGATGATGATAATTAATAATAACTCAAAGTTAGAAACTGTTTCAAGAAAAAAAAAAGACCTTCAGGTTGGAGATTGTTCAGTGGTTAAGAGCACTGGCTACTCTTGCAGAGGACCTGGGTTCGATTCTCAGCACCCACATGGTGGCTGTAACTCCATCTGTAACTCCAGTTCCAAGGGAATCCAACACCATCGTCTGGCCTCTGCAGACTTTGCATGACATGGGTGCACTTATACGCATGCAGGCAATATATTCATACAGATAAAAAAATTATAATAAGAAAGGAGGGAAAAGACCTTTCAACTAATGTAAAGTGAATTTAAAGAGATATCTGGATATTGGACAAAGAGCTAAGCTATTCCATCAGACCCTGTTACCTGATGCTCTCTGACCTATATCCAAGCCTCTGATTCAGGTGCATCTAGCTTTCTCACTTCTTATCCCAGATCAGTACCTATGTGCCCAAATCCAATGTGCATTTTATGGCTGAGCAAATACAATTGTCATGCAAGACATGGGCCTTCTATGCTCCTTCTAAAGGGACTGCTTCCTTCTCAGACACTATTTCTATTTGATTCTTTGCTACTGCTTACTACAAAAGATTTTGTTAACAAAACAATATATATGGATATACCATATATAAAATGCATAGTGCAGTTCAAGGAAAATTGTAAGAAATGTACAAACCACTACACAGATAAAGAAAAAGAATGGTACCAACATTATCTGTAATTATGACCTGTCATAATCACAGGGATAAGTGCTAACCTTCAAAAAATTTTTTAATTAATTTGTTTTTATTTTATGAATATGAGTGTTTTGCATGCAAGTGCATCTGTCACATGTATACAATTCCCCATGGAGGCTAGAAGAGGGCATCAGATTCTCTGGAACTGGAGTTACAGGTGGTTGTGAGCTGCCATGTTGGTGCTGGGAACTGAACTCAGTTACTCTGCAAGAGCAGCCAGTGCTCTTAACTGCTGAGCCATTTCTCCAGCCCTATAACTGTTAACCTTTGCATTTCAGTTTTTAAAGTGCATTAACATTTCAGATATATGTGCCCTAAATAGAATAGCATTTAGTTCTGCATGGCTTTGAACTGTATGTAAATGGAACTGGACTGTATAGACTTCTTTTACCACTTGATTTTTTCCACCCAACTTTACAGTTCTCACATGCACCACACTTATGCTGGAGCTAGATCATTTGGTTTTTGGTTTTGTTTTGTTTGCTGCTGAAAAGTGACATTTTTAATATGCCAAAATTAATGAATCTTACCACTAAAAAGCACTACTCCAAATTTTGCACATCTTTGATGTAGTCCTACGTAAACTTAAAACTCAAATCATTTGCTCACTATATGCTAAGGGACTCCAGCTCAACACCAGAAATTATAAGGGGTTTTAGGCAGAGAAGAACACAGACTCTTCTCTCTCATAAAAATGAAATTCATTTGGAAAGGCAGACAATAACTATGAAAACAGAAGTTAAGAATCATGATTCTGACAATTTGCCATAGTGCCCAAGACAAGCATTATAGAAAGCATAAAAAACGATTGGAATGGACGAGATGGAGTTCTTAGGAATGTGTGACTTTAGAGGAACAGTCATGAAGACCTTATTAAATCATAGATGGCAGACTGAGACCTGGAGGAACAGCACACAACAGTGACAGAAGAGATGCTGATGGGAAGAGCTGGGACCAGAGCTGCCAGGAAGAACAGCATACAGAGTCTGTCCTGTCAGTCATCAACCTGAACTGATGGGAGCAAGGCAAAAGAGAGTGACAGAGAGGAGAGATGGGCCAGCCAAGGGCCACTCTATGCTAAAGGGGAAAACCTGTTAAAGGCAAGACCACTGTGTCCACCTGCAATGCTCACTCTGAACTTGAGCCTCTCAAGTGTGGGAATGAGTCTCTAGTCTTGCTTTATCTCCTAAGCAATCTTGGAGCCAAACAAATGAAAGAGGAATGCCACGTGTGTGCTCTTGTTAGGGCAAAATGCTGGGTGAGGATTTTCATGAAACAAGGGGTAACTATGAACTGAAAGCTATTTTGTGTGATCACAGAGCAGCTACCACGCATTACAGAAGGCAAGCAGGTGAAAACCTGTCGTTACAGGCCATCATAAAATACTGGAAAAATCAGAAGCAGGTGGGATGTGATTGTAAATGGTTCTGAAGAGGTAAATTTTTAACAGTATCAGGGAGGAATAAAGAGTTACAGAAGAGGAGTCAGGGCATTTCAAGTAAACAGAGAAAATGGGAGAGGAAGGGTTGATGGGCCATAAACAGCTAAGCTTATCAAGGAGGATATAGGCCCATGTTGGAGTACTGTGGGGGCCAGAGGCACTGGGAAAGTAGAAGCCTACTTAGTAGCTGAGGGGATATTCTCTCAAATATTAAAAATTGCACACAACCTAGCACTTTGCTAACTGCACACTACATAATGTTGTTCAGTTTAGAAACTGGAAGAGTCTCTTTTCTGCTCCTCTGAGGTTTGAGAATAAGATAAACATGAGGGTTTCTTTTGGGGGTCAGAAGAACCAATAGCAAACTCCAAAAGTCTGAATATGTTTCTCTACCCAAGAGTATTACAGAAAACTGGGACTATGTTCACCACGATACAAAACAGTCTTTGGCCAGTGGAAATTTTGTACCTGACTCATTCATTCTCATTTTATAGCCTGTCAGGCCTGGGAAGGCCTTCTAGACCTGTCATCTGGATGTTGGCACATAGTTGAGTGTCTTTTAAAAGTGATGTCTGTCACCACAGATACACTGAACAGATAGACAGCTTTCTGTGTGCCCACAATCTGCTCCCATTCTTCCCATTCAACATACAGGTCACTAGCCAGAGTGTGAGGGCTCCAGTGTTTGGAATAGTTCTACAGTTACTGTAACTACTGTAACCTGCTATCTACCTTTGAGGCTGGTATTAATCAAGTCAAGGTCACCCCATCCTTATTTTTTATGGCTTATTTGCAAGTGTTTCTCAGTTCTTTAAACGTCTCATTTACAAAGAACTTCAGTGCTCTTATTTAATACTTTCATAGCTATATTTTCTCTAAATGATCCTGCCTTTGCTCAATTCTCCTTATATAGTCAACTTAAAAATGTAATGGTTAAGAACACTGGTTGTTCTTGTAGAAGACCTGGGTTCGAATCCCAGCACCCACATGGCAGCTAACAACTGTCTGTAACTCCAGTCCCAGGGGATCCGACAGCCTCTTCTGTCCTCCGTGGGCATTGCACAACACGGTGCACTTACCTACATGCAGGCAATACACGTATACACATAAAAATAATGAATAAAATTTTAAAAAATGTAATGGTAATTTCTACTGAGTTTTTTTAAACTTCATTTTCTTTATTTTATGTGTATCTGTGTGCATGTATGATTTATGTGGGCATGTGCACATGTGTGCAACTACGTGTGTGTTGAAGTTAGAGGACAACTTTCAAGAGCCTGTTCTTTCCTTCCAATATGAGACCCAGGGATCAAAATCGGGTTGTCAGATTGTGTGGCTTGTGTACTTTTACCTGGTGAGCCATCTCATCAACCCTCTATTGGCATTTAAGGACCCAAAATTTCAACCCTAGCATACCATTTTCTGAGGATAATTTTCAAAGCTTCTCTGAAACACCCAGGCATCTAACAAACAGCATTAGCAAAGGGCAGTGAGTAACTATATGGAAATTTCCAAATTTCTGTCTTTAAAGTGTAGGTAAGTGTTACTTTGCATAATAATATCTAGCAAGGGCTCAATATTCCTTGGGTAGACTCAGTCATCCAAACTATAAGCACAGATAGAATCCAGAGAGCCTAAATCTATCTCCAAAAATTCATGTTTGTTTAATTTTATGTTATTCTGTTGGGGGGATAACCTTTAGGTAAAATGACGGCCATAGCATGCCTTCCATAGGAAAGTCTCATTAATGATACCCTATTACTTTGATTCAATGATTTAATACTTTTAGCATCATTTTTTAAAAAGTTTTTCACATCCTTCCTGTGTTTTGGGTAATTTTGCACTCCAAATACGAATGGCATATGTTTATCTATGTTTACTAGTGCACAGTGCAGGGCCATCCATGAAGCTTTTATAGAAACACAGCTAAATTTTTAATGAGGGACAATGGAAATGCAGATTAATGCTACAAATATATCATCTGCTTTGTTTCTCTTTGTCTTAACAAAAACAACCAAGGCAATCCAAAGGACAAGGTGGTTAACAGTGGGAGGATAACTCACAACATAATGCTTTCTGCAGTCTTCGGATTTTGATTGCAGTGCGGTAGGCAGAGAAACGTACATTATTCAGATCAGCTGAAATGGGAAGGAACAATTTAAAAGCATGCTTATTACTTAACTTGTACTGAATGCCAAGAATGAATATATTTGCTTATTTTGGATCATGGAAAAATGTATGTTTATAATTTTTAAAATTCTCCTAAATTTCACATTTATGAAAATAATCAAATGATCATTTGCACCATGTTAAGATATATTCAAAGCAGTGCTGTGCAGAAATTCCAAAAAAGCACTTTGAAATAGGTGGTGGGTCTTGAAACCTCTATGTGCTTTGTTGTTTAAATTGAAGAAGACCGAAAGGCTTGAGGCATGAGGACTTTTCCGATCCCCACTCCTATTCTTTTTCCCATGAAGTAAGTCACAGAAATCAGAATTTCTTTTCCCAAGATAAGTCATAAAAAGTTGGAGGCCTCTTTCTCAAAGTAAGCCATAAAACTGAAAAAGGTCACTCTGACCTTCTCCATTTTGCCTTAGAGATCTTCATGTGACATGTCCTGACCTACACATGCAGACAGGCTGAGCAGAGTCTGAACACACAGGCTGAGCTAGCTCCTCTCTGTTTACCATTAGATCACAGCCTTTTGTCGAATCACACTCCCTCACAGATTCATCAAAACTATGTGGAAAGACAGAAAGCTTTCCGAGGGGACTTGCTTCATTTCTCAAGACTCTTACCTGACACAAAACTTTGATCAAATAATGATGTCCTGCTTTTCTTCAGTCAACCTGCTTTGTATTGTAGGAGTAAAGCTGTGACCCTTAGGATGCATGAGCATGGTTCACAACTTTCTGCCCCATGTAGGAAAAGGCAGAAAAGGGAATAGTGACCACTGAGGCCTATTAAACTCCTCTACCAACAGGGGTCCTCCCCAGGGTTATTTTCCCCAAAGGACATTTAGTTTCCTGTCAAGCAGTCCATCTTTGCACTCATACGGCTGTGTTATTCTGGGTTCTTTCCACCTTGATCCACTTGCTTCTGTCCTAGTATCGGTTAAAATAATCTGATAATCAACATTCATACCTTCAGAAAGAATGGAAATTATACTTTCTTCCTCTGTCCCCTAAAGATTGAGTATCAGACTAGTAGAGTTGGAAGAAAACTCAAAAAATGGCCAAAATTTGTCTCAGTCTTATAAACTAAATCTGTGATTTTCTCTTACTTGTTTGATTTCTGAAGCCTCACACAAAACCAGGGCACATGCAGGAGCGTGAACCTCTTTTAGAAATGGGACAGAGAGGCACAGGATGGTGCTCTCTCCCTTTAACATCCCCTCAGTGTCCCAAAGAACAAACTTTAAAATCACTGGATCAGCCTGAATAAGGCTGTCATCATCTACCGACAATTAACCCAAGAGCAGAATTCTTGCATTTTTCTAATAAAATGAAATTAGTTTATAACTTAAAATTAGGTAAGCTAATTGGATAAAAATTTCCTATATAGAATGAGAGCAAAAAACAGATTTAAAGAAACAGATCTGAGGTAATTATGTTGTCACTGTATTTTTTTTTCCAAACAAAGCTGAAATGTAAGATGAAATCATTTATTACGAGAGAGGTAAAGCTTACAACAATCACATTTTTTTTCCTGCCAAATGAACTCTTTCTGGCTGGTGCACTTCCAAATCACACACTCCCTTAAGAAGAAAGGCAATGCTTGTTTTGTGTGTTGCCCTTAGAAGTTCAACTGCTTCCAAATCTCACTCAGAACTCTTGCATAAATGTCATGACTTTTTCTTGATATGTCATGGCACGATCCCTTCATGCATGTAAGAAGAGGAAACGACTATCTCTATGTCCTTTTATGAATACCCAGATTTTAGTTGTCACAACTAGATAAGGTAACACTCACCAAGGGATTGAAAGAGTTCAGTCATCTTAGGATGATCCCAACATGTTGTCTGTGTTTGATGGCTGGGGTTAAAAAAACAAACATGTAAGCATGAACAAATGACTACAAAATACAATATGATCTATATTCCCCCAAATTCAAATATGTTTAAAAACATTTTTAAATATACATGAAAAATTGTCCTCATCATGAATCACTCAGAAACCCAATGCTCAATTATTACTTAACATTCCAAGCATGTGTAATAGGGGCTGGTGAGATGGCTCAGTGTTTAAAAGCAAGTAAAGGCTTGAATTAAGATCAGAGTTCAGATTCCCACATAAATGCTGGGTGGGTGTGGCAGTCTACCTGTAATCTCAGAACAGGGGAAGAAGAAACAAGGGATCCCTGGAGCAAGCTAGACTCTGGCAAGTTCTGGGTTCAAGTGAGAGATCCTACCTCAATATAAGGGGAAAGCAATCCAGGAAGATACTTGACATCAACCTCTGGCCTCCACATGTACATTTGTACATACACACATGCTCATATACATGGAGACGTGTATGTACACATAGATATCACACACACACAAGAGTTAAAGAAAAAAACCCATACAAGTAAAAAAAAAATCCCACACAAATAATCAATTTTATTTTAGCAACTGTATTATGAAAAGATAAAATTCTGTTTTATCTATTTCAAAAAGAATTGCAGCTATAAAATGAAGTCTAGATATAAAGAATGGCTGTCAGGGACCCTTGGGCCCTGGACTTGATATAGTCATGTTAATGTGGGTTCCAGAATAATCTGATTCCTGTGAGGCGGACGTAGATGTTCTGACAGCAGAAGAGCTATGAAAAGTTACCACACTTCAGAAGCCCTAATCAAAAGTCTAGAGACCAGAGGAAGGAGAATCTAAATTTCAACACCATCTCCCTTCCCTGAAATCTGCTGGGCCTTCCTCCTCTTCAACCTCGGCTCTCTCCTTCCTCAGCCCCTGACTCCCCTGAGGCAGATGCCCCTCTACTGACATTTTGACTCTTCTTTCTCTCAAAAAGAAAAAAGGAAGAGTGGTAAATTAGGTCCTGTGTGTGTGTGTGTGTGTGTGTGTGTGCGTGCGCACGTGCAAATGTGCATATGTTAAAACGCTAATTCTGATGGCTTAGTGTCTATATTTAAAAATAGTTTACTATTCCTTATCTAGGTCATAATAGAGTAATAACATCTAATAGTACTCCAAAGACTTCTTAGATAACACTAAGTTCTTACAAAACTGTTTAGTAAGCCAAGTAAAATAGCACAGTACATAAGAGATATTAAATATTCATAAAAACAAGTTGAAGAGAAATCATTTGTTTTATAACCTATTTAAAATATTAAAAAGTAGCTCATATTCCTGGTAAAAGAACACAATTACTGTCATGTGTACTGGGGGAAACAGAACTCCCCAATAATTCATAATTTGGTTCAATAAATATATCAAGTTTATGTCTGAAAACAAGTAAGTGAAAGATCTTAAGAATCTCAACAGAAATATGATACAACAGATTGACAATGGGGAGATATGTCTTGGAATCAAATGGAAAGCTGTCTGGCTCCTCTGCTTGTATGTTTAACTCCAACGTAGAGGGGCAAATATTTCCACTTGACCTGAACACAAACAGAGCCATGCAACCCTTTATCTCCCTTGCTATAAAGACCATGAAGCAAGTGCTAAAGTTGTCTGGCATAAAATCTAACTGTTCATGGTATGGTCATGAGCTTTGCAGAAATGAATCACTAATTACTAGTAAGAGTTAAACAACAGTCTGCTGAAAACGCCTCCTAACTCCAGCATGTCACACGGGCTCCCAATCTCAGAGTCCTGAGACTCAGTGGGTGTCTTATCTTTTATTTCAAGCAATTTCAGTCCCCATTGGCAACACTAATGTCCAAAGACATACATCTCATTCTGATGAGCCGAACCAAGCTCACAGGTCAAATTAAAGCCCTCAGTAAGAGTCAGACTTCATCCTTAAACATTAAGGATGCATTCTCTAGAACCTTCCCCTCAGACAGCCCTATGGGCAAAATACCATTGGCCAGTCAAGCAAACAGTTGAGAATTCCAATCTAACAAGCACCTGCTGATGGCTCTGTGCCTAAACTACTCTGTCCTGGGAGCTGAGGGAGTACACACATTTGGCAAACATATGGGGGAGGGAGTCTCTTTTGTGAATTCAATACCAGTTGACTCATTAGGCAGAACTGCAAACGCTGAAGGTAAACACAGCCTCTGGTTAAAAGGGTAAAACTTGGTTTACCAAACAACAGATTTAAGAAAAGGGTGGGGGAGTAGACACCCTGGCTGTTCAATTTCTCTTTCCTTTTTAAGTGGGGAAAGGGGGTCAGAACAAAATCCACAGCAAACCATAAGGCTCCAAGTATTTGAACAGCTGCAGACTGCTCAGCAGCTCTTGCCAAAACACTTCCAGTTCTCCCAGAGTGGGCAACCAAAACAGAAAGTGGCATTTCCCCCCTCAAAGTAACAACAGTTCAGCTTCCAAGTAATCTCAAATCTGAAAGGGGAGCACTGAACACTGCACAGCTCCATAAGCGAGACCATGCCAAACCGTAACTTTGTTATTAAAAAAATCCCATTTTAAAAATGTCCTTGGTCTAGGAACTGGATAAAATGAAAACTTAAAACTCTAACACAGCAGTGATGAATACTGGAGTTCAAAATCTCAGGAAGCAAAGGGTCCTGGGAGTGTGTGACATCTCACCAGGGTGGCCAAAGCCAACTCAGATTTTCCTCGGTAGGGAATAAACTGTTGAACACTTTTCACAGGGAACAATTTACTGAGTATCTTGTGAGTTATTTTAAACTCCAAGAAAAGTGCTCACCATGCAGGGCTCTCTGTCCATAGAAATGCAAATGGTGTCCTCTGGGATATGAGGGATTACTGATTACTTTGTCAGCTTTGTACCTCTAAGTAAATTCATCTTGGTATCCCTTAACCCACTATGAAGATGTGGCTTTCTGTCTTCTCTGGGCCTGTTATAACGTCTTTCTGGCTTTCGTATTAATGAGTTCAATGAAAGATGATCACAAGACAGACATCTTGCTTGTCTAAACGCTGACATTCAGCCAAATACACTTAATTGTTACTATTTATCCAATGTTATGCTTCAAACTAGATTTCATGAGATTTATTATCTATCATTTCATTCCAATTATGACTACAAAAGCACAAGCTAAAGGTGAGAGACTTAATTAAAAACACTTGACACAAGTTCTTACTATTTGCATGGAAGTCAATGTTTTATCTATTAATTTTGAGAATTAAACTTCAACACCTTGGCCAGTCCATTCTGATGTGATCCACAAGGACTTTGGGGGTAATTATAAGTAACTTTTTACCCAGATGATGCCTGGTTTACACATGCTATAGATTTTAAAGAAATATTATACAGTAAGGTTAGTTAAGTAGTTGGTACCTCTGTCTACTATTATTCAGAATAAGTAATCTGGTAAGCCATAGAAAGTAAAATACAAATAATATAAGAAAGTGTACCAACAAATAAAACACAGAAATGCTCATCTACAGCTGAGAGATGGTTCAGTGATTAAGAGCACTGGCTGCTCTTGCAGAGGACCCAGGTTTGGTTCTCAGCACCTACATGAAGGCTAATAACTGTCTATAACTCCAGTTCCAGGGGATACAACACCCTCTTCTGCTCTCTGCATGTGCTGCTGCATGACACAGGTACACCTACCTATCTGCATGCAGGCAATACATTTATACACATAAAATAAAAATAATAAAAAGTATTTTTTTTAAATGCTGCATCCTAACACTGCAAAGCCACAATGAACCAATAGCAAAGTCCATGTACATTTGAAGGTTTGTTAATTTATTTATATTTATGTGTACATGTGTGTACCTGTGCAAGTGTTATGCCACAATGTGTATGGGGGAACTCAGAGAGGCTAGAAGTGGGGGTTCGATTCTCAGAGCTGGAATTTCAGGAGGCCTGAAGATGCTGTCAGAGCCCCTTGAGCTATAGTTACAGGCAGTTGTGTGCGGCCCAATATAGGTGCTGGGAACCAAACCCAGGTCTTCTGCAAGGTCAACAACTGCTCTTAACTGCTGAGCCATCTCTCCAGTCCCTATGTACATTTTTCCTTCTTTCTTTTTTGTTTTTCATTTTCTGAAACAGGCTCTCACTATGCAGTCCTGGCTGGCCTTGAGCTCACAGAGACCTGCCTACCTCTGCTTCCCAAATGCTGGGATTGAAGGCGTGTGCCACCGCACCAGGCCTTTATGTACTTTTGATAAATAGGAAATATAATGATTTCTGGGCAAACAACTACAGTGAGGAAGAAAAATTTTAAGCCTGTTTGTCCTCAAATAGCCTCATCCCCCTCCAACCCCAACTCCCAAAACCAGAAGGTATCTTCTTGTCGGAAAGCTGACATGTAGCCAAATGCACTTATTTCTTACTATATCAAATTCTATGCCTGAAACTAGATTTTCTGAGATTTTCTGTTTACCATTTTGTTCTAATTATAAATGTAAAAGCGAACAAGAGTAAAAATTAAAGGTGAATGAGTTAATTAAAAACAAATGTGGGGGATGGAGAGCTGGCTCAGCACTTAAGAACACTTGTTCTTCCAAAGGATCCAGGTTTGAGTCCCAGCATCCACATGGCAGGTAACAATCACAGAAACAGGAAGATTTCTTCCTTGCTAGACAAAGTGAAAAGTAACATACTAGCTCAGGATGAATAATATTAATTACAGTAATTGCCCATTATCCCAGTGCTCAAACTGTCCTTTCCTAGGTGTTAAAAACTCAATGCACATTATAAGGCTATCTATGATTCAGGTGACAATGGTATGTTTATTTTACAGATGGAGAGGGTAGAAAAGACTCTTAGATAGCCTGCCCAAGGCCACAGGCAAGGGAACAGAAATTGATGTGAACACAGATGGTCTGATTTAAGCCTGAGCTCTTGATATGGAAGTATATTTGCAGAAGTAAGGTTTTAAAATATTTCTTGATGAAGCCATCCAAATTTGAGCCGTAGTCCATCATTATCATCACTACAAACAACTTTATCTCCTTGCCTTCTCTCTTACCCCCGGCAAATCTGGGGCCTGTATCTGCTCAGTTACTTGCCTTTTCTGAACCTAAGCAGCTGTGGCTGAATACCACGGGTGAAAACTGCTCCATAGACAGACTGGTTTTACTTTAAATATTTGATTTCAAGCCTCAAATGCCCAACTGCTGACAAGTGCAATACTGTCCCTAAACTTGTTTCCCTAAACTCCAAGGGGTAGTCTCCTCCCTACCCCCTTCTCATTCCCAAGCCAAAAGGAGCTGGCTTTTATCTTATCTTTAATTTATGCTTCACTGAAAAATTAAAGACCTTGAGATCAGGACTCCAGCTTCCCACTCCCAAATCTTTAACCATCCCTCCTCTTCCTGTCTCCTTCTCCTCCTACTTTAACTGAAAACAACCCTCCCTCTTATTAATGGCAGATTTCCCCCAATGGTTTCTTTAAAAACTCTTGTGATATATTATTAATCCTTCTCACAGTAAAGCTATCTCCTCAGAAAATAAATTCTACAGTCCAGTCACACAGAGCAACCTTGAATCTACATTTTCTGCTTTCACCTCATTTCTCTCTTTCACAAACAAAATTCTACTCAATTCATTTGCATTTGGCCTCTAACTCTGCTCTTCCATCCAAACTTGTCTTATCAAAATTGTCAACAGGCCCCCTCGTGCCCAGTGGCATGGGTGTGCCTCTGGATGGGGAGAAATAAAGGATAGGAAATGTCATAAATTAAATATGTAGTGCATTAGAAGTTAAGAAGTGATAAAAAAATTTGAAGTTCCCAGAAAATAAACCTGATTTAGGCAAAATGTAAGGTCCTCTATTAATGTCTATAAAAGTTATAAAAAGGAATCCAGCAAGAGATGCCAATCAATCAAGTTTACGAATGTGTCTAAACAATAAAAAATGAAAACCAATCTTGGCAGTGTGACATCATTTACCTGAGTAATACCTTCTAGAAGATCTACAAGGTGGTTTCTTTGCCATTCATAATCTCCCCAACCTTTGGTCCACTCAAGAGTAGACTACACGAAGACAATTCAGTACTCCAGGATCTCTACCATTCCTTGTTTCTGTGAACAGCATTGTGTGTGCTGTGTGTGCCTATGCTGAGGGGCTGCAGGGCAGTGGGACTGTAGGTGAGGACACCACCCAAGCAATAACCCCTGTTCCTCGGGCAACTTTCAGAACTCCTTCAAAAGTACTGTACCTTTCAGGCTTTTAAAGGTTTTTTCAGGCTTTTAAATTCAAGATTATATTTTTGGGAACATAGGAAATTTACAGGGAAATAAGGAAACTTGACTGTCAACATTTCAAAAATGAGAACTTTGTTCATAATTTAAATAAGATATTAGTAGATGTGAAAAACATTACCACTGAAATCTACCTGACAATTTATGTCCATGCTCAGATGCCAAGAGCTTAGAAGTAACCGACTGTGACTAGTAATAATCAGATATATAGAGATTAGAAACGCATGTGCAAACATCTTAATGTCAATTGCATTAAAAATGAATTTCTCTGTATGAAACTGTGTATTTTAATAATGAAATGGAGATCGTTTTTAAAGGTTAATTTTATGTGTTATAGGATTTATACTGAGTACAGTATTGTATAACTATATTAATTCAACTGTAAACCTAAAAATTTACAACCAATTTTGAATGAGATGCATCTTAGCTCTGGAAATTGTTATTGAATATGTCAATGCTGTTGTAATGAAGTGCTTCTTCTAATTATATGGTTATTAAATAAATAATTTAAAAAAAGAATGTGTGGCCATGCTGGAGAAAGCCTGTCACTGTAGGCAGGCTTACAGAGCTCTTAAGCCTTGCAGGATTTCAACTCACTTTCTTGCTTCCTGTGCCTGCTTGAAGATGTGAGAGCTCAGTTTCCACTCCTCCTCCAGCCACTTCTGCCGCCATGCCTCCCTGCCATGATGGACTCCTGCCCCTTTATTGAATAGGACAATGCTGTTGTAATGAAATGCTTCTTCTAAGTATGTGGTTATTAAATAAATAATTAAAGAAAATAAGATACAGGAGCCCATATGATAACTGATACTGTGAAGGGTTAATCTTTCTTAAAAAATGTTACTGGGCCCAAGGCCCATGACTCAGCATAGAGCTTGGGAAATGGACAGCAGGCCCCAACCCTAGTCGAGGAACTATTGGCAACTGATTACTGTTGGGTGAAGGAATGTTGATCTTCTTTAAGGGGGTGATTCGAGACAGGCTGACTAGACCCCGGTGGATGAATCTGCACCAAGGGGCATCTGGGTACAAAAGCCTGACTTGATAGGCCTTAACATATATGACAGAATGCATGAAATTTGGCTGGGGGGGGTCTAAATATTATTAAGATGTATTGTATGAAATGCACAAAAATTCAATAAAAGAGATACATTAAGAATAAAAACTATGTTACTGGGCCCTCATGGTAATGAAAACATAAGGAAGGAAAATCAAACTGTTACCAGTGAAGAACTCAATGTTGGATTTGACTAACGTACACTTAGTTTCACATTCAAGAGCGGGTAGAAAGACATAAGCTTGTAAAGAACTTTAAGAAACAGGTTACACTACACCCCGAAGTACAGAGAGTAATACTGTGGGCCGGGATGATAGAACAGTTAGTGTGAAAAGCATGAGACAAGGTTAGCTTGTGCTTGCTTTTCAATAAAGGAGCAAAATCAATTCTCAGAACTGAGGCACCTGGATGTGAGGGAAGGGACCTGGGTGTGAGGGAAGAGACACGTGATACTTGTGGGGCACTGGGAGACTGTGTAGAACTCATGTGCACACACTCAAACTCAGGGAGCTGTTATTTGGGAAATATTTCTGCTTGGTTCCGGAACTGATAGGGAACCCCATTTGCTATCCAACCATACCTTGACCTTTCTGATTCCTAAACTGGGAACTCAGAACACCTATCAACATGCCTGCAAGTCATCTGTTCTTGTCTCGGTCCTGGGAAGCCTAGCTGCAGGACAGGAATATCAGGAGCATACTCTTGCCAGATTGAATTTGTCACTGCTTTGTTTTGGTTTGCTTTGAAAGGGTGAAGATATATCTTTTAGCTTTCCAGAAAACTTACTACTTAATCTGTTCACTTATTTTAAAGCTGGATTCACTACTTTTAATTTTTTTCTAGACGAATGTATGAAACACCTCTTTAATATTTTGCTTTATAGTCAGCATAGAAAAAGATATTCTATTTATTTTACCATTTTAAAAATTTTTTATTTTTTGTGTATGAGTGTATTGCCTGCATGTGTATAAGTATACTCATGTTGTGTAGTGCTGGCAGAGGACAGAAGAGGGAAGGCTTCAGATCCCCTGGAACTGGACTTATGGATGGTTGTTAGCCACCATGTGGGTGCTGGGATTTGAACTTGGGTCCTCTGCAAGAGCAGCCAGTGCTTTTAACCATGAAGCCATCTCTCCAGCCCCTATTTCACAATTTTTAATCATTATTGCTTATGTAGTTTTGCTAATCTTAATGATAGTTTTAGTCATTTAATCTTTTTTGTTGTTCTTTTTTTTTTTTTTTTGGTGGTTGTTGTTGAGAAAGTGTCTCCCTGTAGCCCCAGCTGTTCTGGAACTCGCTATTTAGACCAGACTGGTCTCGATCCCACAGAGATTCACCTGCTCTGCCTCTGGGACTAAAGGCATGTACTAGCATGCCCTACAAATTAAAATACAAATATATAATTTTCCTCTATTAATAGCCCCAGTAATCCTTCCTGTAGCACATGGCAGATCCTTATTAACTGAATAAATTTCTGATCCTAAAAATCAAATTTTATGGCTGGCAATATGGTTCAGCAATTAAAAGCAGTTAGTTGTCAACAAACCCGACAACCTGAGTTTCATCCTTGGAACCCACATGATGGAAGAAAATAAGCAATTCTTGCAAGGTGTTCTCTGACTTCCACAAGAGTGCCATGACACGCAAGGCCCACGAATACACAATAAACAAGTACATAAATAAAGGTAATAAAATTTGTTTATCTAGGTACCATTTATTTACATGTACGCTTGTGTGGTGGTAGCTACAGGTGAGTGTAGGTGCCCACAAAGGCTAGAAACTAGGATCCCCCTGGAGCTGGAGTTATGGTCGGTTGTTAGCTACCAGACATGGATGCGGGGGGGGGGGTGGAACTCAGGTCCTCTGCAAGAGCAGCAAGTGCTCTTAACCACTGAGTAATCTCTCCAGCCCCATTACATTTTTTTTAAAATCAAACTTTATACTGAGGATAAAGGTACTATTACAAGGCATTAGTGGTAAGTAATCTAGAAGATTCTAAAGCCAGATATGTATGGCGTGACCTCAGAAATGTATGTGCATATGAATGTTTGGAAAGGCAAGGTATTTCAAAAACAGTGTCAGCTCCATCTAAATGATCTCACTTGACCAGGACACTGGTGAAACGTGTTAGACGTTTCCTGGTGACAGTTTCTTGGTTGCTGCTATGCAGGGCAGACTGTCTGCTGTTGAATTTTCCAGGTAGCCAAGGTGTGCTCATTTATCTGTGGCTGCCTCCAAGCGCAGGGGAAATTTAGTGATCCCGAGGCGCTCACATTCTTTTATAAAGCAATTTTGTTCTTACCTCCCCATCAGTAGAGTTGGCTCAGTGGGTTTTAAATATTTATTTTCAATAAAGAGTCACAGACTGTTTCTCAGACAAAGACTTGGACATTTTCTTATGCTTCTATTTCATTATCATGTAAAGCAGAAACACAAGCTCTACATCTGGAAAGGGACCCAAAGTGTGTCCCCAGGGTTCTCTACTTAAAAATCTGGAAGCCAAGGAACACTATCCCTCATCTCAACAAGGGAAAGAGAAATAAAGACTGTTGTAGGAAGACTTTCAGAGAGAAATGTACTACTTATCTTCCATCACTGATTAGACCTTTGTTAAAACTCATTTTGTTCTGGTTTTTGGTTTAAGTTTTCTATAACCTTTAAAAATAAAATGCCCCTGTAAATTTTGCTGTTGCTGATGGACAGACACCCCACTGGACTTAACTTTCCTGTGAGGATGGAGATAAGGATTTCCCATGGAAGTCCCTCTTCTTGGCTCTTTTAGGGAAGGGAAATTTCATTTGTATTGCCTAAGCTGGCTCTACAATTCCTAAAGAAAAATGCATAAATCCGCTCCTCTAGACTATGTAAGTAGTTTAACCAAGACAAGCAGTATACACAGCATATGCAAAGAATCTATAGGAATGAAATAAAGAAAACTCAGCCCCAAAATTTCATTTATAACTCTACACTTTTTCCAGCATTTAATAGATTGGGTAGAGAGTGACCTTGTGAGGTAAGACAGGATCTAAAAGATTTCTGGAGAATATCAATGATGGACATAAAATGAAAACAAAAAGTGAGATGTGATAAACTGAAGAAAATCTGAATTTAAACCGACTCAAAGTGGGAGTTATTAAAATAAAGGAAACATGCTAAGTCAGTGATATTTACAGGTATAGAATATTCTCATCATATTGAGGAATGCTAATTTTAGAGAACATGTTCTGTATCATCAGAAGTTACTGAAACATTCCATTAAAGATGTGTGGATGAGATGATCCACTGTGCTTAACGTTTTATGTACAATTAACACCTGTGTCTCAAATTCCAGTGGGAAAACAGACTGACAGAGTGTTGACATGGCTTGGGAACCTCCATAGCTGTAAGCCCAAACTAACCTTTCCTTCCTAAATCTTATTGTCTCAGGCACTTGGTACTGACCTGGACAACTGATCAATAAGGGTACTGAGGCCACATATGCCTACTCTCATAGTTTAGATTAATAACCAGCCATTCTCCAGAAATAACTGACTCACTGAACTACATTTAAAACTATTTAACAGGGACTGGAGAGATGGCTCAGTGGTTTAGAAGCATTGGCTGCTTTTGCAGAGGTTCCAGGTTCAATTCCCAGCACCCACATAGTGGTGAACAGCCATCCATAACTCCAATTCCAGGGGATCCAATGCCCTTTTCTGACTTTCATGGGCACTGCATACACAGGTGCACTAACACACATGCAGGCAATATACTCATACACATAAAAAATGTAATAAAGATTTAAAGTTACTCTTTTCTCTTTATGAATAATAAGTATTTTGCGACTGCACTTTGAAACTATAAAAATATTTTTTAAAAAACTATCTTGAAATGCATTGGGAAACCATCTATTTATATATTTTTAATTATTCTATAGTTAAAATATAGC
>NW_008335281.1:205682-219409 GCF_000622305.1 Nannospalax galili
TTTTTCTTCTACTTGTTTGTGTAGGCATGCAGAGGAAAGTGCACATTAAAAGCCATCCCATTTATCATTACTTGCTTATTAATTTATTTGAGGATTAAATTTTGTTTTCATAACAGTTCTCCATGTGAAATACTGGCTTTTCTATCTCTACCTCCCAAGTTTATTGTTCCTTTTTTATGGGGAAATAAACTGGAAAGGTGTACAACAGAGCAAATAATGGAAGATTCTGGTTAAACACATTTTATAAAACCAGGAGAATTTGCTCTAAAATGTGAATAGCCTAAAAAATATTTAACATTAAAATTAGATGTATTTAAGAAAGTTACCTATTCCCCAGTGCACAGCTCCAGACCCATGCCTACCCAGGAGGCCCTGGGCCATAAAGCACAAACAAAACAAAAAGACATGAAAGTGGGCTGGGGACCTGGTGGGAGGAGAGGGGTCGCTGGGGGTGGGGGAAGATAAGAGATGGTGTGGAGATGAATGTGCCAGAATGCATTATGTACATGCATGAAACTGTCAATCCATTAATATAAAATAGAAAACCCAATCTTTGCTAAAGATATAAAATATTGTAGGAAGCTTTACTCCTAAAGATCATCATAAAAAACATTGGTCATCCTCCTTTTTTTTTTTTTTTTTTTTTTTTTGGTTTTTTTGAGATAGGGTCCCCCTGTAGCCCTAGCTGTCCTGGAACTCACTATGTAGACCAGGCTGGCCTTGAACTCATAGAGATCCACCTGCCTCTGCCTCCTGAGTGCTGGGATGGCCTTGAACTCATAGAGATCCACCTGCCTCTGCCTCCTGAGTGCTGGGATTAAAGGCGTGTGCCACCACGCCCGGCTGTCATCCTCTATTTTATATTTAAAAGTTTCTAAATGCTGCTAATGTTCACCAAGGAAATGTCAGATAAATTAACTCTCACTCTACCAATTTTCTCTATAAGAACTCACAGTCTAAGAAGGAGCATAATCTTACCAGATCCTACCAAAATTATAAACTATATGAATAAGAGAAAGCCTAATTTCAACTACTTAATTCTCAAGCACATGTAACTGATGTGGAAATAGAGAAATCCTTTAGTTAACAATAGTATGAATATGCAAGATGGGCTTCAGAAGTCTCCCAAACGAGTAGAAAATTGTTATTTAAGTATAACTAAGAGATTTAATATTTTCTTTTTATCTAGTGAAGAAAATCTGCTTTGCTTAATCAAGTATGCATTAAGCAATCAGACTATAGATGACTCCAAGTCAAATCAGTCCATTAATTCATTCTAATTAATCTTTGCAGGCTTGTAGATTTTGTGTAGTATGTGTACCATTTTTCTACTGCTGCTACACAAAAGCTTCTAAGAACTAGTGAGTCTGGCAGGGCTGTGTTCCTGGTTGGGGGGTACGGGGGGTAGTCTACAAGAATCCCAGTCCCTTGCCTTTTCCAGTTGCTGGAGGCTGTCTGCAATCCTGGAGTCATGTTCCGATTTTTCCATCTTCAAAGCCAGCAGGGAACATCTGTAATTCTGAGTCTGACCCCTCTTCAGCTGCTATCCTTTTTAAAGGCCCTCATGATTATACAGGCCCTATTGGAATGGTCTCCCTATGGTGATCCTCAACCTGGAGCCTACCTGGTTATGCAAGCTAAAATAGTCACATATCTTTGAGGGAAGGCATTATTCCACCTCAGATTTGTATCTATACCTGTATTATTCAGCTTGCCAATATTTACCCAAATAATGATCTCTAATACTATTACTATAATTCACATTACTTAGAAAAAATTGTTAAACACATATCAAGGTTTTAAATTTGAATTAAATGGCAACAACTGCTTTCAATAAAGACATGCCAGGTTCCCCAGCCTGACTCTTTTTTATTCATGTTTATAGAAATCAGATACCAATGAATTGCTCTGATACTTTGTTTTTGAATTTACCACAACTCAGTACACCATATACAGTACTAAATTTTCATTATATTACATTTCAATATGTTATAGTAGTTTTATTAAACTGAGTATATATTTCAGACAATAAGAAAAGATATACAAAGAAATTCCACTTCACTACCATTGACTTCATACGTAAACTTTTCAGGGGAGCAAGCCAATAAGCCAAATAAACCTTTTCCTCTCCAAGTTGGTCAGAGTATTTTGTCACAGCAATGGAGAAACAAACTAGAACAATATTCTACTAATATATATGTGTACCAGATTTTTATTATCTTTTCATATGTTGGTGAACAACTAAGTTAGCTCTGTTTCCTTGCCATAGGAGTATTTTGACAGCAATGGAGAAACAAACTAGAACAATATTCTACTAACATGCTGTGTAAATTATATAAGGCTTAGAAAATAAGTTCACATAGGAAGAAACAATATGCAGAACAGAGAAACCAGGCTAACAACCCCTAAGAGGAAATGATCACACACCAAAACTCATGACAATGCTAATCTAACACCACACATAAATATCCCTAACACAGAGAAAGCCTAACAAATGGCAGCTACTTAATTTTGAAACTTTCTTCCAAATATTAATTATCCACAGTTTCCTCCAGATAACAGAACCAATTCTATTTCTGAAAGTTACAGGGAGCTGGGTATGGTGTTATACAGCTTTAGTTTCAGCACTGTGGAGGCAGAGGCTGGTAGATCTGGAATTCAAGGCCAGCCTGGTCTGCATAATGAGTTCCAGGTCAGCCAGGGCTACATAGTGAGACTCTGTCTCAAACAACAATAACATAATACAAAACAAATGAATGTACATGTATCGGAAAGGACAATTGAAATCAACTTACTTGATATAATAGGGCACTTTATTATGTGAAATGGATCTTTGCCAGGGCAGCTGGACTGAAGCTGGGGAAACAAAGGGGGGTTACTGCAAACACCAGTAAGGCAAAAGTTTTATACCTTAATGTAAAACAACTGAGCACATTTTATAGCAAATCCAGTGGGATCTGCTCTGCCTCTGAGCTGAGTTCCCACAATTAGAAAATGCGTTGGCCAAACAGAATGCTTTCAAAATTCATTGAAGTAAGGAAAGAAACAAGGTTCAATTTCCAGGTTCTGACTGAACCTGTTGATGAAAATGCTATCAAAAACTCGCATTTTACTGTTTATAACCATCACAACACAAATTTCAATGCCACCTGGAGATGGTGCTCTCTACATATTGTACATTCAAATTAAAATCTAGAATTCTCATGCCGAGCGTGGTGGTGCATGCCTTTAGTCCCGGCACTTGGGAGGCAGAGGCAGGTGGATTTCTGTCTGTGAGCTCAAGGCTAGCCTGGTCTACCTAGTGAGTTCCAGGCCAGCTGGGGCTACAGGGAGACCCTGTCTCAAAAAGACCAAAAACAAAACAAAAAAAACCACCTAGAATTCTCAAGAGTGAATTGCTGGTTCGCAAATAACATTCTTAATTTTGTATCCTAGTCACAGGAATAGCTATTAAGGACAGATGGTATTTAAACAAACTTAATCATATGAAATTTTAAAAATGAAAAAAAATAATAAGGAAGGGGCTGTAAGAGCCAAACTAATCATCTGGGAAGACTACTAGACATTTATTTCCAAATGAAATACATAGAAAGCAGTTTTCTATGTTTGTGGTAGAAATTATTGATTGAGATTTTATGGTTGTTTTACTGAGGTACTTACTTTTCACAACTTCATTTACCGCTTACTTATCAAAACACATTACTGTTATAGTAAATCAATTATTTTAAAACTTATTAAATAGAGTAACACATGTGAACTCAGAGCTATAAAGGAATTTTGCTAAGTGAGCTAACCAAGTAAATTGAAATAAAATTTTGAAAATATCATTAAATTTTCATGTAGTCAGTTGTCACCAATATTTTTTCTTAATTTCATGTCACATTGATATTTATAAATATGCAGCATTCTAAAATTTGTTAAACATTCTCAAATATATTTTTTATTTTAAAAAGCTGTAAGATTTGTATATTAAAGCTCAGTTTGATGGAGAAGAAACTATGTACACAGATAAAGTAACTTTCCAAAAGTGATATCCAGTAAATAAATGGCATAGTTCACATATGACCTCAGGATGACCAACACTCGTTCAGCAAATCTCTACTAAACAATTTTTCCCTTCTAGGTGAAATGGTTTTTCTAACGATGTCAATGAGTAAGTTAAAAAATGGTGAAACTGAGGAACTAGGTATACTAAATTTCTCATGAGAGTCAACCTCATTTTTAGTGCTGGCATCAGGATAATGGGTCAGTTTTTATTTTGTACCTAATGAGACAGGCTTTTTTAATGACCATGGCTATAATCCAAGAAACATAATAAAAATAAAAGATTCTACACAGCACAGGATAATAATTACTAAATTTACTAATTGGAATTTTGCTTACATATCTCCATTCATTTAGTAATTTTTTTGGTTTGAATAACCAGCTTTCTTGGACTGTTAACATGAAACATTAAAAGGCCACATGCTTGAGTTTCACAAAGTAAGCATCTATTCCATGATATTTAATTCCTTTAAAAACATGAGCTTGATTCCTATGAGAGAGGTTGCTGGGTGAAAAATTAAGGCTTCACCAATATTAACAGATAACTGATCATTAAAACTGTAAGAAAAGTCTCTATTTTATAAATTCCTCTTTAATTTTGTCTTAATTTATTTTATAAGATTATGAAATCTAGAATGCTTAATACCTAATGGTTGTGCTGAAAGCCTACTTATTTAATCAACATTAATGGCATCTAAATGTTAAGAATGTATCCTTCCTGGGAAGACAGTATTGCACAAAGAATTATGTACTGTTCAAAATTAATCACCTAATGGCTCCAGTTTAGAAAACTGAAGATGGGTGTGTTGGGGGAAGGGCACTGAAAACGACTAACTAGAAGTCTTGAAAATGTGAAGCTAAAGCCTAATATAGGCAAGTCAGTTTCTTAAAGTGACAAAAAGATTAAGATGAAATACCAATGGAATCAATTTAGTCATGAGACAAGGACTCTGACTTCAGTTCTCACTATGGTTAAAAATAAAGCTGTCATCATTAAGAAATATTCTTTGCTTTAAGTTTAAACTTTACTTAAACAGAGTTAAAATTGACAAGTTGCTTTTTCACAAATATTTGTCAAAGGAAACGAAAGGAAAGGCATTAATATTTACTGAAAGCATTTGTGCCAAGAACTGGGTTATGTGCTCTGTGTAAGCTGATTTGCCTTTTCATTTACTTATCAAGGCAATTGAAGGAAATAGGTATGTAAAGACCATGAAATTAACTTTCAGAAATTCTTAGGTCTGGCAAAAGACAGAACTAATATTTAAACTCAGTCTGGGAGATTCGAAATCTAACATTCCCCAATATCCTTAGTGGCAAATAATAAATAAAATAGGAACTCAAAATTATGTATTTATGACCTCTTGAAGTGTACAAAAAATTAAAAATTCAATTTGGAGACTATTACACTATACTCTTCCCATGTACAAACTTTAATCTGTTATATTTGTCCAGAAGAGAAGCTTCAATATGACCACAGCCAGTCCAGTAAATCAAAATTTTCTCATTTAATGATTTATGGGGAGTTTGCAATTTAAAATGCATGTGGAGCTTTTTAAAAAAGAAACTAAGCATCTTTTGTGTGTGCAGAAAAACTAATCCTAAACCTTTCAGCATAAAAATAGTATGAAAACATCCACAGCCTTTACATAAGAAAACATTGATATGATACTGTTTCAGTTATCCTAACCAATGTTTAAATGACAAAACATACCTAAAGACAAATTCACTTTTGTCCTCCTTTGAAAACTTATCAATTATCATACTGTAATACATAACCAATAAATAATATTTCACAGACACCTTTTATTTACCTACTTATAAGTAAAGTTACAGCAAAAAATATGGCTTCTTGAATAGAACTGAAAGAATTTGCTCATTCATTCACCTAAAAGATCATTCAAATTTCTTGGTACTTACTAGACAGAAAGTGTTGAGAAGATGGCCCAAAATCTCTGTGGGCTTCCTGAAGCTGCTTAAGGCGATCATCCACAGAAACCTGCACATGTGTACAAGACAGATGAAATGATTTGACTTCAAGACAATGATTTGCATAAGTGCTTTATTTAAGTACTAGAACAAATGAAGCTATTACCCAAGATATTTATTATTGCTCGTACAGACCCCTTCTCTTTGTTACCAATGCAGTGAAAATGAACTTCTGACATAAATATGGTAAATAATGCCAGGTACTCTTCTAAGCAATTTATATGAACCTATACAGTAATCACATTGGCTAAATACTATCATGGCTGTCATTTTATAGATGGAGAAACAGAGACAGGAGAAGTACCCAAGGACATAAAACTAGTAAGTGGCAGCACTAGTATTCTCCCCTGGGCCATCTGGTAACAGATCTATGCCCTACAACTTCCACTTACTCCCTCTCAGGAAGTGTGAGTCTAAAGGGTGTAGCCTTGTGGTCAGCAACTACTCACGGCTTTTCTGTAGGGAAGATGGTAAAAAGTGCTTCAGAGAGCAGATAACAATGAAGCTTAGAATACTCCAAGGGAAAGATATAGACAGACAGACAGACAGACAGACAGATGATAAACAGATATAGATAGATAGATGATAGCTTCATAGATAGCTGATAGATAGATAATAGATAGATGATAGCTTCATAGATAGATGATAGATAGATAATAGATAGATAGATGATAGATGACAGATAGATATAGATAGATGATAGCTACATAGATAGATGATGATAGATAGATAGATAGATAGATAGATAGATAGATAAGTGGCTAGATAGATGATAGGTAGATGTTAGATGGATAGATATATAGATGATAGATACACAGATGATGATAGAAGATAGATGATAGATAGATAGATAGATAGATAGATAGATAGATAGATAGATAGATAGATAGATGGACGGGGATGGGTGGGTAGGTGAAGTGATAGAAAACAGAGACTGGAAAGACATGTATACAATCTGATTTTCCTACACATTTGCATCTGATCATCTCTACCTAACCAAACCAGAGAGCTCTGAGCATGCCAGGGTTGCAAGACATATTCCGATGTACACTAGTACATCACTACCCTCTGTATTTGTTTGCCCTTACTCCACAGCTAGTTTTCCACATCACAAAAGGCATAGTCATTACATTAAGAGATAAAGCAACACTACTTGCACACTAAATGCAAAGCAATACCACTTGCACACAGCCTTCAGACATTTCCATTTCCTCTGCCCCATCTTTGCCTCACAGTGCTGGTGAGCTGGTACACTCAGACTGACAATTTGATTTTCAGTTGCCTATAAATAAAACTTGTATTTATCTAGCTCACTGGGAAGCTCATGCTTCTCCTGCTTAGCTACTTGGATTGAATTAGAATATACCTTATTAAGACAAAAATGTCATACTTTGGGTAAAGAAGCTGCCACCCCTGAAATTAACAGCACTGCCTTCTAGCAGTGCCTTTCTTCTTATTTGTAACTATTATTGGAGTTCTAGTAGCTACCAGGATCAAAAGAAGGATGACAGAATGCATATTCTCTTTCAAATGTAATGTGCCATCTGACATCTAAGTCTTTGGAGGTGGTGATAACAAAGGCAAAATGGAGTAAATCCAGATGGACCCCTGGAATCTCAAATGAAGGTAATGAAAGAAAATGATGCAGAGAAGTGGAACAGAGGAAAAAAGAACAAGGTCAAACATTTCTATGAGCACTTACAAATTCAATACACTTTGCCTTACTAATCTCAGATTATTAACATTCTTTGCAATGACAGAAAAGACTGTCAATCCTGTAAGCTCACTCCTCACAGCTTCAGTTTAACTAAGAAAATATGTACTATTCATCATTTAATTGTTTACATTTCTTTATTGGGGAGGGCACAGGCGCCACTGTGTGTGTGTGTGTGTGTGTGTGTGTGTGTGTGTGTGTAGTAGGTAAGAGTCAGTTCTCTCTTTCTACCATGTGGGTCCCAGGGATTGAACTCACATCATCAGGCTTGACCACAAATGCCTTTACCTACTGAGCTATATGGATGACCCTGATTCACTAGGCATTTTGATATTTGTATTAACATAGGATATATACTATAACCTAAAATATTATATCTTTCAAATGAAATGATTGAAATTGCATGTTTGTCTTATCAAACATCACATTTTAGGACCCAACTATACAGAGAAATTAGTAAGGATTCTTTATTTTCAATCTTCTCATACTCTCCACTGCTCATTTTCAGGGGAAAAGCATAATTGCTCTTGCTCTGAACAGGTGGCTACTGAACGTGACCCAGATCCTTCACACCATGAACTCCTGGCAGGCACGGACAGTGTCTGGCAAATGCTCATAGCTAGGAGACTCATGAGTCCTAGCTGGGGTTCAGTTCTGTTAAATCTGGAGCATGCACGGAAGTTCTGGAGCTGTTAGAACTGCCTGAGGAAGCTCAGTTCTAGGAGCCAATGCTCAACTATGATCTGAAAGACCTAAAAACACCTAAAAACAGCAACCAAACTGAAGACAAAGAAGGGAAGTTCTATCATTTTTTTCAAAACAAAAACCAATAATGAAGGTAAGAAAAATGATTGTTTCAAGCCATTACAGGAAAAACATGTTTCTGTGACCCACTACAGTTTCCAGTAACTGTGACTTACTTGGTTTTATGTAATTTTCTGTAAGTATTGTATGAAAAGTACACTAAAATTACAATAAATCAATACTCATGTAAATGAGGTCCTTGGGTTCAAGATACAAAAACACCCGACGTTGCTTGCTAAATACATTATCGAGTACCTTCACTAAAGAGAGAGAAAACAAGAGCATGTGGGGTAAAAATGTAAGCTAGGTGTAAAGGCCATCCATGACATGCTATCTTCTATAGTTAGCTCTCCACATTACACAAACACAAAGTGTTGTTACAGTGAGAATGCACAGGGCCTACTGCCAGTTCCATCTCCCCTCCCCTGTGGTTTATGCAGTGTTAGGCAGCATATGAGGGGGCTAAGCAGATACCTGTAGAAGTTTCCATCGCATATTAAGGTCATCCAGCTGGCGAGACATCTTTAGAGACGGATGCAGATCAAGTGGAGACAGCTGACTTGACAGGTCATTCACGGTTTTAACTTTCAAGTTGATGGGTGCAATTTCTTCTCTAAATGCCTGGTAGAAAACGGGAATAAAAAACATGTCACTGGAGAATATCTCAAAAGCCAGTGAATGTTTCCATCTTCCCAACAAAGACCGTGGCAAGGCCACTGCGAGAGCACTGAGTAGAGATGCCACTCAACAGCAGCTGACTTGATCAGGCCTTTAGTAATCCTCATGGACAGAGACATCCAGGGCAAGTGCACAAAGAGAATAATCATAACGCAGATTCGTTTAAGTCACTATGTATTTCCATCACAGTCTCTATTATATACAAACCCTGGAAATATATTGTTGCACTGCCTACTTCCCTGCTTTCCTAGTCTTTTTAAAAAATATATTTTATTATTTTTCTTTTATGTGTGTGTGTATATTACCTGCATGTATGTAAGTATTTGTGTCGTGCAATGCCTTCAGAGGTCAGAAGAGGGTAGGGGACTCTCCTAGACCTGGAGCTATAGATGGTTGTTAGCCACCATGTGGGTGCTAGGAATCAAACCCAGGTCCTCTGCAAGAACAGCCAGAGCTCTTAACAGCTGAGCCACCTCTCCAGCCCGTTTCCTAGTCTTAAGTCTAATTTTCTTTCATACCTTCCCTCTTGCTTTTATTATGACACTGCTACCTTAATCCTTGCCTTCAACACGATTTGAATGTGGTCATACTTAGGTCGGAAGGTGGCTGATAAAGAGAAATTTCCTCACCACCAAGCTATGGTTACTGGATACAGGAAAGGAAAGCGCTGCACCTCTCAGAACTAGCTATGACCATGCTCTGTGATTAGGGGAGGAGCAGGAAGAGCAGAGAGAGCAGAGGGAGCATAAATTGAAAGCTATGGAGGAGTCTCAGAACTGACACATCCTATGGCTGGACACAGTGCAGAGACGCAAGAGAAGCAGGGACTGGGAAGCTTGTGAAGAGTGAAAGAAAACATTTCAAGCTAGGGAACTATGGGAGCAACAAATAAAGGGGTGTTGTTTCTCTTTTCTCCACTGAATTCTATCTAAGGCATTGGTTCCCTTTCTCCAACAAAGTCTTTGTCTTGATCCCTCGGCTCCTTTAGATAACTAGGGGCTTTCTCTCTGTGACCTTGGTTGGAGGCCTCTCCCCTGCACTCCTAGGATACTCTCTTTGGTCTCCACAGCTCAACCACAACTTTCACCAAATACATGTCAAAACATGCAACCCAAGTGTCAAGGTGGGGCCATTCTAATTCCTCAGAGCCATTCCAAATCTATTGCTAACTATCTTAGCTATCACTCCTTACCAGACCACTTGGTGCCTGTACTGTTTGTATCCACATTTTTCTTGTCCCAACAAAGAATGGAAGCTTGTTGAGAATGGACACTAACCAGCATCCAGCAGATGATTTGAAATTTAAGAGAGGAAGAACTTACTTCTACTGGTAAAGGCCCACAACAACGATACTTGAGGTAAGACCAAACCAGTGTAGAATGCTGAGAAACACTGGCTGGGATGTTAAGATAGAACAATATATTTTTGCATCTTTGCTATGTCAAAAATTATATTTAATCACGTACCAAACTGTACTTACAGGTCATAAGCATTATGAAGCCCTCAATATAAGCCCTCTGGTTTTGTCATTTCTTCATTTTCTTCTCCTTAAGAGACTTGGCATGGAAGATGGTTTAGCAGGTAGGCAGGCTTGCGGCCAAGCCTGATGATCTGAGTTCAATTCCCAGAGACCATATGGTAGAAGAAGAGAGCACAACAGTACTCATTTGGTTTCTTTCTGATGTTACAGTACAGAAGGGAATGTACCTCTGGGTGGTTAATCCAGTTAGGCCAACCAGTCAACCAACTAGCCAACGGTCCACCCCTCAGGAAGGATGGTTCATATTATGCCATGCTAAAGACATAGGAGAATTATCATCCCTTTAATGAGATAATATATTTTCCCTTCCCAGAATTTCTGCCCTCAGTGCAGTAGCTACAGAGCTCCTAAGAGGTCTGGACTCAGGAAAGCCTAACTTTTCTTTTCTTCTTCCTATGTCTTTTCTAAGCATGCTTTCCCTACCACTCTGAACTTCCCTTTTTCTTTAAAGTTCTCCTCCCCACCATGCAGTGCTTGTCTACCATGTGGCAAGGCAACCTCTAGTCCTGCTATGTTGGCAAAAGATTAACTTGACCTAATGCACAAAAGGATTATTTTTTCTTCAACATTTCCTTCTAAGGGTAGGAAATAAAATTCTCATATGGAAAATGTCCTCCCTATACCAGGAAGAAAATAGCCTTTGCATCATCAACAGTAGGTGCTTGAGAACAAAGAAATTCTTTAAAGACATTGCTAAATACAATTCCTATCTTCTTTTAGTCTATCTACATAATTTATTTAATTTTCCACAATTTTCTCTCTTTGTTCACTTAATATAAATTATTTAGGTTTCATCACTTCTTTAGGTCTTCCTTTCCTTAAGATTTCCATATTACATAAACTATGATCTAAGAATCAGCATGAGAAATACAGGTGTTGAGCTGGGCACGGTGGTGCATGTCTTTAATCCCAGCACTGGGGAGGCAGAGGCAGGCCTCTGTGAGTTCAAGGTCAGCATGGTCTACATAGCAAGTTCCAGGCCAGCTGGGGCTACAGGGAGACCCTGTCTCAAAAATGCCAAAAAAGAAAGAAATACAGGTGTTAGAAGCAGTGTTGTATAAATGACATTAGAAATATAAACATGGGAATCAACAAGTGTGCAATAAGAACTATCATCAGCCTCTGAAGAAGTCTATGCATCAAAAGCAGAAAGGAGGGAAGCCAATAGGCACACCTGGCCTGTTACAATACAAAAAGAGAAGGGATTTTGACTTTTGGTTGTTTTTCTCCATTCCTGCAGATGCTGGACTTCCAAGGATGACCCAATGCACACATGCAGACAGATGCACAAATACAGTTAAAGAGGAAAAGTATGGCACGGTAACAGTCCTCACAGGTGCAAAGGATTAACAATATAGATGTGTGAGATGGGGGAAGCATGGGGTAGCACAGGCGAGAGCACTTTTCAGTCTGACTCAGAGAAACTGAATTCCTTCAGAAATTGGACAAAAATTCTAGAACTCAAATGTTTCAAGGGTTTTTAATCATGATTTTAATTTGATATACTAATATTCTCTTTCATGGTTACCCAAGAACTGAAACCAGGATTTAAAATCAATGTACTTTTAGTTTTTAGGTATTAAAAATTAAAACTAATATGCTAGAAAATTATCTTAGATTTTTAAAAGTTTTATAATTGTAAATAATAACCAATTTTATTTCAAAAATGGCAAAGGTGGTTTTTAAACTAGATAAGAATTTTAAGACAATTTTTTTTAATCTAAGGAAGAATAAAGGAGTTTAAATTTTTACTGTGTAAAATATTTTTTTCTGTTACAAGTCATAAGTGAAAACATTAAAAGAGCTTTGACAGGCAGTCTTTCAGGCTTTGTTTATACTTTTATGGTCAGGTGTTTTATGGCAACGAGGAACCTTTCTATCAAGAAAGTTTATCTTTTGCCTTTTAAGAGCTTCCAAATTAAGGGGGTTAAATAAAGCAAGTTATAAATGGTTTCAGAACTGCCATGTGTTCTAGTATAAAGAACTAATTTATCATGTTTTGACTGTAGTTTCCTATAAGAAAGTAAGAATCTATGTGGCCCTCATTGCTATAAAAACAGAAACATCTGCTTGTATCAAAGGTGCAGTTTGCCTGCTGGCTGGTGTGAATCTCAAACCTGACTTGTGCCAGAAGGTGGACATGCAGCAAAGAGAATTATTAAGGATAACTTTAGGAACTGAAATTATTTCACTATCTCCAAAGAGCTTATTTTCCAGGGCTGCTTTGATATATTGACCAATATTTAGTAATAAGCAGGACATAGTTTTTACCCATATACCTTCAGTATGATTTAGACTATATATAGGGTACATGTAAAACAACACAGACCTTGAATTTATTTTATTTAGTTTCATGAGACTTGCGTTTATAATCTATTTTTTTTCCTTAATAAGATCTTAAAACATTTTAATCCAGTTGATTCTTTCCCATTATGTATTGTATCTAAGTAGATTTGAAGAAAAAGATTTGGCTGGGGAGGTGGGTGATTCCTTTAATTAAATGAGATTAACAACTCCCAACTTTTAGGTCTTTTTTCCAGATAAAATTTTTCATTTTTGTCACAACACTAATTTTACAGAATTATAAAATGATACTTTCAAATTCAAATGGGCAAATTCCTGTTCAAACCTAGTATCATTTTTGTTGTTCATTAGTAATCACACTCTGTAAATCACTGACAAAAAGATTTCCAGTGTTTAAAATCTGTTAGGCCAAGTCTGGTGCCACAGGCCTACAATCCCAACTACGTGGGAGACGGGGGCAGAGGGTGGCAAAATGAAGACTGGGCTGAGCTACAGAGTGTTCAAGGCTATCCCAGAAAATTTAGTGAGACGCTGTCTCAAAATGAAAAGTATAAAAAGGGCTGTGCATACAGCTAAATGGTACAGCATTTGCCAAAAATTTACATTTGCACCAGCTCAAATGTAGCCCACACCCCCCAATTATATATATATATA
>NW_008335281.1:220232-224635 GCF_000622305.1 Nannospalax galili
ATATTTTTCTTAGGCTATTTTAAATTCGCATTCATCAAAGGAAATATTTTTTATTATACTGTGGATGTAGGAAGAGGACTACACGATTCATAGCCAGAAATTCATATCCATCAACAATGAAAAAAATGGCAAACTCCAATATTCTTTGTAACATGTTTGAAATTTAAAATTTAGTGCTTAAGTTTTAGGCCTTTAAATTCAGAGTTGACCAAGGTTGTATTAGAATGAAAGATGCCTCAGCAATGAAAGAGAAGAAAAATATAAATAAATCACAAGAACTCTACCCCTTAAGCTAGCTTTGTGGGCTGCAGCAATTATCTTCAGGTTTGTTTTTTAATGAAATAACATAAACATAATACCTACTTTGTTGGATGGTGGGGGGGGGTTAAGAGGGATACCCATATGAATTGGCTAAGAACATTTCTTGGCACATAGTAAGGCTCAAAAAATGCTAATTGCTGCCACTCCTATCTCTACACCTAGAGATATTTACATATGCAATTTCCCAAGCATTTGTTTAATTTCCCAGATCATCTTTGTCCTTCTCATTCGACCACATTCATATAAAGAATGTCATTCAATAGCTGTGAACAAAATCTGGGTAAATTTTGCAATAAAAATTACATTCAGGGCTCTGCTTCCCTGGGCCTGCAGGACCAGCAGGCCTCTCTCCAACCCTCAGGCCTCTCTCTCCAGGGTAAGTCTATCCTGCCCTCTGTGCCTTGACTCCCCCAGCCTCACTCACCCTCCCATCTCCCCTGCAGGTCTCTCCTCCAAGCCTGGATCCTGTCCCATTCCTGGTCATGGCACCCCAGACACCTGGGGGACCACCATTGCTTCTTCCTGATCCTGTTCATTCAGAGCAACTCAGTTCCTTCTCAGGTCCCCTGAGCACTGCTTCTGGGCCTGGCCCCGCCCTCACCTCCCTCTGCTTCCCTGGGCCAGCAGGACCCACAGGCCTCTCTCCAACCCACAGGCTTCTCTCTCTGGGGTAAGTCTATTGGGTGCTCCACTGCTTGAGACCCCCAGCCTCACTCACCCTCCCATCTCCCCCGCAGGTCTCCCCCTCCTAGCCTGGGCCCTGTCCCATTCCTTGTCTTGGTGCCCCAGACACCTGGGGAACCACCACTGCTTTTTCCTGATCCTGTGCATCCAGAGCAACTGACTTCCTTCTGGGGTCCCCAGGGGCGCTCAGGGCCTCAACCCGCCCTCACCTCCCTCTGCCTCCCTGGGTCTGCACAAGCAGCCAGACTCTTTCCTGGAATCTGGGGCTGATCTTTCCTTTTCCTGGTCCTTTGCATCAGACCAACCCAGCTCCTCAGTGCAGTACCCAGGGGCCCATGGGGTCTCCTCCCGCCCCCATCTTCCTTTGTATCTCTGGGTGGCAAGGACACCAGCTGCCCTAGACCAGCATCTTACCTGGGCCCAGCTCCCAGGCCAGTCCAACCCCCAAATTCCTGAGGACAAAATCTATCCTGGAGGGATCCAGACCTTAGGAGAAAACCTGAGAGCATCTGATCCTCATCTCACTTGGGCTTCTATGGGAAATCCTGAAGACAAAAGCAATCTGGCCACTCCAATATAAACTAAAAAGAGAGAACTGGAAGCTTAGGGGAACGCACCACTCATGCCCAAAAACTAAACCACAAAGACACATAAAGTTCACAAAAAGAAGCAAAACTAAACTTGAAGGCTTGAGTCTCACACAAGAATCAGAAACTACAAAAGAAATTCATATGTCAAAATCACAGAGAAAAAATAATAACATGAAAAACCAAAATAACATATCCCTACCAAATACCAACAGTCCTCTAGAGGATTACAATGAAAACCCCCTAGAGACAATGCAGGACATGGAACTCAAAAGAACATTTATAAACATGATAAAAGAATTGAGTGAATTTAAAGAACACACAAACAAAGAAATCAAAGAACTGAAAGAAGATAGGGATAAACTTCTGAACGAATTCAGAAAAGAGAAATATTGATGAACACTCAGGCTGAAATGAAGAAGGAAGTGAAGCACTCAGTAAGCCAATTAGAAACGACAGGAGAAAACCTCAACAATAGGATGAATGAAATGGAAAACAGAATATCAAGGCTGGAAGATAAAGTGGACAAACCAGACCACTCAAGCAAAGATTATGAAAAATTTAAGAAATCACAAGAATGGAATATGCAGGAATTGTGTGACAACATTAGTAAGACCAAAACTTACGAATCATAGGCATACAGGAAGGAGAAGATTCCCAAGATAATGGCATGGACCAGATCTTCAACAGAATCGTGGAAAAATTTGCCAAAATTAAAGAAAGACAACCCATACAAATGCAAGAAGCATATAGAACACCAAACAGACAGGACCAGAAAAGAAACTCTCCACAGCACATCATAGTAAAAACACTACACATACAAAACAAACAGACAATACTGAAAGCTGCAAAAGAGAAACAACAAGGCACATATAAAGGAAAACCCATTGACTTTTCAGTGCAAACTATGAAAGCCAGAAGAGACTGGACCAAAGTCTTACCAGTTTTAAATGACCACAGATGCCAACCCAGATTACTTTACCCAGCCAAAATGTCTATTATAGTTGAAGGGGAAAGAAAAATCTTCCATGACATAAATAGGCTGAAGGAATTCATGTCCACAAAACCAAACCTTCAGAGAGTTCTGGAAGCAATACAAAGAGGTGAAGAAAGGAATGACCATACCTAAGGGGTGCGGAAAGATATTCAATGAACATATAACTGTGGAAAAGTACAGCTACATCATGAATGTAAATAGAAATAAAAATGACAGGACTCAATACTCATCTTTCATTAATAACATTAAATATTAATGGACTGAACTCCCCAGTCAAAAGACACAGACTAGGTGAATGGGTTAAGAAACAAAATCCATCTTTTTGTTGTGTGCAAGAAACCCATCTCACTTTCAAGAACGGACACTATCTTAAAGTGAAAGGATGGAAAAAAATATACCAAGCAAATGTTACTAAGAAAAAAGCACGTGTAGCAATTCTAATATCTGACAAAATAGACTTTAAACTAAAACTAATCAGAAGAGATAAAGAGGGCCACTTCATTCTGATCAAAGGAACAATAAACCAAGAAGATATTACAATCATGAATATATATTCACCAAACTCGGGTGCACCCAACTTCATAAAAACAATACTACAGGACATTAAGACCCAGATAACCCCCAACTCATTAACTGCAGGTGACTTCAATACCTCACTGTCTGCATTAGATAGGTCAACAGGGCAGAGAGTTAATAGAGAGACATCTGAATTAAACAATACCATATATCAAATGGACCTAACAGACATCTACCGAGTATTCCACCCAAGCACCAAAGGACATACTTTCTATTCAGCATACAATGGAACCTTCTCCAAAATCGACCATATACTGGGGCACAAAGCAAACCTCAACAAATACAAAAAGATTGAAATAATTCCATGCATTCTATCAGACCACAGTGCAAGAAAGCTTACAATCAATACCGGAAGAAGCCCTAGTCACCACATGAACACAAGAAGATTAAACAACACACTCTTGAATGATGAAGGGGTCAAAAGAGAAATTAAGAAAGAAATAAAAGTATTTCTGGAGCTAAATAAAAAGGACAATGCAACACAACAAAACCTCTGGGAAATGCTGAAAGTGGTCCTTAGAGGAAAGTTTATAGCTCTAAATGCTGACATCAAAAAATCAAGAAAGAACACAAAGAAATGACTTAAAGTTGCAAATCAGCACACCTGAAAAGCAACAGTAAACGAAACACCAAACCCAGCAGACAAGAAGAAATAATAAAAAATCAGGGCAGAAATTAATGAAATTGAAACAAAGAAAACAATACAAAGAATCAACAATTCCAAGAGCTGGTTCTTTGAAAAGATATAAACAAGACTGACAGAATGCTAGCCCAGTTAACCAAAAGAAAGAAAGAGCACCTGCAAATCAACAAAATCAGAGATGAAAGGGGAAACATCACAACACACACTAGAAAGATACAGAACATTATAAGGGAATACTTTAAAAACCTATATGCTACCAAATTCAAAAACCTAAAAGAAATGGATGCATATCTAAAGGCATGGGAACCACCAAAACTAAACCAAGAAGAGATTAACAGCTTAAACAGACCCATATCACAAAAAGAAATTGAAACAGTAATACAAAACCTCCCGACTAAAAAAAGCCCAGGACCAGATAAATTTACAGCAGAATTCCATCACACATTTAAAGATCTACATCAATACTTCTTAATTTATTCAAAAAAGATAGAAATGGAGGGAGAACTTTCAAATTCCTCCTATGAAGCCAGCATCCCTCCGATACCAAAGCCAGGTAAAGATACAACCAAAAAAGAAAACTATAGACCCATATCCT
>NW_008335281.1:224759-226692 GCF_000622305.1 Nannospalax galili
CATGGTCATTTCAATAGATGCAGAGAAGGCCTTTGACAAAATTCAACATGCATTTATGTTCAAAGTCCTAGAGAGAACTGGACTGGAGGGAACATACCTCAACATAATTAAATCCATACATAACAAACCACAGCCAATATTATTCTAAATGGAGAAAAACCGGAAGCATTCCCATTGAAATCAGGAACCAGACAAGGCTGTCCACTATCCCCACTTCTCTTTAACATAGTACTTGAAACTCTTGCAAGAGCAAAAGACAAGAGAAGGAAATTAAAGGAGTAATAATTGGAAAAGAAGAGCTCAAATTATCCCTTTTTGAAGATGATATGATATTATATCTAAACGAAGCCAAAAATTCCACACACAAACTCCTAGAAATTAGTAAAGTGGCATGTTACAAAAGTAACCTACAAAAGTCTGTAGCCTCTCTACATACCAACAACAAGCAATCAGAGAAAAAGCACATGGAAACACTCCCCTTCACAATAGCTGCAAAAAAATAAAATCAAATATTTTGGAATAAAGCTGACCAAAGACAGTAAAGAGTTCTACAGTGAAAATTTTAAATCATTAAAGAAGGAGATTGAGAAAGACATCAGAAGATGGAAGGACCTCCCATGCTCATGGATTGGAAGAATTAATACTATGAAAATGACCATCCTACCAAAAGCAATACATAGATTCAATGCAATCCCAATCAAAATCCCCATGACAAGCTTCACAGAATTAGAAAAACAATCCTTGAATTCGTATGAATGCACAAAAGACCCCAGATAGCCAAAGCAACCCTGAGCACAAAGAGCAAAGCTGGGGGATTACTATACCAGATCTCAATCTAGGTTTTCCCTTTAATATGATTCTAAGTTGTGTAGACATGGTACCAGCACAAAAATAGACCCATAGATCAATGGAACAAAATTGAAGACCCAAATATGAGTAAATGTGATTTCAGCCACCTGATATTAGACAAAGTGGCCAAGATTATTCACTGGAAGAAAGTCAGCATGTTCAGCAAATGGTGCTGGAAAAACTGAACCTGCACCTGTAGAAGAATGAAACTAAACCTCTATCTTTCCACCCTGAACAAAAGTCAATTCCAAATGGATCAAAGACCTCAATGTAAAGCCTGAAACTCTGAAACTGTTAGATGAAAACATTGGGAAAAACCAACAAGATATAGGTGTAGGAAAGGATTTTCTAAACCGGACATCAACTGCTCAGGAAACAAGGGCAAGAATTAATAAATGGGACCTCATTAACCTATTCATTAAACTAAAAAGCTTCTGTACATCAAAGGAGGCAACCAGGGATATGAATAGAAAACTCACAGAGTGAGAGAAAATCTTTACCAATGACACATCTGACAGCGGTTTAATATCCAGAATCTATAACGTACTCAAAAAACAGAGAATCAAGACAAGAAGCAACCCAATTAAAAGATGGGCTAAGGAGTTGAACAGAGAGTTCTCAAAAGAAGAAGTAAAGATGGCTATGAAACATCTTAAAAGATGCTCAACATCACTAATAATTAGGGAAATGCAAATTAAAACCACTTTAAGATTTCCTCTTACCCCAGTCAGACTGGCTAAGATCAAGAGAACAAATGATAGCCAAATGTTGGAGAGGATGTGGGGAACGGGGAACACTCATCCACTGCTGGTAAGGCTGCAATCTGGTTCAAACCCTATGGAAAGCAGTGTGGAGAACTCTTAAAAAACTACAAATGAACCTACCATTTGACCCAGTTATACCACTCCTTGACATATACCAAAGAACTCATCCTATTGCACAGACACTTGTACATGCACGTTTGTTGCTGCTCTCTTCACAATAGCTAAGAGATGGAAGCAACCTAAGTGTCCCTCAATTGACGAGTGGATAATGAAAATGTGGTTCATTTATACAATGGAGTTTTACTCAGCAGTAAAGAAAG
>NW_008335281.1:226769-227027 GCF_000622305.1 Nannospalax galili
ATCGACATATGTTCTCCCTCGTATGTGGATCCTAGAACCAAACCCTGATAATGAGTATGCAGCCAGTCACAACTACAGGAATGAGGATAATAGAAAGGAAATAGGGAGGTAAAGGAAAAGAAAGAACCCGAAAGAGAAGAACAGTAGGACTTAATAAGGGAGATATGGATAAAAACTGGGTTAGTATAAGGGAGGGGGAGGGAAGGGAATACAAGGAACCTAGGGGATAAAGGGAAAGAAGGAGCTCAGGAGAGGTAG
>NW_008335281.1:227301-240264 GCF_000622305.1 Nannospalax galili
TATTCCAGGGGACCGTGACCATCTCTCAAAATGTCCTATAGTGGTGGTGGGTCACCTGTCCTCTTGATCAAGGAGGCCAAGGAGACCCCACCAGATGGACTTGAACTGTTGTCTGGTCTACAAAGAGGAGGGTCAACAGAGAGGAATCACTTCCTCCATGCTTCCAAGCGAAGCCAACCATGGTCGAGCAGGACCTTTGACTTATCTTCACATAGGTGGAACTGGTAAAAGAAAGGAGCCAGGGGCTCTTCCCAAGCCCATGTGACCCCTGAGGAACAGATCCTCAAAGGACCTTAAGAGTAAAAATAAATCAGTTTATCTGGGCCAACTATATGGCCTTAAACATCCAAAAGGAAAGTATAACCAAGATTAAAGGGGTCAATATAATTTCTTAAGAGTCCATATGCATAGCTAAACGCTACATAACAAGCAACAATGCCAGATAGGAGATACCTTCTTTTGAGTTGTTGGCCAGGGTAGCCCAAGGGACTCCCAAATAGTGACCCAGCATAGAACTGGGAAAATGAACAGCAGACCCGAATCTTCTCTAAAGGAGTATTGACAACTAATTGCTGCTAGAAGAGGAACAGCTGACCCTCCTAAAACAAAGACCTCTAGATAGGCTGACTAGATTCAACAGAAGGGCAAGTAGTGAGGATTGGCTGGGGTGCTGACAACACAGCAGACAGTAGCAGGGATATTAGAATATCAGAATATAAGGGCTCTAGTGGGGGGAGGGAGGCTATGGGAGGGTGCCATCTGGGAAGTGGGTGTATAGTTGAATAAGATGGTTTGGGATGTTCTGTGTGATACACACACATACACACACACACACACACACACAAAACACAAATTAAAAAAAAAAGTATTATATTTGAGGAGGAAGCATGGAAATTTACATCATGCTAATTAGTAGAGGTGGTAAACATTACCACTGGAATGTACCCGATGACTTCATTGACATACACAGGCACCAAGGAGCCAATTCCAACCAATTATGACTAGTAATAATCAGATGTATATAGATTAGAGATGCATGCGCCAACATCTCAGTGTTAGTAGAAAAAAAAAAAAGTCTTTCTGCAAAGAAAAATATATCCTAAAATGAAATGGAGATCTTTTTTAAAGGTTAAAAAACTCATTCAATTTTATGTCTTACAGGGCTTATACTGAGTTCAATACTGTATAAGTGTATTAACTCAACTGTGATCCTAGAAACTTGCACCCACTTGTGAAAGTGATGTACTCTTGCTCTGGAGTCTGTTACTGAACATGTTAAATCTATAGTGAAATGCTTTTTCTAATCATGTAGTTATTAGAAATTTTAAAAAATGATTAAAAAAAATTAGATTTGAAAAACATTACCATTGAAATCTACCTGATGACTTTATATCCATGTTCAGATGCCAAGGAGCTCAGAAAGCAACCAACTGTGACTAGTAACAATTAGACATATAGAGATTAGAAATGCATGTGCAAACATCTTCATGTCAACTGCACTAAAAATGAATTTTTCTGTATGAAACTGTGTATTTTAATAATGAAATGGTGATCTTTTTAAAGGTTAAAACCTCATTTAATTTTACATCTTATAGGGTTTATACTGAGTACAATATGCTATAACTGTAATAATTCAACTATAAACCTAAAAATTTATAGCCAATTTTGAAAAAGATGCATCTTAGCTCAGAAAATTATTATTGAATATGTCAATGTCGTTGTAATGAAATGGTTCTTCTAAGTATGTGGTTATTAAATAAATAATTAACTGGAAAAAAAAGTTCAAAATAGCAAAAAAAAAAAAAAATTACATACACGATGGTAATGTTGGACTAACCCCTTCTAAATTTTTTTCCCCCAATTCAACCTCTGAAACAATTCATGACTATCAAATATATAGTTTAATACTTACCACAACTTTTGCTATATTCTAAAGCTGCAATCTGTGTCTTTTACTGCTTAAATTTCATTACTTTTTTTTCTGGAGAGGTTCTGGACTATGAGTAACCACAATGGGGTATATACCACAGGGCTAACATCCTTAATTCTGGGCAATTTCTGACTACAAATGGAATTTATAAGTAAATTCATGTTTCATTAATGTACTCAATGAGATAAAAATTATAGATGAAAATTCCCATGAAAACAGTGCATTTTTAAAAATTAAATGCAACTACCAGTTTCAGCAGCGATCCTGTAGGTTACAGTACATGTATATAATTCTATTACATTTAGACTCTGGGAAACATTACAAAATAAATAATTTCTTCTCTTTTTTTAACTTAAAAAATTTTTTATTATTTTTATTTTATGTGTATGCATGTATTGCCTGCATGTAGGTAGGTGCACCCGTGTCATGCAATGCCCGTAGAGGACAGAAGAGGCTGTTGGATTCCCTGGAACTGGAGTTACCGACAGTTGTTAGCTGTCATGTGGGTGCTGGGATTCAAACTCGGGTCTTCTGTAAGAACAACCAGTGTTCTTAAGCTCTGAGCCCTCTCTCCAGCCCCACACTCAATTTCTTTAACAAATAAGTAGGAAACAAAAGGAAAATGAAACAGGGGCATATCCAGAAACAAAGCAGAACTAAAAGCTGGCTTTTTAAAAAAATGGGTAAACCTCATCTACATTGTTTAGGGGTGGACAATTGAACTCAAAATATTTAAAAATGACTAAATTATCATAACAGCGACATTAGTGCTTCTTAGGACATGGGGTTCTCACAGTGAGGGCCATATGGGAAACATCTGTGGTGATTCCTGACTTGGGTGGGGAACTGCAGTGGTGTTGGCTTTATAAGAATTCCTTATAATGATTTCGGCATGTGGCTCTCTTTATTTGTGTTCTATTTAACAACAAACTATTCCTTAAATAAATCTTTTTTTTTTTTTTTTTTGGTCTTTTTGAGACAAGGTCACCCTGTAGCCCCAGCTGACATGGAATTCGCTATGTAGCCCAGGCTGGCCTGGAATCACAGAGATCCAAGATTCTCTGCCTCTCAAGTGCCACCATGCCCAGCTCTTTAAATATTTATCAAAACAATGGAGCCTACCATAGTTTTTTCAATGTGATCCTGCAGGGAGTCGATGAGCAGGTCTCCCACTGGCTTCCAGACATTCCGCACGGCCTCTGCCTCCTTCATGTCCACATCTAGGTCATCCATGGCTCCCTGAAGGTCGCGGAGTTTCTCTAATGCCTTGTCCACTTGCTTTTGCCAGTTGCTTGTCCCGACATTCAGATTTTCCCACTTCTCTTTGACTTCAGAAGATTGTTTGCGCATAGCTTTGGCAAGCCTTTGGGCTCTCTCCTCAGGAGTCAATTCTGTGATTAAAAAACAGAAGGCACAGCTTGGGTGTCTGGCCAGCTATACATCTGCCATTTCCAACCATGAATATCACCTTTGAAAGGGTTACCAGGCTACAGAAAAGCTGAGCTAGACCAGTCAGCAAAAGAAGAAATCTCTCCTTACTTTTACCAATAAGTTGTGGTTATATTTAAACACAAACTCAAGAGAAGAAAATGGTTACTTGGATTAAAAAATGGCTTACAGTTTGCAGCGACTTCTGAATTTTAATATATTTGTCAGCCTTGAAATGGAGTAATGCTCAAGAAAGAAAACATTTTTTTGTTTACGATAAATTTATGTACAATCCAAAGACAGGGTTCCATTTCATTATTCTCATGAGTAATTTAAAGCATAATTAACACAGAATAGTTATGTTATGAAGAAAACCTCTCAGAAACTAAGATTTATTATTTTTCCACAAAGAACAAACTGAAGGCAATTACATATCTTAGATACTTTACCAACTGTAAGTTTGTCTGGGTGTTCATTTTTAATAAAGGACATTCTACTTTACCTCAAAATGCTCCAAATCATTGGGGAAATGAAATTTATCAAACTTTGTCATAAGAGGAACTTAAATTACTAAACTTTAACTTTCATCCTTAAAATAAATGTGTTGTACCTGTCTTCAGTTGAATATTATTTAAGTCAGTTTATTAGTTCTCCAGGGACAAGCTCCCTGATAGGTTAAGTAATGCCAAGTGGGCAGTCCTCACATACAAGCATCACAAAATATACTCAGTAATTATGTATTTATATAATGTATATATGTATATGTAATAATAAAAAAAGAGGACAGGAAATTAAAGGGAAGTGGGGTAGGGACACAAGAGGAGTCAGAGGAGGGAGGTGGAGAGGTAGAAATGATATAAATATAGTACTCGTGTACAAAATTCTCAAAAAATGTCATAATGTAAAATTACTATCAGGACATTATGAACTGATGTGTAAAGACCTCATAATAATCCTTTGTAAAATAAGTGAATTCAAAACAGTTTAATTGTTTTGCATTTTATTGCCCATTATAAAGAAAATGTTTCTCCATTTTAAAATTAATGCTTATATATTTTGCTTTTTATTTTCTTAAGAATTTCTATTTGATCTTATTAAAATAAAGTGACACTATCAAAAAACTAAAGGGGACAGAGTATATATGTTTGCCTAAATTTCTAGAAAATCCTAGACATTGATATTTAGACTGAAAAGCAGCTTAATTATAATCAACCTCTGCAACCAATTGTCTATGAAAAGTCCAGCAACCTCAGATCTGTGACTTTGGGCTGAGCTACCAAATCATCACTTGGTAAGTAAACTGAGGGTAAGAGGAGAAGGCACGGCAATGGTGAACAGGCTGAATATACCAGAACCAGACAAGAGAAACAAGTAAGAACCCGCTTCAAGCAACAGGCAGGACACAGAGATGCCCAGAGCAAAGTCCTATCTCATGTCATGTGTCAGAACTGCCAGGTTCCGGAGGGGAAAAACTCTCAGAATGTCATTAGAAAGGCAACCCTTATACCTTCACAGGATCTATAAAATGCTAAATATAACATCTCTATTATGTCTTACGTAAATATAAAACACTATGAAATACTCACTTCTAGCAGCCCCAGGGCAGATAGAAAGGGTGATGCTTATGGCAGTTACACCTGTGCTGGTTAATAAGTCACTAGGGCTTTTTCAAAAATATATTTTAAGCACGTATGTTCCAATGGCTAATGTGTGTGTGTGTGTGTGTGTGTGTGTGTGTGTGTGTGTGTATAAAGAACTACCCATTTTAGAAAAGCCAGCTTACGTCTGATTGTTTCTTTGGATAAAGTAAAAACCTTCTGAGCCAATCATTAAATAAGAGCACACAGAGACACACACAGCTTCTTTGTCCTGGGACAAAACATCTTACGCTGGTTGCAATGTTCTTGACTTCACTTAATGGAAGACCTTTTGATTGGGCGATCTTTTATTGTATTTATCACATAAAGCCACTCAAGCAGCAACCCAGAAGACCGGCAAAAGCTCTACTTTCAATTCACCATCTGCTTACCAGAGAAGAACCATGCCCACCACACACTTTTGAGTCACAATAAAAGTATATCTGATGGCACCAACAGCCTTAGTTTACTGTTTTAAGCCAAGAACAGAGCAATAGACAAAAAGAAATAAAAACTTTCCAGAACATTTGTGAAACACGTAAAAAGCAGCAACATGTGAAACATCAAGTTAGGACAATTCAAGGTAAAAAAAACAAAACTTCAAAGAAGCTGAAAAAGAATGAAATAGAGGAAATGACTCTGATCTTTAAAATAAAATCCTCTCCATTGAAAAATCAGAGGATCAATGTTCCTTCAAATTGGCTAAATGTTCTGTGGTAAACTCTAAAGCCCTGGGTGGAGAGTCATTTTGACCCATCTTTCAAAACCCCAGTGTTGCAGGAGGAACCATGTTGAGAGTTGGTTTAAGCTGGCAATTTCTAAAAGGCGAAAGCAGAGATCCCACACTGACAAGTACTGACTCAGCAAATAAGGTGGGGATGGACAGACAGATGCCCACACTGCCCCGGTGGTTCCAGTGCACTGTCAGAATGGCACATTCACTAGTCCTTGGCTGAAGTCACTGGGAATTTTCTCTCCAGTGAGTTGATGGATCAATATCAAGTAAAACATGGACACTGAATACTGGTGGCCAAGGGAGCTCAAGGATAAGATCGAAATCTAATTTGGATCCGAAAAAAGTGAGGCCAAGGGAAGGGAACCCTTAGGGTAAAGCTAAACACATCCATCCCCAGTTCAGGAGCTAAAAGCTCTTTCCAGGACAGTCTCCTCTCTGTGTGTCTGTGTGCATCTGTCTATAAATTTGCACTGTTCCTCCCCATTCTCCTCCTTTTAGGTCATCCCCTCCAATTGGCAAAATTTTGAGTCTGGAATAGTAATTATAGTTTTTATTATTTACATACTTAGATTCTTTTAATTATATATTCTAAAACATATCATAGATTGACTTTTCTTTTTTCTACATTTACTTTTTAGATATATTGCTATTAGTTTTAGTTACATGTATGCATGCCTGTGTAGAGTTATGTGCATGTGTTCCAGAGGCCAGAGGCATCAAATCCCCTGGAACTAGAGTTACAGGCATATGATCCACCTAATGGGGTACTGGGAACCATACTCGGTCCTCTGGATAAGTAGTAGTATGTACTCATAATCACTGAGTCATGTTACAAAGATACTTAAGAAAGAATAGATACCGATCTCAAGAAGGAGAAAAAGGAAAGACAGGAGGGTCACACGTGTGAGGCTACCCTGAGCTACCCTAGGAGAGTTCCAAGAGAGATTGGGCTACAGGATCCTGTCTCAAACAACAACAAAAAAAGCAAAAAAAAGCAGAAAGGGAAGCTCAATACTTTAGTTTTCTCTTTATTTCTTCAAATATGTTCATTATTGGCATTTAGCCCCTGCTCTATACTATGGAGAGGAAGACTACAGTGTGTTCACTAGAGTATAGAAAGGAGACCAAATGTAGGCCAGGAGTGCAGTTATGCTTAGGATCAGCCTGGCCCTGCTGCTGGAGCACTGAGCCTGCTACAGGACTTGCTTGGCACCGCCCCATCAGGTGGGAACCCTATGGACTCCTATTTTACCAGGAAAAGATGTAATCTCAGTGCCTATTTTAACTTTAGAGTCAACCACATAAGAAAGGTAGAGATTCTCCCTTTGTGTTCATGTGCAGAAAAACTTAAGTATATTTCTTTCATGAAATAATAACAAGCATCTATTGGCATCATCCCACTGTTATTTTTAATGAAGATTTCCCATCTTTATTGTATTATGGTACTAACACAGCCTCTACCGTGAGTTTTCATTCTTTATGTCAAGAATATTTTCTTTCTATTTTGGTTTTACAGACTCCAAACTAGCAACCAGTCTGTCCCTGAGATATATTTATTGAATTGACTTAAATGGACACAATTTTTAACTTTACTTCTTTTTCCTTTGACAACATTCAACTTCATAAAAAATTTCCACTTAATTATCACCCTCCCTTCCTCACCATGCAGAACATTTATATGGTTTCTTATTATGAAAGGATAAATCTTAAAAAGCCATGAAAATTCCCAATATCTGAGTTTAATGTGCAGTTTTTGCTTTTTATTTTGCATTTATTTGCAATCTGTTAGATTTCATCAAAGGATGAAAAGATAATATCAAAACAAGCAAAGAAAAAGATTACAAGTAGCATTTCACTGCTGGACAATTTGTTATAAGAAAGATTAGGAAACTGTGTTTACTTATATGAAGAAAAAAATATCATAGAGGCTATTCGTATTTCTTTGAAGTTCAGTTTACATCTACAAAGCAACTGGCATGTATCTGGCACACAGTAGGCCCTCAAAGAAGGTTCTTTTATTGATATGGTTTTAAAAATCATTTAGTTCTAGACATCTATAGAGATTTTTCACATAAGCAAACCAAGTTGAACAACTACTGGACTTCAAGAGAAAAGATTTTACTTGAACTCTTTCTGTCCTTCTGAGGCAGGATAGGAAGGGAAAACAGGCATTAAGGGACAGAAGACGGGAAACAAGCCCCTCACCCTTGGATTTGGTTGGCCTTTCCTGCTAGCGGAGACTCAGGAGACCTCAACATAGCTGATAGAACAAAGACTGCCTATGGAGAGAATATGAATTTTATAAGAGATCTCAAATAAGGATGTTAAAAAACAACAGACAAAGTACATGAACTATGCTCACTGAGGGCTGGAAAGTACATGATCTTGAATTTCAATGTATTGCTACCCCTCTCCCATCCCCAGATGTCAACAATGCAATTTCATTTATAAAGGAAATTCTTTGAGAGAAATAAGTAAACAAGCTCATATTATTTTACATAACTTTGTTTGTTTGAGACAGGGTTACTCTGTAGCCCCAGCAGGCCTGAAACTTGCTATATAGACCAGCTTGGCCCAGATCTTAGGAGATCTACCTGCTTCTGCCTCCAGAGGGCTTGGAATAAAGGCTTGTACCACAACCAGCTATTTTACTTAACTTTTAAACAACTTTTAAGTTTGGTTTAATCTTTAAACCTTGTAACTTACATTCTTTGAAAGCCAAAAAGTCATATATAAGTATATGTGTGCATATATATATATATACATATATGTATGTATGAGAGAGAGAGAGAGAGAGAGAGAGAGAGAGAGAGAGAGAGAGAGAGAGAGAGAGAGAGAGAGGGAGACGTCTCGTTTAGAACACCTACTCTCCATTGTAAAGACTCCTAGATGTGCCTTTCAGGAAGCCACACTCATGTGTTAGATATGACTGTTTTCCTATATGTCTCTCTAAACACTTACTAAACTTAGCTTTGCATTTAGAATATGTTTATAATGGGACCCTGCCAATCCTAGAAGACCTGGGTCCTATTATTCAACCTGATTCAGTAGAACCCTCTCCTAAATGCTACAGATCTAAATTACTTCTGTGGCACAGTAAAGGATCTGGTTTTACCCGAGTGGAGGTCCCTAAGGGGGACAAGAGGTAGGGGTGGGGGCACACACTCCCCAGGCTGCTGGTGGCAGTAACTGGCTGCATAGACCTACTGCTGCTGACTTTTCAGTATCATTTTATTTCTATCTCTTTATGCCCCTTTTCTCTCTTCATAATCAGATCTTTCTGATTAAAATAATGGGAAACATATTATTCCCACTACAAAATTTCCTGATTAATTATGATCAACTTAATCTCTTTGAAATGTTCCATCAGTGGTTAAGAGGACCCCAAAATTCCTAGTCTGTGAGATAACTGATGGCGATTCATTATGGACCAGACTACAAGTACCTCAAGTGCCATTAGCTGATTAATGCTTCTAATTATGCTCAGTTAATAAATTTTAAGGATGACAATAACAGAAGGCCACTCAGAGTATATCACCCTGCTAATGCATAACCTCCGTCATTCAGTGAGGGTAAAGGTGATATGCATTAGGCTGCTTAAATCTGAGAGCAAGAGTGAAAGGGAGAGAGAGAGAGAGAACGTATAGACAGGTACATTTAAGGGAAATTGAAAATGGCAAAGAGAAGAGTTAGGGAATACCTTCCAAAGTGTCAAAATGCAAGGTAAAAGCAGGGGTATGGGGAACAAAGAGAAAACAGAAGCACGACTCACACTAAGGACCAGAGAAGACAGGACACTTCTGATCTGAAAGTCAACATAGGTGTAACTAGAACTTAAACATGTTTAGATTTTATTCTTCCTGTAAACCCAAAGTAAGCAGACCCAGTGCTGAGCTGAAGACAGTGACTACTAGTGACATCAACCTCCAGGAAAGATCAGGAGGGTCGGGAGAACCTGCTAGCAACCAGAGTCAGCTTCGGAGTTTCTGCGATGAGCCTTCCCTGAATGACCTCAAACTGATGGTAGTTTTGTAATTTATTCCAGTTAGTCATTGTGTTGGAAAGCAATAAGCAGGTCACTGTGGGCACGATGTGGCAGTGAAAGGGGAGAAAAGAAGCTCAGAATGTTGTTCAATAGAATAGCCACCATATAGTCCCAGGACTTACAGTCCCAGCCAGCATTCGGTAAGTATTTTTGAAGGAATGAAGAGGTCTCTGTGTATCTTTGACTTAACAACCAAAAGGAAAAGAAATTCTCCTACTCTGTAGGGGCTGGGGAAATAGTTTAATGCAATAATGCTCACCACGCAGGCCTTAGGACCTGAGTTTGAATCCTCATCATCCACATAAAAAAACGGGATGTGTTGGTGTGCATATAATCCTGGTGCTGGGGAAGTGGAGACTGAAGGATCCCCAGAGCTCGTGATCAGCTAGTCTAGCTGCATTAGTTAGCTCCAGGTTCAATGAGAGACTCTAGAAAGCTGTGATGGAGAAGCGATTGAGGAAGACAACAGATATTGAATTCAAGCCCCCATAACATGCACACACACACATGCACACACACACACGCACGCACACACACACACACACACACACACACACACACACACACGCACACAATCAGAGCACAAGAGTCATAGATTAAGTCTTCAAATTCTTGCCACACTACTGTCCAATTACTGTCCATCTGTCTTCAAGCTCCAGGCTGCTTCCCAGCTACACAAAGCAGCTGATGATTTATAAGCTATGAACGCCAGGAACTTTCTACCTGAGCTTATCCATTCTTATAAAAGAAGCTAAGTATGCTTATATTTCTATAGTGCTAACATAAGTGAGGAGTTTAACTGCAGAGGGAAATATGTGCTTTTTCTAGCACTATGTTATCCAAAACAGGGTAAAACTGTGGAAGGTTCCAACTCTCTACCGAGGAAACAAGAGTAACAAACAAACCACACACACGCCACTGAAGGAGTTTAGTATCTTCCTACCCTTTATGCTCAAATGAGAAAATAATGTTCCAGATGTTGATCATAAAATACACACATGTAAATTGTTCCTATTATTTTACGAGGTAAATGTGATTTATCAGTAGTTATAACACTGACTGATGAAAGTAGCAGATGGCGAACAATTAATTTAAAATGTTGATGTCCATCAAACTAACCTCTGTCCTCAACATCGAGAATGCTGATTTGCTTATTTAAATGGAATTTCATTCATATGATATGCATTAACATGAAAAAATGTTTTTGAAATCTTTGCCCAATCCAGGGGCTTCCTCGCCTGACTCATTATATTGTTTTTTTTTAATATTTTACTTATTATTATTTTTTTAATGTGTGTGAGTGTATTGCCTACATGTATGTGAGTGCACCCATATCATGCCATGCCGCGGAGGTCAGAAGAGGGCTTTGGATTGCCCTGGAACTGGAGTTAAGGACAGTTTGTAGCCGCCATGTGGGTGGTGGGAATCAAACCCAGGTCCTCTGCAAGAGCAGTCAGTGCTCTTAACCCTGAGCCATCTCTCCAGCCCCAGTGACTCATTATATTGTAAAAAAAAAAAAAGTTGAAGACTGGTTCATTACAACCACACAGATATTACAGTACTTGAATTTGGGCAGGATCACAGCATTACTCTGCAGTTAAGAATATGGGGGGGAAAGTAACATATTTTTCTGTGACTTTTCATGCATTACAACTTTACTCATCTAATTTGGATTTGGGAAGCTAATTTAATTATTGCTGTGTTCTACAGGCCTGAAAGCAATTACTTATACATCAACTTTTTATGTGAAAATTAAAAAGACAAATCCTAACATTGCCTAATACCTTCTCCCTTGGTGATAGGGAATCAGTGAACTCATGGTGGCCCTATTAAGCAGTGTGGTATTTCAATAAAGAAAATGTAGTAGTGAGCAGAGTCACAGGCATATCTGATTATGGTGCAAGTTTCTTAAAGAAAAAAAAATAACTAGTTTCTTCTAAATATATAGAAATACTGATAAATACTGAAGTAGATAAGACAGTAAACTACAGAGGTTAAAACTACCACATTTAGTCATACAAAACTTGGTTCATAATTCAGACAAGCTCCTAAATCCCTTGTCCTCAGTTTCCCTCTCTGTGAAAGGGATGATAAAAATACAGATATATATCTCAAAAAGTTGTTACAAGAATGAACAAGTCATGGGGGGAGGGGGGTTCTTGGCAGAGTCAGCATCTGACAAATCCTGGCTGGTTGTGAGCATGGACATAGCATCTCTCAGCTGCTCTTCCTTTATGGGAATTGCTTCTTCATTCATTTAGCAGGATGCTTATAATGAGAGTCTGCCAATCTTAGAAGACCTGGGTCCTGTCACTTAACTTGAATCAGTAAAACTCTCTCCTAAATGCTCCAGATCTAAAGAAAGGCTGTGGATCCCTCCCTTGCCTGAGATTGTGGGACGGTCAGAGAAAAGCAAGAAAATGAAAACTTGCAAAGAGGCAGAGAGGAAGCGAGGAAGGACAGACTCCTGGGTGGCATCACAGCCACCACCACCAGCTGAGTCCCTGCCCTTCCTGCAGCCCAGTTATGGGGCCAGTCAGGGCCTAAACACGGGGCCTGTTAGAATCATGGAGGTCTGTCATTTACAATGAAGGGATTTTTAATTGAGAAAGCTGTTATTAGGAAAACAAAAAAGCCTTTGGGGAAAAAATATCTGCTAGTTTTGATAGCCTAATTATTTCTGTTGGGTAAAGTGCAATTTGGCTTCATTTTACTATATATAAGGAAATAATTTAACATTAAGTTACTTTGAGACTTAATAAAAAAGAAGCTTCTATTAACTCTATGATAATTCACTCATTGAATGACCATGAAATTTTATTTGCATAAGTGTGTTAATATTGGCATAAAATGGACTGATATTGCAGACGGAAAATGTTATCACTTCTTTGTTATATTATAAAAGATGTGAAAGTTTGCATATGAAAGACTGCTAGTATTGGGCTTTCTGAAATATTATGACGCATTTAGTGCTTGAAAAAATAGCAGCATACTCTGAATTAAAATAAACACTACAGGGGCTGGAGAGATGGTTCAGCAGTTAAGAGCACTGACTGCTCTTGCAGAGGACCCAGGTTTGATTCCCAGCACCCACATGGCGGCTGCAAACCATCCTTAACTCCAGTTCCAGGGGAATCCGAAGCCCTCTTCTGACCTCCGAGGCATTGCATGACACAGGTGCACTTAC
>NW_008335281.1:240474-267432 GCF_000622305.1 Nannospalax galili
AATACATGTGACACTGTAATTGTTACTATTAACAACTGCTAACAGAAAAATAAGGGGAAAGGGCTTGCAAGAGAAAAAGACATTTGAAAGAAAAAAATGATGGAGAAAAGTGTTTTTTGGAATTAAAAAGAGATAGAGCCATCTTTGTACCCTAGGGCACCATACACATACCACATTCAAAAAATGCTTATTAAATAGAACTGAAAAACCATCGTATGAATTCTGTTAGCACTAATTTCTCCAACGTTGAGTACTTCGGCGTCACATGGGATGACTAATGCTGAAACGCCCAGGGCTCCTGAGAGCGCTGTGCCTAAGTCATGGTAAACAACACAAGTATAAAAGCTATTATGGATAATTTTCCTCCATTTACTTTTAACAGCAGGTAAAATGAACTACCATTACAGAAAATATACTATCAAAGCGAGAGAGGGGATGAAACAGCTCATCGTAAAACAAAACCAAACCAAAAAACTCAGGAAGTTGAACTGATGTAACTTTTTTCTCTTGCCAGTTAGTTACCCAGATGTGGTATTTGAAAAATGGAACTCAGCAAAATCCTGAGTGTAACAGCAAATGAAGAGTCAAAGGGAAACATCTTTTTAACTCTTAAATGGCTGACCACGAAGAAGTGACAGTAAACTGAAGCTCTGAAGATGTGAAGCACTTGAAGGGTAGGAAAGCAGCTCACTGTAAACAATTCCTCACTTTGCTACAAAGACCTAAGGAGGCAGAAAGGGAGGGAAAGCAGATTCCTGGAAGACTTTAACCTGAGTATCCTAAGACCTGTAAAGACACTTTTCCCCCAAGTTTAAACACGTGAAACTATAACAGCAAACACACCACACACACACACACACACACACACGCACACACACAGAGGTCCCCATCTTGTCCAGGCACAAGTCTCTGATCCTTGAGTGTGTTGCTCTCTCAGCACACTGTTCCTCTCTCGACATTCAAGTTCTCTGCTGAGTCACTGTCCCCATCATGGACATACTTGTCCCCTAGCCTAACCACATCCCCCCATACTCCAATGACTTTCTTAGGAGCAACTGTCTCCTACAAGCCCCTGGGCCTGCATAGGTTTTTGTTTGCTTCCTCGCCTCTTTGTGTTAGCTTTATCTCCAAATAAACTGAATCCTTCTCAGGAATATGTATGTGTCTTACACTTTTTATCCATCCCCAGTGGTGCTCAGTTGATGCATTCCTTCATTCAATAATAACTATGTAATAGGCACCCACTATGTGCTAGATATTACAAAACGCATCAACCAGGGGCTGGGCAGGTGGCTAAACGGAAAAAGTGAATGCCGCACTAGCACAAGGTCCTGAGTCCAGATCCCAGCACATACATGAGAAAGCTGGGTTGCTTTCTGTATCTGAAACCATAGCTCACCTGATCACAGGAATTGGGGTGATACAGGAGTGTGGAGACTGGTGATCCCTGAGTTTAAAGATCAACCAGCCTAGTCAACGGGTAAGTACTAGATTCAGTGAAAAACCCTGTCTCAAAAGATAATGGGGAGAACAACTGAGGAAGATACTCCACACTGACCTGTGGGCACCATACATTTTGCACACATACAATTTTTAAAGCATCAGTGAAGGCATCGTAAGGAGTCTGATTTGACAGGAGGAAGGTCCTCCCGTCTGCAGTAGAACAGTGCGGGCATGTGGCTCACATTTGTAGTTGCTTTTTATGGCCGCTAAGAAATAAATATCTATAAAGGGGGCAGGGCAGGGTGATGAGGTAGAGACAATCAGTAATCCAAGTGACACGTGGTGGCTGCCTGAGCAATACACACTACTGGGAGTGGTGATAAAGGATTCAGTTCTGGTACAGTACGAAAGTAGCAGTGACGGGATTTGCTGATGATGGAATTGATTTGGGTGGTAACAAAGAAGCCCATGGTGGTTCAAAGGATTCTGAGCTGAGCAGCCAAGAGGACAGAACTGCATGAGGCGAGATGCAAAAATTGCAGGGGAAACATGATGCATGGCAGCAGGAGGCAACAGGAGTTTCTAGATAGCTGTGGCACCGGAGCGCCATGAACCCTGCTCATTTATCCTAGAATAGCTGAAGTTAGTTTCTATTTCATCTTAAAAATCAATAACCCTCCAACCATCCCTTTCTGCTTGTGATTTCAGTTTCTCTCTACTGCAGTTACGTTTTAGGGACTCAAGACTGTGAAGAAGAGCAAGTTCTGAGACTAGCTCTAATAAAGAATTCCCTATGATTTGGATGATTTCTTTGCTTTAAAATTCGGTGGTGTTGGTAATCAGGAAAGCATCATTAATCATTTAGCTTAGAAAAATGTTCCTATAGGACATTGGATGTAAAAGCAGAATAATAAAACAATTTCTTTTTTTGTCAGAAAGGGCTCCCTATAGCCCCAGCTGGCCTAGAACTTGCTATGTAGATTAGGCTGGCCTTGACCTCACAGATATCTGCCTGCCTCTGCCTCCTAAGTGCTGGGATTAAAGGTATATACTACCATGCTAGGCCCAATTTCTTTATACTCAACACTTATTTAGGCAACCATGTGTCCTTTATGAATCTGAGCACAAACCTTATACATACACAATGTGGGAAAGAAAATGATGATGCTGGACTGCTCGACACAGAACAAGGAGGGGAGTTTTAGCATCTGATAACCCCCAAAGGGGTGGGGGGGCACATAAGCAATAGCAGCATCTGTGAGGCCTCCAGGAGGACCAGGCTGGGATCTAGACAAGAGTTTCGCGGGGAAACCTCAGGCTTCTCACTTGTAAAGTGAGCATATCTGGCCTATCTCATCTCTCAGGGTCTTTCTTACCCATCTGAACATTCTAAAGGACATCAGCAATCTCTAAAATATTCTTTTGAAAAGGGTTTTTGAAAGTAGATGGAAGAAGAGAATAGACAGTAGTCATAACAAGACAGTTCCAAGATCATTCAAGAAGTAGAGTGTGTACACTGGTTTTAAATATGAAAATCTATGAAAAAAAAGAGGCTTAAAACACAGGAGGTCAAAACATAGTGTGACAAGCACTACCCAAAGTGGCAGCTGCTTCTGCCTAAAACTATCCCACGACCACACAGAAAAGGCTGAGAAACTAGAATTAACAGCAGTGTGTATGCTGTTTCATATTTACATATGTAAATAATATATACATAACAGGGAACAATCTTATTAGCAGGACATTGGTCCCAGGACATGCCTTAGATGTCAAAAATCAGTCTGGGTTGAAGTCCCTTAAATTGAATGGCATCATATCGGAAAAAGCCTGTGTACAACCTCCCATTCACTTTTGATCATGTCTAGATTACTTAAAACACCAACTAGAGGGGCTGGAGAGATGGCTCAGAGGTTAAGAGCATTGACTGCTCTTGGAGAGGACCAAGGTTCGAGTCCCAGCACCGACATGGTGGTTACAAACCATCCTTAACTCCAGTTCCAGGGAAATCCAAAGCCCTCTTCTGACCTCTGCAGCACTGCACAACACGGGTGCACTCACATACATGCAGACAATACACTCATAGACATAAAATAAAAATAATAAATAAAATATTTTTTAAAAAAACCACCAACTAGAATGCAAATGCTGTGTAAATAGTTGCTCTACCGTTTAGAGACTGAATGGTAAGATGGAAAAAGTCTGCATCTATTTAATACTGATGTTAATTATTTTTCTAAATAATTTCAATTCATGTTGGCTGAATCCACAGATGTAGAACTTGCAGAAGAAAGGGCCAACCATACTCAGAATTTAATTTTCAAAGATAGAAATAATAATTGTGAATGATTTTTTGTCTTGGGTTTAGGAAGAAGTGGGAGAGCCCCACCTGACTTGGGTTCCCAGTAGGGGTGACACCACTGGCAGTGGTAGCAATAGCGAAGGGTAGAAAGTACATTGGAAAGGACACTAAAAAAGATTAAGAAAAGCATGCCTTCATGAGAAACCAACTCAGACGAAGAAGGGCCTCTGTGAAGGAAGATCAGAGGGACATGACTCCCCACCCTCAAGCCTGAGGCAGTTCCAGATACAGTCAGGGAAGTGGTTCTCACTGTGCAACCTTCACGAGGAATGAATGCTTGTGGTTTACACAGACAGACATGCCAAGAGGCACTCTTGCATGCCTGCTTTTCCTTTATGATATGGATGGAAAAATTCTTTGAATATGCTTTTTGAAAATGCATCAGAATGCGTTTACTATCAAGAGTGCAAATTTATAATAATGGCATCTTAGTCCTAAAACGCATTACAAATTTTCTCTTAAATTTACTATGTGACAGATTAAGGTAGTTCCTGTTTTAGTTTTAAGCCAAGTACACAGATGCTATAGGCTGTTTGTTCTTTTGCAATGAAATGGTACTGCCTGCTTTTTCAATCATATGTTCTAGATACTTAAATATTTGCTATAATCTATTTAATAGCCTACTCTCAATTACTTATCAAGCAACTTGTTTAAATACGAGTTTTTTGAAAATTTTATTTTATTTTCAATGATGTGTATGTATCTGTATGTGGATATGTGCACGTGAATGCAGCTGCCTGTTGAAGCCAGAGGAACTGGATCATCATCTGGAGCTGGAGCTATAGGCAGTTGTGAGCTACCCAACATGGGTGCTAGGAACTGAACTCAGGATCTCTGCAAAAGGAATACATGCTTTTGTTTCATAGAGAAAATATTTTGTAATTTAGTGTATTCGTTCAGATAAACTCCCTTTTTCCACTGCTACCCAAGGTAGCTAGCTTCCTTTTGAAATAATACTCTGAAGTATGTCATAATTTTTTTTCTCTATTTAAAAATCTAGATACTTGCTAATTAATAATCATGCACTTGATACAGTTTTCGTAGAAAAGTTTCAAATATCATAGCCTTCATGCTGCAAGGAAAAGTCTAATTGGCTTATTGGTGCTGCTGTTTTCCCAAAATGTGTTTTTTTAATGGCATATTAAACAAATGATTCTCACCTGTTTTTGATTGGAGGTTTCTTCTTGGTTCTTCAGGGGCCTCTATGGGCTGATCAGCCAGGAAAACTCGAGCTTGGTCTACAGCATTCAGGACAGAATACTCTTTCTCCTTTAATTCATGTCTCAGTGCCTTTGCAAAAAGAAAGAAAGCAGGATCTGTAAGTGACCTGGTGTGTTCAGCAAAGAATGGAGCATCTTTAGTTTGACCACTTCTGGCCACACCTGTAGAGGAATGGTTAAAAATAACATTTAAACTAAATGTACAAGTAGACGTGCTTTACTGACATGAATAATGAAAAGCATGAAGAGAAGCAAAAAAGACAATTCCTGAAGAACTTAACTATGGGGAAAGAAAGGAATAGTGGAAGGGAAACTTTAAAATATTCACCTATGGGAATCTGCTACAACATATTTGAATTTACAGGATGTGTACTCTTAGAATTTCCTCTAACATCAAGTTGCTAAAACATAACAGCCTGCTCTAAGACACTCTTACAACAGACAAAGATTGCATCAAATGATGCAGAAGAAGGTAATTCACAACTAGTAATGAGATCCTCAGAACTGCTTCATGTTCTTTAGAATACATTAAGAAAAAAAATTAAGAGACAGAAACAAATTAAAGCACATGAAATCAAAACTAAACCAAAGAGAACACATAAAAGACAGTCCCCAATGATCTTAAAGTAGGTTCCACCTCTCATGCCGAGGCAATAACTATTTTTCCCTTGTGAGGTTTTTCATGCAAATCTACTATTCTCAGAACAGCTTGTCTTTAGCACATTTATTCTTTTAAGTAGGGCTAAAATTCCATCCTTACCTCTATAAAATATTTAGTGATTAAGATTCTAATTGACTAGGGTTTAAAAACAACTAAACCCATTCAGGGACCACAAGATACCAGCACACAAAAACTTCTCATGAGCCATTTTTATACTAACTAAATCAAAATTGTTGCTAATATAGTTATCCTTTTAAAATTATACACATTTACATCTTCTGGGCCTAATATCGTGTTTACAGAGCAATTCTTTGGTGATACACTATGAAAATTCAAGAGTTTTTTTCCTTCCTAAAATGCTTCACTCTGATATTGTAGGATCCAAGTCTTTGGACATAACTAACTCTTTAATAGTGTTTGACACAACTATATTTGAATGAAAGGTAATTTGGAGCCTAAATCCTTGTTTTCTATAGTCCATATGAAGTAAAAACTGGAAAAAAAATCTAGAAATACCAGAATAATCATCTCATGTAAAGCTATGAAGATAAACTTGAGAAACATTCTGATGACGAAGCTGATAGGGGCTGTTAAAGATGGAGAGGAGAAAGAACAGCTGGGACAAGTACAGCCAAATGTTATCTGACCTTCAAGCTATGTGCAATTATTATATGACAAGAAATTAAAGGCAAATGAAAGTAACACCCCCTCAAATGGCCAATCCAGTGATTGTGTATAAGAAAGCAAGTTGGAATAAAAACTTCCTCAAAAAATCCATATACAGATTTATGTGTCTTCCCTAGCATTTATCAACAAACCGTGACAACGAAGTGAGCCCAGGCCAGCAGCACCCCAATCAATGAGTATTAAATGCCTGTGCTACAGAACACACAGCCTTCGACACCCCTAATGACCATGTTGGGGAGACATAGCCTTCAACAGTTCTATTGAAGAAATACAGCTTATGAATATGTTTCCAGGGTTTGAGGACTCCAGGAAACAACAACAACAACAAAGGATCTGTCTTCTGACACTTAAAGTTTCCGATATACTGAAAGAAAAGAGACACAAGGGAGTTGGGGGGAAAAGCAGGTTTTCTTCTGGAAATATCTAAATACATTTATGAGTCTTGAGCTATTCTTTCAACAAGATTACTGTATGTTTACATGAAGAAGCTCCAGAGGGATAAAAATACTGCCAGTTTTTATTCAAAAACCACCTGGAAATAAATATAAAATGATATGAAAATCAGATTGCTTAACAAACAGCAGTAAAAAGAAGAGTATATTACAGTGTGTGTGAATGCATATATGTGTATTTAATTTTAATAGTCAAGAGTATGAAGTCCCCAACCTGAATCTAACCAGTAAATTCAGAAGCAACGAAGATTCCTAAAATGATATGCAGGGTTGTTTTGGAATTTTTCTCTGGGAGGGGACACACCAGGAATGTACCCATTCAGCTGCAAGGTGCTGAAGAGAAGGAGAAGGTGCTAGAATGCCATCTCTTCACTCGGGCTCGTCTAAGAGGGGGGGAAAACCCACAGGCAGTATTTTAGAGACACCCAAATGAGAAGCCAGGAAACACCAACAGGTGTGAAGGGCAATGAAAGTGTACAAAACACAAACAGCAGGTGCACTCTGGCAGGGAAGAGCACAGTGCTGGTCCTCTGGAAATAGAAAGTGCTTATGGGCGTATCCCACAGGGCGCATTCAGATCCCATAGTGGAGGAAGGAGATGGGGATCCCTGGGACTTAGCGTACCATATTCTTGATGGGGCCTTTTGGACTATTTAGTTCACAAACTGCCTTGGTGGTGGGGAGGGAGGAGGACAAAGGAGACATTGGTCTTTGAATTCATTTAAAAATTTCTCAAGTCCAAGTAGAAATAAATATTTGCCTCCAGAAAGGCTATCGGTAAAATGAACCCATCAACTCCCCAAGAGGCTGGAATTTTATCACTAGCATAGAGGCCTTCACAACAGAGCTGTTTCTCTGGGTTGTGTTTGCTGTGCGCAGAAAGCTCTGTCCCCAGACGGCTACACTCACATCCTTTAATGCCTCAGACAGATCCATGGACTCATCCTAGTATCACAGTAGCATTTCACCTTTCCCATTCCCTACATTTCCTGGTCCTATTAGTTTGCTTCCCTCTCTTTGTATTTCCCAGACCCATCATTCCCACTATGCAAGGAAAAGTATTCCTTTAGTACATCTGTTTGATCTTTGTCTTAGGTACACTGCAAATTCCAGGGACTTCTGGATTTCTCATGTGGTAAATTAAGCATTTAGCTCAGCTTGACATACTTCATTGTTATAATGGTATCTATTTGAGTCATGCTGAGAGAGAGGTTCATCCTCCAGTGAAACTCATGCACTAGTAGCAGGAAGGAAGATTCCAGTGTGTACACTCGGGAAGCACACACCTCTTAGCACTTGTAAGTGGAGGTAGCTGAGGCTCAAGATACAGGTAGAGGTTAAGTCAGAAAGACCACAGTATGTGCTCTTGTACACTTGACAGACAGTGAGGAGACTGGCCAAGCTTCTGGAGAGTGAGATAGTTGGCTAAGGAAGTGACTTCGGATTCACATATTTGTCTCAATACTATTGGGTCTCCTAGTTTACTAAAACCCAAATCTAAGTATGAGAGAATCCCCCATGGACTGTTTTCATTTCTCACCACATCAAACTCCAATCCTTCACTTAAAAGAAAATCTTTTCAGCACAGAATGCTTGCTGGGGAATGTCTGCTGAACTGCTTTGATATGCCAAGGTACAAAGTATGGCAGGCAAGCAGGGGCAGGAAGGAGGCACCCCAAGTAAATAAAATATTGGGCTCTGACTCTAAAGCCAACTCATTTCCCAGTATCTTAGGGAATAACATACATCCACTTATAATTGGTCATCCTCTATTTTGCAAATTTGTTATTCAATTTGTCCCATTTCAATAATATTTTATTGCATTCAGAAACAGATTTGATTTGCAAATGCATTACACATATAATCATCACACCACCCTTTACCTCTCAATTAGACATAAAACAAAACCTGCATTTCCCTACCACCTGGTGAACATTAATGATAAGTTAATTAGACTCCAATAGGCTATTTTGTATACAAAGCTACAAAGTGGCATTCAGTTTTCAGTTCTAGTATCACATGGCACAGATGTAGGCCACCTTAAATAAATATAAGACAATCTAATTGGACTCTTCCTAGTTTAATGACTTTATATTTTCACTGAAAACAATCCTCTTCCAGACAACAAGTGTTGGTAAGGATGTGATAAATGGAACCTCATGCACTGTGGGTGAGAAGGTAAAATGGCATGACACTTTAGTTTGGTGATTCCTCAGAATGCTAAAACAGACATCATATGACCCAGCAATTCATACCTAGGCACACACAGAACTGAAAACATCTATTCACATAGAAACATAATGTTCATGATAGCATTGACACATAACCATCAATCCAAGCATACAACCCCAATACCCAACTGGTAAGTGGATAAGCTGGTAGATGTACACAGTGGATCTCAGCAATGAAAATGAATGATACACACTACCATTGGATAAACCTTACAAACATGCTCAGCAAAATACACTAGACAGGGAAAGCCTATAGCGGGAGATTTCATTACACAGTCATGTCCATAGAGACAGAAATAGATTAAAAGTTGCTTAGGGTTTGAGCCTTGAAGGGATGGAGATAAATGGGAAATATATTCTCTCTCTCTCTCTCTCTCTCTCTCAAATAAGCCTCATTATATCAAGTAATAAATGCACAGAGAGATGCAAAGTTAGTCATTTTCTTCTAGAAGTTTTGATCCACTTACAGAAAATGTGGAACTGAAATCAGCAGTCTATATGGAAATTCTTGGGGTGCTTGTTAGGTTGGGTAGATTGCTCTTTCTTCTGTATTTATAACTTGTACATTTTTGAGATTGACTTCAAAGCACTGAGCCATGCAAATGCTTAAGCAAAGAAGCTCCATTAAGAAGGATCTATATACCCTATGGCAAGCAGGCCAGCTACTCAGTAAATCTTGCTGTTGGTATGCACTAAACATCTTCAGCATCCTATGACTCTAAGGAACAAATCAATTTGGGTTATGCAAATGGCAAATACATTCAAAAGAACATTCAAGAGAGAAATTGGTATTTAGGGATAAACAATAGTTTGCTACAAAGTAAGTATACACACACATCCTTTAAATTAATGCTTTAAAAAAGAAGAGAAAAAGACATGGGCTGTTCCTAACTACTTAAAATGCACATCTTAACTATAAAATCTTTCCCCAATTTTTGAGAGTGTAAATTCAGAGCTTAATGAACCATAGCAGAAAAACCTGTACTGTTCACTATCTGGGGTCGGGGTGGGGTGCGGGAGAGAAGAATTTCATCTCAAGAAGAGAGATGAACTACAACCGCCCATCTCAGAAAGATGGGACCTTCAGAACTAATCAGGAGGCTAGCATCTGGCATTGCATTCTGTTTCAGCCAAGCACCCCAAACCAGTCCGGGAGCATGAATGAGGTCTCGTTTTGGTCTCTCCATGGTACTCCTGCTCCCAGCCTATGTGGCTCTAATCTCTTCCCTCAACTCTGATAATGGCCAGTGGCTCTGAATATTTACTCTGGTTTGCTGGGTGTCACCTAGCGATGGCAATTCATAGTCACTCAGCAACTGGAGGTACAGGAAGGACGTCATGGTATTTGTGGAAAGCAGGTAGACACTGCCAGCATTAAGGGCAGCGTAAAGCATATGCATGGCCACCCACGTTTGGCTTGTAAGGTAGCTAGGCATGAGAATGCTGGGCAAAAGGGCAATGTCGGCAGAGGGAACATCAAGTACAAATGCCCCAAGACAGGGCTAAGTGGGCACTGCTTAGAGACTTGTGAAGTCAACATCAAGGATAAAGGGTGACTCCTGTGAAAATGCTTTAGATTCTGAAAGTTATGGGGTAAGGAGTCTTTGTGTTTGCAGGGAAAGCTACCTGGCAAACACATGTCCTCATGTTGCAGACATCTGGTTACTTTGCTACATATGGACGGCTTGGCGGATGAGCTGAAAGTTCACGTGTGCTTGTTCATCATGATTCACGTCAAAATTTGATTGCTATTGTGGCAGTGCTGGAACATGGAGTGTGAGGTTTTTGTCTGTTTATTGTTTTGTTTTTTTGAGACAGGGTCCCAGGTCCAGCCGGCCTGGAATTCACTATGTAGACCAGGCTGGCCTCAATCTCACAGAGATCCACCTGTTTCTACCATGTCTAGCACACGAGTCATTTAAGGCAGATTAATGTCTTTCTTGCAACACTGGATTAGTTTTTCCAGAAAATGGATCAGCCCTCACAGGGCCAGTTGCTATACACAGCAGGTTAGGTCCTTTGTTCCCTCCCTTGCTTTCACAAGCATCCACTGGCTTCCTGCCATCAGTTGACAATGAGGCCCTCATCAGATGCAGTCCTGCTTCTAGAACCATGAGCTAAATGAGCTACTTTTCCTTATAAAATATCCACTCTCAGTTACTCTGTTATAGTGTATGAAAATGGGCTAATACACCATTCCAGCAAATATATGAGGAAACCCTCTATATTCTTCCAGACCAACCAGTAAAAAGTGAAATTTTGGCTTATAGGCATTGGACTGGACTCAGCTGGAAGAAGGAAGAAGATGCAGGAAAACTTCAAGAAGGAAGCCAGACACTGTATTTTAAAACCCGAATGTTCTCAGGGGTTTATTAGAATCTCATAATCCTCGAGAGTCAGGGATAGTAAAGGGAGAACACAATAATAATTGTTTCCATAAAAAATGAAATTCCACTTAGATGGGCATGCTGGTATTTAACAATAATCCCAGCTCTCAAGAGACTGAGGCAGGAAGATTACAAGTTCCAGGTCAGCCTTGGCTACATAGTAAAACCCTATCTCAGGAGAAGTTTAACTTTTCTTCCTTGCTAAGGTGCTAAGAAAACATCATAGATTCTTTTCCATCAAAATAATGAATTTAAAATATACATTAACCTCATATAATATATAAATAAATAGGTTAGGCATAAAAAGAGGTTAAGAGGGGCATGGTGGTGCATGCCTTTAATTTCAGCACCTAGTGGGAGGCAGAGGCAGGTGTATCTCTGTGAGTTGGGGGCCAGCCTAGTCTACTCAGTGAGTTCCAGACCAGCTGGGGCTACAGGGACATCTCATATGAATAAATGAATGAATAAATAAATAGATTTTTAAAAAGAGATGACAGTTAATAAGCTATGGTCCCAGACCTTAAGAAACTTGCAATCCAAAGAGGGAAGGAAAAATTGTAGCATGTGATTAATTGTCATCAAGCTTTCAAAAACACAAACAGGACACTAAGGATCCCACTATGCACAAACAGAACACTCAGGATCCTGCTGTGCACAAATAGGACACTAAGGATCCTACTATGCACAAACAGAACACTCAGGATCCTGCTGTGCACAAATAGGACACTTAGGATCCTACTATGCAATAATACACAAGGCAATAAGGAAAAGCAACTTCTCAAAACATGAGCTACTTAAAAGCATATGAACATTTTTTGCATTCTCATGTATGTGCAGTGTGCATGTGTGTATGTAGGTTTTGCATGTGTTTGAGAACACATGTAGGGGGCATGTGCCTGTGCATGCATGCAGAGGCCTGAGACAGAAGTAAAAAAAAAATCATCTTCCATTGCTCTTTCATCTTATTCATTGAGGCAAGGTCTCTCAATCAAACCCAGAGCTTGCTGATATGGCTGTTCTCATCAGCTAGCTTGCTCTGGAGATCTTCTGCCCACATCTTCCTAGGCTGAAATTATTGGCAGGCTGCCACACCTACCCATCTTGGGTTCTAGGGATCCAATCTCCAGTCCTCACACTTGCCTGGTAAGGGTTTTAACCACTGAACCATCTCCCTAGCCTCTTTGGAACTTTTCACATGAACTATGGGTTGAAAAATAACTGACTGAACTTAGAGGTAATTAAGGGAAAGCAACTAAAGAAGCCAGAATAAGCAAGAGTGAAGTCACACAGCCTCTCTCATTCTTTTGCCTAGCTTGTGCCTTCTGTGTGCTTACTGGAATTAAATCGAGCCTAGGATGAAAGCCTGAATATAGGTATCAGAATTTTGTTACCGAAGTTATAAATTTTATTCCTACAAGAATATCTCAGAACCCAACATCCCTTCCTCCTGCCTGACCTCCCTGGCTCTTTTAAACAATAGGGTTGAACGCACTATTGCTTATTCAACTGGGAAAGCTTCGAGAGATTCTCAATTATCCCTTAATGGTCAGGGAGCATTTCTTTCCATCAGCTAGAACTTAGTAGAAAGGCCAGGGATTAAGGACTAAGGTGGTATAAAGAAGTGGCTGGCATGGCTGAGGTCAGACACCCTCAGAAGTCAGTCTGAGCTCTACACTTTCATCCCCAGAATACCATCAGCTTGGTGTTATGGCCATGCTGCTACAGGCAAACAGCACAATGTCAGTTATTCTTGGCAGCACCAACACGAATAGGATCCTGCAAGTCTCTCCATAAGAAAACAGTTCTAAGAGGAGCTGGCAGGAGGTGAAGGATCCTCTTAGTCCCCTTGTGTCTTGAACTAGGGACCCTCATGCTAGACTGAGACAAGGGGTAAAGAGATGCAGATGTCACTGTGTACTCAGTCCTGGGTGTTGTATATGTCTTTAAATAACAACTCTGCTTTCCTTCCACCAACCCAAAGCCTTCATCCAAATGGTCTGTATACCAAAAGTCAAAGTTTGTTAGGATGTCCTTTTATTAAACCTTTCTAAGGGTTAAAGAGATGGCTCAGTGGTTAAGAGCACTGGCTGCTCTTGCAGGGGACCTGGCTTTGGTTCTCAGAACCCACATGGCAGTTAACAACCACTATAACTCCAGTTGCAGGGGATCCAATGCCTTCTTCTGAACTCCATGGGCATTGCATGACACAGGTACAGCTTTTGGTGATTCTCCTGTCCATTCCCCTATCCCAGCAGGGGCGCACTGGGATTTCAGACACTTAGGCTACTGCACCCAGCTTTTATGTGGGTTTTGGAGACCTGAACTCGGGTCATCAGTGCACCAAAGCTCATGCACCAAGAGCTTTATCCAGTGAGCCATCTCCTTAGCCCTCAATCAACTTTTGGGAAAATGAATGAGATCTTTAAAATAATGCTTGGTGGTATAATAAAAATAAGATTAAGACCTCCGGGCAAAAGCTTTTTGCAATAGTCTAGTCTACAACATGTAGGCACAGATCTATCTAGCATGAGGCCCCGGTCTTGCTCTTTAACTCCTGTGCAAATCAGTAACACCTCTTACTTTAATAATTTGTGTGGGACAGTGAAGGGGACATGCAGAAACTACTCAGTGCTGTGGAACAAGTTACAGAGATGTTAAAGTCTTACTGCCGTTCTCTGCGACCCTTAAGGCTGGGTATACTGTGCTGCCACAGGCCCAAAGCAACAGGACCAAGTGACCATCAACTGAAACCTCCAAGACAGAGTCAAAATGAAACTTTTCTCCTTGCAAGTTACTTATCTCGGGTGTCGTCACAGTGATTGAAAGCTGACCAACACTTTCGTGCAAGAAAACCCAAGTCATTTTATCTGTAGCTTTAGATGACCAGTACCGGTACCCAAAGCTATGGTTTGAATCTTAAATATCTCCCAAAGGATCAGATGGCACAGACTAGGTCACCTGTCTGCGGCCATACTGGAAGATGGTAGAAACTTCAGGAAGTAGGACTTAGTAGAAGGAAGTAAGGTCACTGAAAGTGTTCCCTTGTAGAGTATACTGGTTTCTGAAGCCCTTCCTCCTATTATTTCTGCTCTATGGAAAAAGAGGCAAGTAGCTCAGTTCCACCATGCACCTCCCACCAACCCCACTGAGATACTATCTCTCACCACAAGCCACAAAATATCAGAGCCAGTCAACTATGGACTGGGACCTCTGAACCATGAGCTAAATTAAACCTTTCCACTTAAAAAATATTTTATAGCTGGGCGTGGTGGCACACACCTGTAGTCCCAGCACTTGGGAGGCAGAGGCAGGTGGATCTCTGTGAGTTCAAGACCAGCCTGGTCTACATAGTGAGTTCTAGGACAGCTGGGGCTATAGGGAGATCCTGCTTCAAAAAGACAAAAAAAAAAAAAAGACCAAAAAAATTTTTAGTTATTATTATTTTATGCCTATGAATATATTGCCTGTATATAGGTAGATGCAGCTAGTGCTCTTAATGGCTGAATCATTTCTCCAGCCCCTTTGTTTAAAAGTATTTTATTTATTATTTTAAGGCATTATTTGTTTATTTATTTTTATTTTATGCATATGAGTGGTTTACCTGCATGTATGTAAGTGCACTCATGTTGTGCAATGCCTGCGGATGTTAGAAGAGGGCATCGGATTTTCCTGGAACTGGAGTCATGGACAGTTGTTAGCCACCATGTGGGTGCTGGGGATTGGACCTGGGTCCTCTGCAAGAACAGCCATTTAACCACTGAGCCATCTCTCTAGTTCTTTCCACTTTTTAAGTTGGCTATCTCAAGGATTTTATTACTGCAGTGAAACGCTTACTAGCACACCAACTCTCCCTAAACAGGAAAAAATGAAGTTAATTAGCTCTTCTAATGCATAAGTTACTTAATTCTAAAAAAATGAAAAACTTTGTGATTCTCCAAGATTAAGCTGAAATATTTAGGACATCAAAAACTATGTTGCAATACATCTGTATCACTTTAGATTCTTAGAAAGTGAAGAATTAATGTGTCTTTTTTGAGCTAATCTGTAGCAGAACAGAACATCAAATCACAGCTCTGGGGAGGGAACAGTGATCAAGTAGATCACATCACAACTGATAAAAATAGCAAATCTCTCCAACTGTGAATTCACCGGCCATGGACAATTTTTTTCCTTTTGTCTAGGCATGGCTAAAGCAAACACATCCCCAAAATTCTCCTTTGTTTTCCCTCTGAAAGGAGAGAACCTTCTTCATTTAAGCATGTGCTATTCTAAAACTGCTGTCAGAAATTCCATACTAGCTGTGGAATACCAGCACACCAGGGCCAAGAAAACAAGGATCAAAAGCAAGAACACACAGGTGAGAATGCAGTGAAACCTTCAAACGTTCTAGAGGGAGGAAACTGGTTTGATCATTTGGGAAACATAAGTTGGCTAGGGAGTAATTACTACAGTCACAAGTTGTGAAATGAGAATCTCATCTTTGGAGATAGATCCTACAAAAATGAACCAGAAAAAAGCTACAAATGCAAAATTGTTCAGTACAACATTATTTATGACTTTAAAACTTGAGAACATTGGAGCTGGAGATGGCTCAGTGGTTAAGAGCACTGGCTGCTCTTGCAAAAGACATGGGCTCGACTCCCAGCACCCACATGGCAGCTAAAGACCGTCCGTAAGTCCAGTTCCAGGGGAATCCAACACCCTCTCCTGATCTCTGCATGCACTCCAAGTCACGACACGATGCACTTGCATGCAGGCAGGCAATACACTCATACACATAAAATAATAACAAATAAAATATTTTTTTTAAAAATTGAGAGCAACTTAAACAGCCAACTCTTGAAAAGTATTCACACCCACTATGGTACAGCCATAGGGTCATTATGTAACCTTGAAAAACTATCGTGATGATCACAAAGCACGTCACTGATGGAGGAAGCACATCACTGGGGGCGGGCAGTTCACAGCCTTGCCCCACTTCCAGTTTACTCTCCCTGCTTTGTAAAAGAACATGGCTGAAGGTAGGAATGCTCAGCCCCCTGCTCCTACAGCCATGCCTCCCACTTGCTGCCATGCCTCCAGGCCACGATAGAGTCCAACCCCCTCCACCCTGGAGCTGTATGCCAAAATAAACTTCCAGAAGTTCCTTTGGGTCATGTTGTTTTATTGTAGCAACAGAAAGCAACTAAAACATTCACTTTTACTGCAGCATTGAGGATTAAACAGAGGGTTTTATGCAAGAGAGTCAAGAGCTCTACCACTGGGCTACATTCCTAGCATGATTTCTACTTTGTATTTTGAGACAGAGTCTCATTCAGTTGCCCATGCCAGCCTCAAACTCATTGTATGTGTACCCCAAGCATCACTTAAACTTGTGATCCTCCTGCCTCAGCCTCCTGAGAAGCTGAGATTACAGACCTGCTCCACCAAGGCCCAGCTAGTCATTATTTTATAAAATCTTTATATTATTTTCATGATTAAAAATTATACCTAATAGAATATCTAATAGTGAAGTTCATTAATCATTGATGAAATTACCCTTTAAACTGTACATTTTAAATTAACTTAGCCCTTTTCATTGAGAAACAAAAATGCATAAAAAGCTTATACAGCATGTTGCTTTGAAATAATGTCTACGCTGGAATGGCACACTAGCTATTTAGCATCTGCATTACCTCATACTTTAACTTTTTATGGTGAAAACATAGAACACATTCAGCAAGTTTCAAGAACATATTGTTATTATAGTCTCCATATTGTACAACAGAACACTTAAGAAAATTTCTACTTTTAAAGAACAGTATTGTTAAGAATTACGTTTGTGTATTAAAAGCTGAAGTTTCCTTCTGTTACACTACGTAAAACTTTTTCACTAGGTTTTCCTTCAATGACTTCTCTGAGGTCAGACTTATTTAAAAATGAAATACAAAGAGATAGTTACTGAATAAGAGAGCCCATATGTTTGAATTCCTATGTTTGTGAAGAATCTTAACTTATTCAGTTTCTAAGCATATCTGATTTGGGGGGGTGTCCTAATTTGTTTCTTCATTGCTGTGACAAAACACTCTGACAAATACCAACTTGGGGAGGAAAGGGCTTATTTGGCTTACATCTCTCATGTCAAAGTTCATCAGGAAGCCCAAGGTAGGAACTCAGGGCAGGAACCTGGAAGCACAACTGACCCCTTGTCAACTTGACACATAAACACATCACTATTAAATCATAACCCTTCCAATTCTTGTCCCCAAGACATGATGTTAACATTAATATCACAACATAAGACAGTACAACCTTAAAAACCCCACAGTTCTTAAAAAATCCAAATACCTAAAAGTCCATAGTCTTTTTTAAAAGTCTCTTAACTGTGGGTGGGCTTCTGTAAAATCCAAAACAAGTACTGTCTTATTTCAAAGGGAAGAATCGGGCACACCTAAGCAAAACCAAAGTCCAGCAAAGTAGCTCAAGGCTGGACATCTGGGATTCACTCATGATCTTTTGGACTCCAAAGGGCTCTAGGAGCTCCACTGCTCTGACTTTGCCCTCCACAGCACTGCTTGTCTCGCAGACCCATGCCAGCTCCATTCCATACCTACTGTGGTTCTTGGTGGTCATCCCACAGTCCTGGCATCTCCAAAAAGCTGGGGTCTCCACTGAAACTGAGGCTACACCTTCACCAATGGCCTCTTCTTGCATCTTAGGGTGCAAAGCCTCAGATTCTCTCCATGGCCCCTTCAATCCTGGGGTCTTCACCACAACTGAAGCTGCACTTTCACCTATTGCCTTTCTGACCTCTCAGAGTGCCAAGTCTCAGCTGCTCTCTGTGACTTCTTCACACTTTCAAGACCAGAACCATGCAGGAGACTCTTACACATTACCAAGTCCTGCTTCCAGCTAGAGACCAAGGTTTGCATCCCCTCTGTGTGTTGACCCTTAGGAAATACCTCCCAGAAGACTCCACCACAGTGATGCTGGTTTCTTGTTACTTACAGCTGATTTTTCAGCCCCAGCGAACCAGCATCAATTGCCCCAGTAAAGCAAAGGTTTTGCTTCAGGTTCTGGTCTCTTAATCACAGCTGATTCTTCAGCCCCAGCCGACCAGAACCCAAAGATTCTCAATTCAAAACATCACAGAAACAGCCCTGATAGTCTCTGCTTCCCTTTGAAACTTCACAAGCCAGGCCTCCATTGTTCACAACTCTTTCGGCATAGCAGTTCAAGCTCCACAGCAACAAACACTAAGTACTCAATGGCTTTTTCAGCCCAAAGTTCCGAATGCTTCCACAGTCCTCCCAAAAACAACTGGGCCAGGTCTGTCACAGCAGTATCCCACTTTCTGGTACCAATCTTGTGGTACCAGGAGTCGTTATAGAGAAACAGAATTGAAAGGATGAATTTCTTTAATGGGTTTGTTGGTATCTGGAGCAGGCTCTCCAACTCAGTGTCTTCAGGTAGCATGGAGAGCACTGAAAACCCATGGTGTAGACTATCTGAAACAATTATGGAGATAAACACATTTGAATCTCCTAACTCACCTCTTGTGAAGAACAAGTCAGCGAGCGGCGATCCTCCACAGCCTGTGCTTCAGCTCCTACCTCCAGGTTCCTGCTCTGAGTTCCTACCTTGAGCTCCCTGATGAACTGTAACCTGGGAGATGTAAGACAAATAAACCCTTTCCTCCCCAAGTTGGTAATGGTCAGAGTGTTTTGTCACAACAGCGGAGAAGCAAACTAGGACGGGGGTGAGAAGAGGCAAGTACGCTGGGACAGCCTAGCAAAGAAAATAAAATAACAAGGTGTATTTCAGACGATATAAATAACCAGAGATTTGCCAGATCCCTTCCTCTCATATGAAGACCTTTTGCAGTCCCAATGTGAACAATTTAGGCAATATTAAAACAGGGAAATGGTAAGTTCTTGGCTGGGCACGGTGGTACAAACATAACCTCAGCAATGGGAGGCTAAGGCAGGAGCAGTCTAGAGTTCAAGGCAAGCCTGGGCTAAAGGCAAAGATCCTGTCACAAAAAGAAAAGAATTCTCTTAACTGACTACATGTTAAAGTATAACTGTGTTAATAGATTTTCTTATACTTCAAATATTTAATATAATTATCATAAAATTATCTCTAGTTACTGATGGAAGATCCTTACATTTACAAGGAAAGTATAATTTCCAGTATAGATCCAGCTACTTAAAGTAGAAAAAGGAGCTGATGAAATAGTTCAGTAGGTAGAGTACTTGCCTAGCTTGCACCAAGTCCTGGGTCCAACCCCCAGCATGGCATAACTTGGGCATGGTGGTGCGCACCTAAAATCTCAGCACTAGGAGGTGGAGGCAGGACAAATAGTTCAAGGTCATTCTTAGCTACACTGCAAGTCTGAAGCTAGCTTGGAATACATAATCGAGACTCAGTTTAAAAAAAATAAGTAGAAATGTTTTCAAAATGTCATTTTCTTTGGTATATGAACAAATAAAACGGATTACTTAGAGATAAAGAGACAAGGGAACATTCCTACCTAAAGTTATCTTCTCTTCAGGGATATTTTACTTGGTTTGCATTCAATAAACATTGACTGAGCATATGGAGTTGCAGGTAAAAAGAAACAATACCAAGTCATCTAGCGCACTATCTTGGAAGACAGCTCCCCTGGAAAGGTGCCGTCCAGCAAGCCTTGAAAAGAGCTAACCATGTGGACTCCAGGACAGATGCAGCATGGCTCTGATTGAAAGTACGGCAAGGGATCAGCATGGCTGAAACCAATCCCACAGGCCTGTCATGAGACTGGATTCAAAGGGAGTCACTGTAGAACTCAGTTTATTTGAACAGGATCACACTGACTGCTGTGCTGGGAACTTTAGGGAGAGAAGAACGGTGAGGGTGAGAAGTGGCTGATTCAGATTCTATATCTTGAACAGAGATCCTAGAAGATTTCCTAACAGATAGGCCAGAAAGACGGGGATCAAAGTGATTATTATTTTTATTTTTAACCTAAGCAATTAAAATCACATTTGTCCATGTGAAATCGAGAGATCTTGGTAGAATGCAATTGACTCTGGTGTATATATGCATGTTGGCCTATGAGTGCAAGATTAGACTCCCATGTAGAGGAGACACATGAACACATGCAAATATTTGGGAGTGGTTAGCATCAGATGGAGTCTAAATTCAGGAAGGACTATGTACAAATAAGTTGGCTCAGTCTGGCTCACTTAGTGCATCCCAACTTAAAAGCAGGGCAAGAAGAGGGGACCAGATAAGAGACAGCAGGAATTGTCAGCGAGATGAGGAGAAAACCAGGGCTGTGTGACACCCTAGAAGTCAAGTAAAGAGAGAGTACAGGGAACAGTGACCAAGTCACCAGGAAAGCTGAGAACCAGGTGTGAACCACAGACCAAGACTCAGCCAGCCCTACCATCTAATAAGAGACATGCGACTCAGTGTGAGGCTCATCTTGGCTGTCTTGAGGAGACAGAAGATACCTGAAATAAGTTTTTACAATCTTTCATTATTATAAAAGTATCATGGTTTATATCTGTCAGCGCATATACATAAGAGTCCTTTATGCAAGCATGTCTCACTATGTAACTGCAGATTCTTGTTCAGGGTGAAAATGCAGGAACTCTTATCCAAATATTAGGAATTTCAAGATAGCAGCAGGCATTCAAGTAAGTCCAGGACCCTTCTTAAGAGCAGACCCTGGTGGGACTGCACTGGATGATCCAGAAGTTGGCATTAGACCCACAGTGTCCAAACTGTAGCAGGTTAGAGGTGCTGTGTCTCTTTAGCTTTTGGTTCCGAAAAGAGTCTACTTAACTGCTTAGCAGGAAATAGAAGGAGAAAAAAATAAATGGTGAAAATGTAAGAGAATCTGCTGGAATGTAATTTGCTTCGCCTCGCCTCCCAACTTGCTTTCAAAGCTAAATCAGCATATATGGATCTTAAGTCATTTTATTATGATAGCAAAGAAGGTCAGAAGAGTCATTAAATTTGATAGCACTAATAAAACTGTAAGAAAAAAGAGAAAACAGGATTATGTTCCATTGGTATGCAGACAAAATTTCTAAAAAATTCTCTTTTATAGTGCATGGTGCTGTAAAAGTGTTGGTTAATGTCCCTATATGATCAGTTAAATGTGTAAATTCATTTTGTTTCCTCCCCACAGTCATAAAAGATAAAGCCTAAGACAGAATACTAAGTATGAATGTTAAAAGAATGACAGTACTCTCCAGTTTCTCACAGTAATAGCACAGTCTTTCCCTTGCACTCTTGAACACACACACACACACACACACACACACACACACACACACACTCCTTCATCACACAAAGACATCAGTAACTTCTATTGTCAGGCACTACCCTAGGTGATAATTGTGTTGCTTCTCATTCAGCTTTACTCTAAATACTGGGGCGGGGGGGGGAATAGAGGACACAGCACCCTTTGCTTGAATGCATACTCGGAGAAATACAACCACTAATGTGCAGGATTTTACCCCCAGGAGTGTGGATACCACTCTCTAATGACTTCTTATTCCATGGACTCTCAGCTCAAAGCTTCTGGAAGCATTTCCTTATCATCTAGAGCACAAAGACTCAATGCATCTATGCTCCCTGGCTTCATGTCCATGTTCTTACTGCACAGCTTTTGACATCAACTGTAGCTACTTCTTGTCAAGCCTGTCCCTGGTGCTAAGCAAAGAGCCCCGTGAAAATAAGAACCATCTAGTGAGTGCTGTGTGCCTGGTACCTAACTAAGGATGTCAAATACCAGGTGCAACATGGAAATTGAATGAATTGAACTGTTAGATAAAGGAAACTGTCACTAAGCAAAATAGATCTAGAGAGAGTTCATCAGGATGGGGCTGGTTGGTTTTATAAAGGTCCATTTCTTGCCTAAGTGTGGTCTCATACTTCATTCCATCACCAGAGTGACAGCTATGAGGCTACCTCCTGTCCCTCTAAACATATATATATATAATTTATCAGGCTTAGAACACAGGACACATGCAGCCAGCTAAATGGCAAATGGCTGGTAGGTGCAGGTCCTGTGGAAACCTGCTGATTCAGGCCTGCACATGAGGAACTGCTTTACTAGTAGACCTTAGGGAGTTGTGTGTCTCTGTAAAGGAAGTCAACACAGTGATGAAGGTCATAGGGAATTTAGAATTTTTTACATTTTATTTTAGAAAATGGGGCAGAAAAGATAGTTCAGTTGGTAAAATGTTTGCCTTGTAAGCAAGAGGACCTGAGTTTGAGTCCTAGGATCTACTTTTTAAAAGCCAGGTATAGTGATTGCAATCCCAGCACTTGGAAGGTGAAGAGTAGGAGACAGGTGGGCCTTTGGGGCTTACTAGTCAGCTAGTCAGCCAGCCAGTCTAGCCAATGAAAGACTCTGTCTAAGAAAAAAAAAGATGGACAGATCTTAAGGACTGATACCCAAGGGTGTATCTAGCCTCCACACGACTCTGCACATGCATGCATAGGTATACACACACACACACACACACACACACACCATTAGAAGCAGCCAATTTTCTATCATAGGAAAATTTTATAACACACAGCAAGATCTCAAAATTACAGGTTTGCAGACAACCTCCGATTCCTACGCCCACATCCACATGCTGCCTAAATTTAACAGTGAGGTATTGTTTTAAAGACAATATTAGAATCTGCTATTTTAATGAGAAAAATTTTCTAATGTATCTTGACAATTTGGTTTAAGCCCCAAATGTCCTGACTCTTACATAATAAAACTTGGATATAAGAATTAAATTGAGTTAGGGAAAGGACAGAGTGGCCCTGAGGGAAAGGACACACATAAAAGAAATTATACTTGAATCATGCAATTTAATTATTCTTGGTGATTTGCTTTTACAAAACCAACATGAATTTTATTGGGAAAAGGGTGTTAGAACTCTAATAATTGTCTCAGCATAACTCAATATTTACACTGCTATGAAAATAAAGTGCAAATTGAACAGTAAAAACTACATCTATAGTTTTAGACAATCTTGGAATATCTGAATGAAGTTAATTCATAGAATTATATATTAATACCATAGGTGTTTTGTAAGTAATTACTGACCTGGTGACAGTCTATTCTTGAAAGTAAAGCTGCACATTAAGTCACCTCACTTTCTATAAATTTGCAAAGTAAAGCTAAAAATTTGATTAAATTTTAGATGGGTAAGCTGGGTGTGGTGGCACACATCTTTAATCCCAGCAGTTGGGAGGCAGAGGCATGTGAATTTCTGTGAGTTCAAGGCCAACCTGGTCTATATAGTGAGTTCGAGGCCAGCTGGGGATACAGGGAGACCCTGCCTCAAAAAAATGATTAAAAAATTTTAAATGGGAATATTCAACATTCTTCATTAATTTTACAAGGAACAAAACACTATATTATAAAGTACTAATTTATTTTAACATTAAAAATGTTTTTATTTGTTATTTTTATTTTATGAGTGCATTGCCTGCATGTATGTGAGTGCACCCATGTCATGCAATGCCGCAGAGGTCAGAAAAGGGCTTTGGATTCCCCTGGAACTGTAGTTAAGGACGGTTTGTAGCCACCATGTGGGTACTGGGAATTAAACCCGGGTCCTTTGCAGGAGCAGTCAGTGCTCTTAACCACTAAGCCATCTCTCCAGCCCCATTATTTTAACATTTGAAGGAATTAAATGTGTACTTACATGATGAAAGCAACATGACTGTGTTGTCTACCAAACCTATAAACACTGGAATGTAGCTCATAACATAATTCAACAAATTAATCCTATGTAGAAAGGGGGGAGGGTCAGCACTGTTGGGCTGTGTTGGATAGTAAATAACAGGCATTAACACAGCTTTATTTCATTGAAACAGTTCATCCTATATAGAACTAAGATATAAATGGTGAAAATCAAGACAGACTGTGATAAGTGTCAACTTCATATAATCTAGAATTATCTGGAAAGAGAACTTCAGTGAGGATCTGCCTAGATTAGGTTGGTCTGTAGGCATGTTTGTAGGGGATTGTCTTGATTGTATAAACTGATATGGAAAGTAACAGTCCAAAAGTGGGTGGTGTCATTCCCTAAGTTTGATTTCTGAATTGCATAAGAGTAGAGAAAGAGATCTGGGAAGTCAGCGTACATACATTTATTTATTTCTCTCTACTCTTGACTGTGGATGTGATGTGATCAGCTGCTTCCAATTCCTGCCACAGTGATGTCTCTGTAAGGATGGACTGTACCTTGGAATTGTGAACTAAAATAGATCCCTTCTCCTCTAAGTTGCTTTTTGTCAGGGTATTTAACCAGAACAACAGAAAAAAAATTAATACACAGACTCTGAGCAATTACAAGAGAAAATATCAGCTTTCATTTACTGACATTTTACTTTCTGCTCAGTCATGCACCAAATAATTCACTGATAAGCCCTAAGCAGTATTATTATCATTTGATATATCTTTATGGAAGTACAGGCAGTTTATTGAGCATATGAAAGATACCGAGGTTCCATAATTCAGCATTTACACTGAAGAAGGGAAGGATGCCCAGCCATGATGGGCTCACTTCAGCAAGGAGGGAAAGGCTTTGAGCAGGGACTTTGCATGGGGCCTCACTTCCTACTCATCACCTAGGTCCTGTTGCATTTTCCCAGTAGCATCAGCCTCATTGGCTACCTTAAAAGTGGGGAATCTCAAAACTATTGCCTACACTGTTAAATATAGAATATTCCTTTTGGATACAGCCAGCAAATCAAAACCACAGATCTCTGAAGAACGGGAGATACTACAATGTATCACTGAAGTATAAAGGCCAAGTTTCATTGCTTTTTGTATATAAGCATTAACTTTAACATATAAGGTATTCAGGGAATAGCTTTTAGAAAAGTGTCATTAAATCGTTAGTGTATCTATAAAGGACCAGGAAGTTAATGATTATATACAAAAAAGAGGAAGCAGATGTATTCCTATAAAACAACCCCTAAGTATGTAGGTTTAATATAGATAGATAGATAGATAGATAGATAGATAGATAGATAGATACTAGCCTCTCAGTACAGTTAACTGTGACTGCAAAATCACACTACATAGGGAATAAAGTCATAAAATGCAAATGCAAAGTAACACATATCAATTTACTTCCTTTATTTTTCAATGATGGAAGCATTCAAATATTGACAATCTTTAAAGGAATTTAGACTCAAGGTTAAACATATATAATTTGCCAATTAACCTCTGACAAATCAACTCACTGCAGTACATGCATATTAACCTATAGGCCTGGCTTTTCCATGATAAGGTGTTGTGGGGGAGGTGAGGCACGTGAGTGGGGGTGAATATAAACAAGGTACCACTGCAATAGTATCCATAAATAAAAGATGGATAAAATGTCATGATCAACCCCATTATTTGTAGACTAACCAAAAGTTTAATTTAAAAAAGAACAAGAGAGGCTGGAGAGATGGCTCAGCAGTTAAGGGCACTGGTTGCTCTTGCAGAGGACACAGGTTCGGTTCCCAGCACCCACATGACAACTAACAACCACCTATAACTCCAATTTCAGAGGCTCTGACACCTTCTTCTAGCACTGTAGACGTGGGTACATTTACATACAGATTAAATACTCATACACATAAAATTAAATAAATAAATCAAAAAGTAAAGAATAAAAAATAACTCATAATCTCTTTGTCAGTTTCCCAAAAAATCTTGTTTCAATGACTTCATTTAATTTTCTGAGTAGACTGAGGTAAACTTTAAAGCTATCAACAGGCTAAAATAATAGATGTTAAGTTATGGCACTAAAACTCATAGTCCCAAACATAATAAGTTTAAGGAAAAATGAAAATCTAAAGCAACTAAAATGTAAAATGTGTTTGGAGATACAGCTTCTAGTTTAAAAAACAACTCCATGGCTATTGCTCAGTGAGCACTGTCTGTACTATGCTAGAGAGAAGAGGCAAACTCAGGCCTATGTAGGCCCATGTTCTGAATGCTCAACAGGAGGTATCTCTGAGTGTTGGATAATATTTCAGAATCCACATGAGAAAAGCCCTCAGCAAAAATTCAATCAATTTGATTATATAAATTGATAATGATAGAGATAAATCTATACATACAATTACTTTAAATTATTCAAAAGACTTTTTAAATCAATGAGAACATACAAAGCAATAATGATATAGATTAATATATATATATATAGACAGATCTCAGTAGTACTAGATGCACATAACATGCAACAATTCAACATTCATTTAAGCTACTAAGATGCAGCTTTATATTTTCTAAACATTGTATATGATGATGCCACTGGTAATTTTATTTCAAAACTGAAAGTACTTGTTTGAGTAACACAAGCCCACATGATTTTTCACATATATGTTGTAGATGTGTACATTTGTTTTGTACACAATACAGATTGCTTTTTACACTGATCTTTATATGGCATTCAAAATCTACCTTTTTGAAATAGTTTGTCTTAGAAAAATAATAAATCAGTGTTAATTTTTCTCTCTCTTCCCTTAAAAAT
>NW_008335281.1:267512-294433 GCF_000622305.1 Nannospalax galili
AATAAAGTAATTCAGACCCATGAATTCATTCTAGCTGAAAGATTAGTGAATGAACTCAAAAGGTAGTACAACATCCTCCTTCCTACATGTATGAAATTGTAAAAGAATCAATTTAAAAAAAAAAATCACCAAAATTCAGGGAAGTAAGATCCCCTACTTTCTATAGGGGAATTTTATCTTGCCTAATGTTAGTGTGTGATGCTATTTAAGGGTATATTTTGTTTGATTCAAGTTATATACTTTTAAGCTAAAAGGTTTAAAAGTTCTTTGAAGTTAAAAAGATTTTTTAAACTTTGTTAAGAACATTGAAGACCTAAAAGCAGGCAATCAGAAAAAAATATTATTTGCATTTTCTAATAATAGAGAACCTAAAATAAAAGGGAAAATTAATTTTATTTTACTATGCTAAAAACATATCTGTAAAAACATTGTTTGAAAACTTTCCCCATGTTCTACTTAAAGTGGCATTGCAATGTTATAACTGAAGAGAATTCTATAATTCTTTAAAGAAAAAAGCCTGGAAATAATGTGGCCAGGAACTGAAAGTTTAAGTGCATTATAACTAAAGGAACAAAGTTGGGAGGTAAGAGAAACAGGTGACTGGGCAGGCAGCCAGAGATTAGGGAGACAATGCATGGTTCAGTTTGGCCAGGACCTTCCTCCAAATGATTTCTCATTATAAAGAGAATGGGAACTGTGAATTTAAGAACAACACAGGCTGTCCCCTGCATGAAACTTCCATGTGAGAGGGGCTATGTCTGGTCGCTGTGCCAGTGTCTTAGAAACTACCAGGCAACAGAAGGTACATAATGACCATCTGTTGGATGTGAAAGGGAAATGAGTAGTAAATGAGATTTCATCAAGCCACCACCTCCAGTTGCGTGAGCACTTCTTGGGGCTGTCGTGGTTCCAACAGCTGGTAATTCTAAATTACACATGCACAAATAGAAAATAAAGATTTTTTTTTTTTGATGGGAAAAATAAGAGAGCAGAGAAAAAGGATAGCACCCAGAAAATTTTTTTAAAGGCTGCGCTGAAACACTGTAAGAGACTTAGATTTTAAGAAAAGATTCAGGATAAAATAGAGAATTATGCTGAGGCTAGACACAGGCCACCCACTACTGAATAAGCTTCAACAGAAGGGAATTACTGGGCACTCAGCTGACATTCAACTCTACTTAGATTCCCAATGATTGTGGATGGTGTTATTCAGTAGGACAAGTGAGTAACTACAGATAGACATTATGGGCTTCGGTGTGAGTTGTTCCATAGAATCGCATGTTTGAACACTTGGTTCCCAGCTAGTGGTGCTATTTTGGGAGGTTGTGGAAACTTTCGAACACAGGGCCTAGTAATAGGAATTTGAGGACACTAGGCAGCTCCATTTGGGCTCAAGCTCTCTGTTTCCTGATACATCTAAACACAGGAAAGCTGCCTCGTATTCCTGCTCCTAGGGACAGGCAATGACAGTCATGAATGTTTTCATACCTTCCCCAACACGAATTGGGAGTCAAAAGTAAACCCTTCCTCTGTGAAGTTGCTTTTGTCAGACACTTGGTTCCAGCAACAAGAAAAGTAACTAATAAAACAGTAATACAATTCTTTAACTAATGTTGCAATTATACAAATACATAATGGTAATGCTCTACTTCTATGATGTACACTTATATTAATGTAAATGAATAATAATTACATCCATCTGTACCATATGTATAATTATATAATTTTTAAAATTACTCTTGGTTGTCAGGAAAGCAAGCTGCTTTTGACGAACACACGTAATTGAATAAAGCGATACACCGCTTTACAGCACTTCACATTTTTTAAAATTATTACCATTTATATTATTTTGCTTGATTTTTCAGAGCAAATTCTGCATAGGTAGATGGAATGACTTGTCATGGTTTGAATGCTTATTATCTTCCCAAAACCCACATGTTGAGATCCTAACCCCAAAGCAATCATAACAGTAGGAAGTGAAGGTTTCTGGAAGTGACCTGATCATGAGGGAGGAAGCTGATCATGGGGGAGGAAGCTTCATGAGGAACTGGGATCCTTATGAACAGGTCCCTTCCCATGTGAAAGGACGGTAAAAAGATTCTGAGCCAGGAGCAGGCCATCATCAGACAACAAATCTGCCAGATCCTTGATCTTGGCCTCCCTGCCTTCAGAACACTAAGGAATAGATTTCTGAAGTTTGTAAGTTAGTCAGTTTGGTATATTTTGTTATAAGATCCAAATACACTAAAATACTCCTTACTATTCCAATTTCCTATTTGTGGAGACTGAAGACTGGGTAGGTCGAGCAACATTTTCAGAGTCACCCAGGATGTCAGTGACAAGCCAGCTCTTAAGTGTAAGTATTTGTCTTTCAACTCATAATCTCTATCACTACTGTCTCTCCACCCCGGAACAATGCCTGCTCACATCACTCACCTACACTACCACAATTACGAACAGTCAACAACCACTCCTTAACCTACTCCAGTGCATCCTGCATCCTATGGCACAGGAAATCACAGCAGATCGTTTACCCAGTAGACCCTGTATCTCACACCAAGAAAGGACTCATGAATATAACAAATGTCACAACCTAAATGGAAAATATGGAAAAATTAGGCTTTAAGTGTTCATTTCTTCCCTTGATCTTTAACTTCCTGCATAATTCATAGTGGCAAAGTGAGACATGATGCCAATTAATATACTTAGGAATAAGCGAAAGCCACCCACCCTGAGAGGATCCTCCTATCCCGCTGCATCAGGAACAACCAATAAAACATTCAGCCCAAACTCAAGCACACTGCTCTATGCTGGATCATGTGTTTTACAGGAAAATTGTGATTTTTTTTTCCCCTCTAAATTCCATGAATTACTTTACTCAACAAATGAATATTGAGTATTTAGTAGACATTTATCATAATATTCTACATTAGTCCTTGAAATAATATTTTAATGTTTATTTTTTTAAAACCCATTTTAGAAGGCAGCTGAAGAAAAATACAGGGTTGAAAAGGGGACATCACACTGATCATAACAAAAACAAAACAAAACAAAACCAGAAACAACCAACCCCATCAGGACTAACCGGGAAGTCTAAGGGGCACGAAATATGCTGAGATCAAGGTTATCTGAGGAAAAGAACTTCCTACCTGAAGATTTGGATCTTATTCAAAGCTAGTGAGACATGGTCACAAGCAAGTTTTATTGCATATACTGAACACTGCTATTAGAGATGATTTATATTATTTTGTTTCCTCATCAGCACCTGAACCCACAAAAGGGAATATGAATAATTAATACAAGAAAGCTGAAAACTCTGCAGAGGAAATGTGATTTTATAGTCACTAACTTATAATCTTCTATTATTATTTTTAAATATGACATAGCAACATTTCCTTTATCCGATCTTTTTGGAGCTATTTCTCCATCCTCCTCTCTAAGGTGAAAGAAAAGATAATACTCAAATGGTCATTTTAATCACGTAGTCACAAGGGCTCGAAATAAAATAAATTTCACGGTCCTCACAGCCTGTGTAAGAACAACTTATTAAATAGATTACATCTTCCTTCAGGAGGAGCATGTGTTAGTGTTTATCTTTCAACTGAGAACAGAATCATAACATTATATTAAGATGTACAGACTTAGAATGAGAACTTGCACTGCATGTGAACAGGAAAAAAATACAATAAAGCAAGATGGTAACATTCTATGAGAAAATAGCATGGAAGGGCATGAAGAGATTAATGGAATTTAGCCAAGGCAAAGAAAATTTTAAAATACAAGGACTAAAAGATGTAGGTCTACAACATTTCAGCAATATCTGTTTGCTCATCACAGCAAAATTACAATTGTTTATAGAGATGGAAGCCTAAGCAGAATAAAAATGTGATTTTAAGAAAGATCTAAGCTAGGAAAAAAAAACACATAAAATTATTTTAAATACTACGGTCTTCATTTAACACAAGACTTAAATCTATCCTATATTTTTTTTCACTTTCACTTAATAAGATGGTTTAATTTTTTTGAGAGGGGCAGGGACAAACACACTGGGCAAGTGTTCTACCATTGAGCTATTACCCTCAGAACTACTCTGTAATTCTTTATAATACTATGACTTCTAACTTATAGTTAGGTGTGGTAGTATACTCCTGTAACCCCATCACCTGAAGGCTGAGGGTAAAAGATCAATACAAGGTTGAGACCAGCCTCAGCTACCTGGTTGGTTGAGGCTAGGTTGAGCTACAAAGCAAGGGCCTGGGTTTTCGTTTGTTTGTTTGTTTTTTTTTGGGGGGGGGGTTGTTTGTTTGAATAGTTGTAGTTTAATTTTTTCCCAATATACTAATATCCAAAAATCTATTTTAAAATTAGATAAATTTCATGATAGCAACAGTCTGCCCTAGATGCCTATGTTGTTCCAAAATTTTTAAATTAAATGTGTACAAACAACAACGTGAAACAAATAGAAGCAAAGACTACAGTTTAAACAAAATGCCTAAATATAGACAGGAAGAAGCAGAAGAGGAGGGAACGTGTGACAATTAGTTCAGACTTGCTATTTCTCCTAGAATTTTATTTCACACATTTACCAAAATTGAAATACAAAAACCAAACGAGAGCAAATGATACCCATGGGGAAGGTCCACTTACCTTGCAGTGGTCGTGCTGGAGCTGCAAGGCAGGGACATCTCCTCCAATGGGCCTCTGTTTCTTAAGCTCTTCATCTTTCATGTTTAGCCATTTGATCATCTCTTCTAAAGATGCCAGCAACCTGTTCCACTTCTCCGCACTGGCCTCCAAATGGGCCCTATTGACAGATAATGAGGAACACATTAAGAACTTCCAGGTACAATAAAAAATGATACACACTCCTGTGGCTTAATCATCTTATATGACCAGCTAACACTCACTTCCAAAAAAGGAAAAACTTACTCTTTTTACAGAAAACATACCCCGTGAGAAGGTTATTTCAAACAAGGTATACTACTTAGAGGCTATCTCAGTACTTATTAAAATTTAAGACACACACCTGCACACCACAATGGGCAGCTCTTAAGGAGGATATGCATGGTCATACAATGTAAAATTATAAACCATGTTCTGCTAGTTCACACACAACATATGACTAGTATATATACATATCCAAGTAGTTTTCCCCTTTTTATCAAGGAGAAATTACATGTATATAAACATTTAGAAAGAAACCACTGGACCTGGTTATCACCAGGAGCACAGTAAACACCTTTTATGATTTAAAAAAAAAATCACTTGACAGGGCAGGAGAGATGACTCAGCAGTTAAGAACACTGGCAGAAGACCTGGCTTCAAATCCCAGCACCCACATGGCAGCTAACAACTGTCTGTAACTCCAGTCCCAGGGGATCTGACAGCTTCTTCTGTCCTCCGGGGGCATTACACGACATTGGTGTACTCACTTACATGCAGGCAATACATGCATACACATACAATTGAAATAACAAAATTTAAAAGAAAAAAAAATCACTTGAGTATTCAAATTTTCTCATTTTCTTTCTAAATGGAAAAAAAGGTGGACTAATCTTTTGAGAGGGATTTATTGCCCCTTAATTTCTCTTGCAATGGAGAAGCTATTAAAGGTAAGACATTAGTAACATCCACCTCAATTTGTTGGAAAACAGTAGGTCATTATTTGGTCACAATAATATATGGCCTAAAGCTGACTAGTATCCTGTGAAAAATAGCCATTTGGAATAGAGACCAAGAGAGCACAGTACTTTATACATTTACTTATTTATTTACTTATGCATGCATGAATGCATTTACCATGCTGAGGATTGAACCTGGAGCTGTGCACATACTAGGTAAATACTCTACCACTAAGCTATAGATAGATGATTGATAGATAGATGATGATGATAGATAGATAGATAGATAGATAGATGATAGATAGATAGATGATAGACAGACAGACAGATAGATGATAGATATAGATAAGATAGATGGTAGATAGATATAGATAAGATAGATAGATGATTGATTGCTTGGTTGATAGATATAGATAGATAGATTGATTGACTGGTTGATTCAGCCCATATATTCTGATTTAAAGGTGATATCTTCATTTCATTATTATTTCTGGTTTTAACACAGTGACCATTTATGAAATTCATTACTGGAAACATTTTTCAACATATGTGGTTAAGGTTCTAATAAGAACAAATCCCTTAAAAGTCAAAGTGTAAATCAAAGCACAAATTCTTCCATGTTCTTGTTAGGACCCTTGAAGAAGGCCACCTGCCCAGCCTCAAACCCATAAAAGGCTTAAATGCACAAACGTGCACTAGTCAGGAAAACTCAAGAGACTTAAACAATTGGGCTTTCCTCAATCCTGCATTACTTGGGTTGACAACCATGAATGTGGACTGAGTGCTACGCCGATGAAATGGATCACCAGGACTGACTGATCATGCAGGTTTAGGGGTCAAGACTGTTGGAGATTCGTTCAACCTCATTACATAACAGCTTCCTAAAAGAAAAGACTTAGAAAAAAATTGACTTATCTGGGGAACTTTATAAACATATGACTATACTCTGTGTTTTCTCACACAACTCCTACCTAGACATTGATAGGCTCCATACCTCCGTAAATCTGCTCCTTCGCCAAAGATATGGGATCAACCAACCAGGAAAGTCACCACAGTCACTTAGACCTCTCAGTGACTTCCTTTCCTTGCACATTGATCCACTTAAGCTTCCCTTTCTGCTCTGCTATAGATAATTCCAACAAAGATTCCCTCATGGATCACATTTAGATGTTACTCCTAATAACAGATATTCAATAACATCACAAATCTTAGTTAAAAGCTGTAACACTTTTAGAAGAGCAACTAAAACCTGCCACCTCAAATTCCTCTCAAATTCTAGCTTATTTCTAGTTCATTAAATAAGAATCAGATTCCATCACCCCAAATTCTTGACAAAAAGAAAGTACTGGTACTCTAGATATCCTTTAAAATACAAGTGGGGCTGGAAAGATGGCTCAGAGGTTAAGAGCACTGACTGCTCTTTCAGAAGACACAGGTTCAATTCCTAGCACCCACATGGTGGCTAACAATCATCTGTGACTGCAGTTCCAGGGGAATCCAATGCCTTCTTCTGACCTCCATGGGCATTGCATGACATAGGCGCATTTACACACATGCAGGTAATACGCTCATACACATAGAATAAAAATAATAAAATAATGAGGGGCTGGAGAGATGGCTCAGCAGTTACACTAGTTGTTCTTGCAGAAGACCCAGGTTCGAATCCCAGCACCCACATGCTGCAGTTCCAGGGGAATCCAATGCCTTCTTCTGACCTCCATGGGCATTGCATGACATAGGCGCATTTACACACATGCAGGTAATACGCTCATACACATAGAATAAAAATAATAAAATAATGAGGGGCTGGAGAGATGGCTCAGCAGTTACACTAGTTGTTCTTGCAGAAGACCCAGGTTCGAATCCCAGCACCCACATGGCAGCAATTATCTTTCAATCTATTCACACCTGCATTGCCACCTGGCTAATAAAATGAACTAATCAAACTTGAATATTCTGTGTCCATTCCGAAAGGCTAGCTGTAAAATACTAAAAAATAATATTTAAATACAGAAAGAAGTTCAAAGCAATTTATAATTATCTGAAAGCTATATAGTTAAAAACAGTTTAGTTTAGGGCCGTGGAGACGGCTCCATGGATAAAGAGCTCACTGTACATGCATGAGGACTGGTGTTTAGATCCCCAGAGCTCCCATTTTAAAAGAGAGAGAGAGAAATGGGCAGGAGTGGTGGCCATCTGTAATCCCAGTGCTGGGGTGGCAAAGACAGGGTCCCCAGGCATGCCAGCAAGGTAGAGCAGCTGGAATCAGGGGGCGCTAGGCTCAGCATGAGACCCCGCTCAATAACAGAGTGGGGAGCAATCGAGGAAGACACCCGATTGCAACTTCTATTCTCCACATGCAATCACACACAACCCACACACGTGCACTCACACACAGAAATACACACAGAGATATGCATATCACATACTCATGCACTCATTTTCTTTTTCTTCTTTTACTAGTGTTTCTATTTGTTTCACAGATGTTTCTATTTGTTTCACATCACAAAACTGTATTTTCACAAGATCCTAATTCTGCTGGAGCTCCAGGTTTTCTGTGCTCTCATTAAACAATTTTGACCAAAATACATAATTACCTGACTGATAAGCAACAATTTTACTTGCCATAGAGCACAACTAAATATTTTCAGTTGTATTAATTGAAAGCTCTCTGCAGTCATAAGCCACTACGCAGCAAGTACATTTGACAGAACTGTTGCAATTGCTTTTCAGTGTTTTCAAACACAAAAGACTGCTAAAAACCACAGTTCCCAGTCAACCAAGATGTACTTGAAAATCTACTGTGGAAATCACTTATGCACATGGGCTGACACCTTATTCAGATCTAATGCAATGTCTTCGGCCTCTGCAGTTTCATTCATTAATCAATAGCTAAGCCAAGCATTATGTTCCTTTGCAACCCAGTTGTACACACCTCCTGAAGAGCACACAAATGTCATTCTCAATGCAATTAACTCTTTTCACTGCACAGAAACAATGGAATTGATCAGCGAACATTATAGTGTTCAGGCATTCAGCCACTGAAGGACCATCTGCAAAGATGAAGGCACTACTTTCACAAGAGATGCTGCAGTAGAATGTGCACGTGCTTCTCTGCATCTTTGCTTTTCCATAATAAAAATCAAGCTCTTCTGGCAGAACCTCTGCCTGGCAACCCTGTTCTGGTTACTCCCCAGTAGATTATACCTCTGTGTTTAGTGGATTGCTACCATATGCCCAAATAAATGCGTGCTTCTGCAAGAGCCTTCAATGTTGTCGTCTCAGTTTTAGGCTTTCATCTTAAATGCTCTGTAAGGAAACACTTTACATTTGTGTTTGGCTTAGTAGTGCTTTCTCAGTGTAACTATAAACATTTTATAAAATGCAGTTTCCCTAAGACTACAGATAGCAGGTCATCAATCATGTTTTCAGCATCTCTGTGTAAATCCTAACTCAGGGTCTGTAGACATGTTTTCAATAATTGACTTATCACAGCTTCTTAATGTCATTCTTTGGATACTTGATGCACACAAAGCCACAGACACTTTCATTGACTGCATTGCTAAACCAAGATAGTATCTATAATAAATTGTTTTACATAGCACTCCCCAGTACAGAATCAGTTTGTAAAACTTTTACAAAGTTTTACCATTTTTTAAGATGGCTAGTCATATAAAACAATATAACAAAAAGGCTTGTTAGAACACAAAGATTCATTTAAGTGTATTTTTTTCAATTGAATATAGTGGGAAAAAAACATGGAATGAATTGCACACTCATATCTGCTTTAAATCACCAGAGTCTCTATGTTTCAAAGAAACTGCTATTAAGCAAGTTCTTATACTCTTCCCCAGTGCATAGGCATCAACATAGGAAATAGTACAAGGAGGGTCATATGTTAAAAGATAACAGTTTTGGAGCTGTGTATATAATTCAGTTAGTACACTGCTTGCCTAGCATGCATAAGGTCCTAGGTTTGATCCCAGGCACCTCACAAATTAGTGTGGTGGTAGCTGCCTGTTATCCCAGCACTCAGGAGGTTAAGGCAAGAGGATCAAGAGTTCAAACTCATCCGCAGCTACATACTGAGTTCTAAGTTAGGCTGGGATACATGAGATCCTTTCTAAAGGAAAGGAAAAGGAAGGGAGGAAGGAAGATGAGGAAAAGGGAGGGAGAGAAAGAAAAGTCTTTCATTTATCAACATAAACAACTCAGGAGTACCCTCTTAGAGGCGATACGTCTTCAGAACAAAGCCAAGCTGCCAATGTTCTGAGTTCAAGTTAGGAGACACTGAAGTACAGAAATACACTCCAAGACAGGAAATCTGACAGCAGTTATGAGGAACCATGTCACAGGGAAGTGGGCAAGGGTCTCGAGCAGCCCTGGGGAGAATCTGAACTCCAATCAAGGCTTTCATCATTAATAGCTTGTAGGTGCAAAGACACAAATCACCCAACTACATTTGTATATACGACAAGATACATTTGGAAAGTTGGTCTAACAAAGAGTATAAGAGCCCCAGTGAAGAGGGGGCAAAGACATACTACCTCCTGGGGCATAAAAACTACATACAATTAATTGGCATCACAGCCACAGACTTGATTTCTTTTCAATTTACAGCAAAGCCAACAGATAATAAATTGTGTTACAATAAAAGAAAAAAATCTTAACTAATACAAGAATGCAGCAGGTACCCTTCAGTGAGGCTTATTCCTGCTCCAAGAAAGGGCATGATCTACCAGGAAAAAAGGCAAGTCCTTAGAATTCAGTCACTGAAGAGCTATGCTCTGATAAGTGGCCACTCATAATATGGGGCTACTGAAATATTAATTTAGGTTTCTTAAAATGAATAAGATTTAAATTCGGTCAAAGAGTTACAATCTAAGAGTTCAATATGCTGCGTATGGTTGGTGGGTCCTGAAGTGACCAGAGTAGACAGCTCACTTCTGTTCACTTTCATCACAGAAAACCCTACTGGAAAGTGCCAGAGGCAGGATGAGGAGTAGAAATCTTCCTGTTATATTTAAGAAAAGGGAATTTTTAGTACTTTTATAATGTGGTTAAAAAAGCCAACTATTTAAGGCTAAAATGGTGACAGTGGTGTAATGAAACACGGTAACGCTTAGTGTAAAGGATGTGGCAAAGGTTAATCTCCTCTAAGAGCTTTGAAAAAAGTGTCCTGAATTTTTAAGAGGTTCATAAAAGAAATGCAAGATAGAATTTTATCTTTGAACTCCGTTTTCATTACATTTGACAACTTCTCTGGCCTTTGGAACCTCATGTTAATATGGATTGTATTAAACATCATTAAGCTGATAAGTGGATATTTAATTAATATAATCTAACATTAAATAAATTTAACTTAAAATTGTAAGCCATGCCATTCATAGTCCAGAATTTATTAGTACAACTTCAATTTGATTTTACAACTGAGCATAAAATAATGTCAATGTTCTTAAGAACCTATCTTGTAAGTGAAGGTTCAAATCGTCAGCTATCTCTTTGTATAAGGATCTGAGATATACAACTATATGCATTGTTTTTAGGATGCTAAAAAAACCCCTGAATCTAGCACACTAAATTTCACTATTTAAAAAGGTAAATCATGGTTGTCCAAAAAGACTGTAAAGTAATAATTGATTGTTTCGATGACCACAGGTCTTGGTTTGCTTTCATACTGTGATGAAAACACTGATCAAAACCCCTTGGGGAGGAAAGGGTTTATTTGGCTTATAAGCACAGTCCATTATCAAGGGAAACTAAGGTAGGAACTTGGGGCAGGAACCTGGAACACACACTGTGCAGGATAGTGACTTACTGGCTTGCTCCCCAGGCCCATGTTCAGCCTGCTTTTATAAAACACAGGACCACTTGCCCAGGGGTGGCACAACTCACAGTGGGCTGGGCCCTTCCACCACTCATCAATCAGGAAAATGCCTCCCAGACATGGCCACAGGCCAGTCCAATGGAGGCAATTCTGCAACTGAGGCTCCCTCAACCCAGGTATGTCAAGTCGATAACTAAAGTTACCAGCACACGACACCATGGTCCAAGGAGGTAATGACTATAAAGCATTTAGGGGTGATTTGGCACATGAAGATTCAATAAATAGCAGATGCTCTCTTTCTAGAAACAATAAATTATAAGAAACATTCTCTGTCAGAGTACTATTGAGCTCAGCATAGTTAAAGCACAATTGAAATACAGAACTCACAAATATTATATATGACAAGGTACAGAAGGGGCATCAATCAAATGACCTCATCCTCAGAAAATACGGAAGTAAGGTCATCAGTCACAGAGAGAAAGGTTTGGGAACTAAAGAGAACCAAGATCTCTTAAACTAGGCATGGTGCTGAATAAAACAGAAAACCATTCAGAACTACAACACCAATTGTAAGCTAAGGTCATCAAAGTATATAAAAGAGACCTCAGCATTTTTATGTTCTAAAGCAACAATCAGGACTGGGGAGATGACTCAGTCTGTAAAATGAATGCAGTGCAAGCACGAAGGTCTGAGTTCAGAACCCCAGCACCCATATAAAAAGTCACACTTGCAATCCCAGCACTGAGGAGATGGAGAAAAGAGAACCCTGGAGCTTGCTAACCAGTTTAGCTGAGTCTGTGAGCTCCAGGTTCAGAGACAGAGCCTGTCTCAAAAAAAAAAAAAAAAAAAAAAAAAAAAAGAAAGAAAGAAAGAAAGAAAGAAAAGAAAAAAGTGAAGAGTATAGAGGAAGGCACCCGGTTTGACCACACTAGGCTGCCAATTTCCCGCTTATCTCTATGTGACAGAGCTTCTGGTTCAGTTACACTCTCTTCCAGGTCCAATTCTGGCTGAGATTCTGATGTTTGGCATCTATTCCACCCATAAATATTCAGAGTAAACCCACTGGCTTCTGGACAAGGAAAATGGGGGAAATTAACTTCTATTAAGGATCAAGTAAAGCAGGCAATTAATGGAAAAGACACCTCTCAATGAATTATAGGAAAGAGTGGAAAAAGAATTTGCAGCAACGTTAAAGACATGGGAGAATTTGATACCAACAGAAGGCAGTGTGAGGATCAGGCTGAGGAGCTAACTGAACAGTAGTACATAGGTATCCTTTGCATATAGAATGAAGGAGGCCACATCACACACTTCTTAAGCATAAGAGGGGCTGTAAATTCTTATATAGAAGACCCAAAAGAGCCAAAACCCTCCAGGACATGTTATCATAAGGAAATTCTTAAGAAAACCATTCATGATAAATAATCAGTGTAAGATTTCTGTTCTCTGAGAGTCACTGTTATGAATTCCCAACACCATCTACAGCAGGTCCACTCAGTCTTGTCTATGAAAAATTAGCATAGAGAATACACTGACCAAGCTCTACCTAGACTGAAAAACTGTTAAATCAATCTCCTCTGTCTTCCCAACAACCAAGTGTGCTGGGTGTCTATAGCTCAAGTTTGCAAAGTTAAGAGGGACTAAGTAATTGGCCAAAGATTAGAAAATGGATAGCAACATCAAAGATTCAAGTTCAAGGTTATTTTGTTCTAAGGTTATACATATTTCAACATACGACACAGCCAAAGAACCTAATCTAGGACTTCTTACCAACATTCCTCTTCTGAATTATCACTAATACTATCTTTAGTAGGTATCCCCTTAAATTATTACCAATTAGAAACGGTCTGCTGTCTATTGACTATGACCTTAACCTGCTTGATCCCCCAGTAACACTATCATTCTTTATTTTGGGGAATTTCCCAAGGTCTGTTCCTTCTTCTAATTCTAGGGTTCATACTTACTGAATTTTACTCTCTCCCAACACAGACATGCATCAGTTTTCTATTTTAGTGTCTGTAACAGATCCTTAATCTTGATAAATACATCATTAAATTGCACATAAAAACTTAATGAAGCAAAGTAAGTTCAATGCCAAGAGGCTAAAAGATCTAGATTCAAATCCGGACTTGTCTCTTCTTAGCTCAAAATCTTGACAAGTTCCTTATATTCACTAAATCTCTGTTTACTCATGTAAGAAAAAAATTATGACCATTCACTTTACTAGGATTTCTAGAACAGTCTGGTGTCACTTAAACAAGGACACATTTTGAGAAACTGTGAGATGGCTATATGTAAATTAAGCACTACAGTTTCATGGGACCAATCATTGTACATATAGTTTGTCAGTGATGGATATATTAGTCTACAGTACATGACTACTAAATAAACTAATGTTTCCACTTGGGTATAATGGCACCTGCCTGTAATCCCAGCACTCTGTAGGCTAAAGGATCGAGAGTTAAAAGCCAGCCTTGACACACAGCAAACATGAGCTCAGCCTGAGCTATATAAAGACTTAATCTTAAAAAAAAAAAAAAAAAAGAAAGCCCTCAACAGGACTCCTATGTTAAATGTCTGCCACCTAGAGCTCAGGGATCATGTGGAAGAGGAGACCAAAAGACTGAAGACTGTAAGAGCCAGGGGTCGTGGTGGATGGTCCAAGGAAACAGAGAATTCCAGATGGCTGAGAAGTTGCTCATATGAACTTATAGCAATGGTAACAGCATGCATAAGACCCATGCAAACTCAAACCAGACAAAAACCTAGTGTACACATGGGGATATGGGTAAGAAACACTGACTTTAGGCAAGGAATTAGTGGCAACTGATTGCGGCAGGATGAGGGAGAGTTAGTCTTTTTTAAAGGAGAGACACTGGAGAGGCTGACCACGCTCCAGTAGATGGACCCAACACTGAGGGACATATGAGGACACAAACTTGACTTGATAGGCTTTAACATATATGACAGAATGCATTAAATCCAGTGGGGGGCTATGAGGGGATTGCAGATAGGAGAGGGGTTCTAAATATGAACAAGATGTATTACATGAAATGCACAAAAATTCAATTAATTTTTTTAGGTAATGGATCTAAAGATCCTAACACAGCACAAGATATAGGAGAGAAACTGAACTGGGTACAAAAATGGCTACAACTTCCATGTTTTCTTCCTTTCTCCCCACCCCCCCAATTTGGTAATGTTGGGGATTGAACTCAAGACTCACCGTGCAAGGTAAGGGGTCTACTACTGAATACAGGCCCAGTCCCAGCATTTAAGAAACAGTCTTTGCATTTCAATCCTAAACTAATTCTGAGAAAGTGACATTGGTGATGGACTGTCTTTTTTTGATACATAAAAATCTAGACAGACAGACAGACACACACACACACACACACACACACACACACAGAGAGAGAGAGAGAGAGAAGAGGTAGGGTTATTTTGATATTGAGAATTCTGACCTGATGCTAGCAGATTTTGCTTTTAAGTCATTCCATCTTTGGTTCATGTCATCAAGTCGATGCTGAAGCATTGTAGCCTCCTCAGAATTCCCCAAAGCTTTTACCATCTTCTGCCTGTTTCCATCAATGCTTTTAAATATGTCATTGTGGGCATCAATTTCTGCCTGGATGTCCTAAAGAGAAAAAAAATCATAGAGACAATGCAAATGTTAAGAACCAGTGTAGACATTACTAGGGATTTCAGTACAGACAGCTATCTTTTATATTTGTAGATGAGTTGCTTACAAGCAAAATGCTTCATTTACTATCAGTTAATGATATATAGCATACAAAAGTGTTTCTACAGGTTTTACATTGAAAATAAGTCTTTTTTTTTTTGGTCTTTTTGAGACAGGGTCTCCCTGTAGCCCCAGCTGTCCTGGAACTCACTGTGTAGACCAGGCTGGATACATTTTCAATACATTGATTCCCTACATCTTAAAAGCAGAATGTATTATAATCTAAATTTCATGCATCAGCCTGTTTGATGTTAGTATTTTAAAGTCAATGAACATATTTTTGAAATTTTATAACTTATTATAAATCACTGAATTTTGCTTAACATTCAAAGACTATTTCTCTTCTTTCCACATGGGAAAAGCAAGATACCATATAATATTGGATTTTTTCACATTTTGACAAGTAATTTTTGTTTTCCCTTTCAATCTTATAAAATGTATTCTAGAACTTTGAAGAAATGCCATATATGCATTTAATTTCATCAAGAAATAAAAACAAGTCAGGTGAGTGGTGCATGCCTTTAAGCCAGGGAGGCTATGGGAGGATGCCATCTGGGAAGTGGGTGTATAGTTGAATAAGATGGTTTGGGATGTTCTGTGTGATATATACACACAAAAAAAATAAATCAACAAGTTTTTATGTATTATATTTGAGGAAGAAGCATGGAAATTTAAGTAATGTTAATTAGTAGAGGTGATAAACATTACCATTGAAATCTACCCAATTAGTTTATAGACAAACACAGGCCAAGGATCCAAGTGCAACTGATTATGACTAGTAATAATCAGATACATACAGATTAGAGATGCATGCGCCAACATCTCAGTGTTAGTAGCAAAAACAATGAGTCTTTCTGAAAGGAACAATATATTCAAAAATGAAATGCAGATGTTTTTTAAAGGTTAAAAACTCATTCAATTTTATGTATTACAGGGCTTTTACTGAGTTCAATACTGTATAACTGTATTAATTCAACTGTGAATCTAGAAATTTACAGCCACTTGTGAAAGAGATGTACTCTTGCTCTGGAGTGTGTTACTGAATAACTGTAATGAAATGCTTCTTCTAATCATGTAGTTACTAAAATTTTTTTAAAGAGTATTTCTCTTCTTTACACATGGGAAAAGCAATGTGAACTTCTAAACAGAAGGCAGACACTAGAGGGGACTGTCAAGGTGCGGTGCGCCTATCCATGGCAATAACTACTGGTATATACTACAGCAGTGCACCAGAGAAGTAGGCAATGAATCTGAATTAGAAAACGAACTCTCAAACTTAGTTTACTGGCCTTCTCATCTTAAGTCATCCTTTGTAAGCCTCTTACTATGCTCTGAATGTCTCTGTGCCCCTCCCTCTAATTCATACACTGAAGTCATAATCCTAAATATTATAGTTTTAGGAGGTTGAGTCTTGGGAAAATGGTCAGATCATGAGGCAGAGGCCTCTTGATGGGATCAATGCCCTAATAAAGGGAGAACCCAAAAGGCTACTTTCCCCTTTTCCACCACGTGATCCACTATGTGAGCAAGTAACTAGAAGGCACCATTTCTAAACCAGAAAATGGGCTCTCAATAGACACCAAATCTATAGGTGCCTCATCTTAGGTTTCATGGTCTCCAGAACAGTGAGAAATAAATTCTACTGTTCATAGTCTGCATTGTTCGGGGAACTTTGTTTCAAAAGCCCAAACTAAGACAAACCCATTTTTCTTAAGGGTCGCCAACTCTGAATGAGTGTAGGGAAAATATAAGTTCTTTGAATATTCAGAACTTTTTTTATTCATCTTAAAATCCATTTCTGAATCACTTTATCAGCTTTTTCACTAAGATCAAGTGTAAAATCCATTTCTGATAAGCATCCATGCATTTTGTCAAGAACCAAGGCTTAATGACCCACATTGAAGGGAATAATCTTTACCCATGGTCCTTCATTAACCAGAAGTCCTCATGAATGAAAGAGCCTTTTGCATCATGCTGCCCTACTTAGCATGTTAGGAAGATGCCAGAGCTCTGCACAATTTCTGATAGGACTTGTGATACCTGACTTGAAACTAATAAGGTCAAATCTAGAGAGTGGAAGAGATAAACACAAAGTGTGATGGACATTTCCTACAAGATTTATCCTCCAAATTTGCAAACCCACTGATCTCTGAGCTTATCTGACTCTGATGACAAAACTGAGATTCACCTGCAATGTTTTCTCTGCACGTCCCAAACTATCCCTGAGGAAAAACTGAGACAGCTGAAGCTTTTTAAATCATTAGCAGCTGTATTCCAGGGCAGTGCAAAGTAGACACATGGAGGGCATCAGGGAGAGAGAAGTATATGGATTCCAGGAGCTCGAGTTAGCCAGTATAATACACAGAAAAATGGAAACCTAATTCCCATGAGATGACGAGGGGTTAATAAAGGGAATGGGAGGATGGGGATTTGATTTAACATATTTTATTATTTTTATTTTATGTGTGTGAGTGTACTGTCTACATGTATGTGAGTGCACCCGTGTTGTGCAATGTTGCGGAGGTCAGAAGAGGGCTTTGGATTCCCCTGGAACTGGAGTTAAGGATGGTTTGTAGCCACCATGTGGGTGCTGGAAATCGAACCTGGGTCCTCTGTAAGAGCAGTCAGTGCTCTTAACTTCTCTAGCCCCGGGGAGGACAAGTTTTTGGTGTGTTCTCCAAAACAATAGCTTTCTTCTATCTATCTATCTATCCATCCATCTATCTAATCTATCTAATCTATCTGTCTGTCTATCATCTATCCAACTATCTGCCTACCTGTGTGTGTGTGTGTGTATTTACTTTATCCATGATCTCAAATGTTTAAGATTTCTTATAATGAGAACATTCAAAGTCCTATCTTCTGCCAAGGCTTGGTAGGATATACCTGCAATCCCAGCACTTGGGAGGAGAAAGATGAAGAATCAGGAATTCAAGGTCACCTTTAGCTACCTAGCAAATATGAGGCCAGCCTGTGATACCTTTCTGAGACCCTATCTTAAAAAAAAAGCAACAACAAAAACCTCCTTATTTTGAATTTGAAGATGCAATATTGTTTACTATCATCTATATATTATATAGATATGCACACATAAAAGTTAGAAAACCATTTTCTGTATATTATATATCTGTATAATCACCTTATTTCTCAAGAAACTCAATGGTGCAATGAACAAGGCCTCTCTTTGCTTTCCATTGCCAAGAGAACCTGGCCTCACATTTCCTGATCAGTTCCTAAGCATCATGATCAGTGGACCACACCTAAAATCACAAATCACCTTCAAACCACAACATCCTGACACAGTAGCAGAAAGAAGTACAGTGAGAAACATAAACAGTATATTACTTTTCACAAGAGCATTCCCCAGCTTCAGGAAGTTTGGAGACAGCAAGCATGAGGCAAATGTGCCTCCTCATATCACAGCAGCTGATGTGTTTTCCAACTCAGTAAAGCTGGGGAAAGGAGTCACACAGAAGGACTACATCACAGGCCCAGCCAATCCACCTAAAAGCTTGAGGGGAGAGCACTACAGTGATCGTATGTTCATACCAGAGTATAAGTTTCAATACGTGGAAAACCCTTCCATACATGAACATCATCAGAAGTTAGGAAGAGAAGTCAACAGCCAGAAAGTGTTCAAAGCTAAGGAAATCTAACATTCGGTGGCATAATTTTGCCAGATACACCCAGACCTCCTAAAAAACAGAAAATCATCTTATTATTTCTTCTGCATCCTTCACAGCCTCTGTTATAAGGAATGATTCTAATGTAAAACAGAACAGATAGAAGGCACATATATCAATGTTATAAGCCTATCTTGACTGACAGGTAAATTAGCCAGTCTTGTGCCAGGAGAAGACAGATAAAGAATTGGAATGCAACGTGGTAACCATTTGATTCAATTTCTTCACTCAAATTGAATATGAGGAATGTAAAATCATTTAGAAGTCTATGTCACAAAGTGCTGTCTAAGTTCTCACTGGATTTTAAAATTAAATGCAATTAATGAATAATGTTCCTTGGTAGATCACTATGCAATGATGCAGCGCTTTAAAGTCAAGAGGCCAACAAGGGACACTCTGAGGGCATGACCCTCAAGTAGCATCAATGTTAAAGTAAATTAAAGTTCCATCAAAGAAGGTTTCCTTTTGCTGACCATCAGGGAAGACTTAGCCCATCAATGTTTACCTCTGTCACCCACAAGCCCTTCAGAAGGTTATATTGCACCAAATGTTAATCTATCTAGAAGCACAAAGCAATTCTCTTCCAAGCATTTAACATGAGTTAGCCATGTGCACCCAGGGGTCAGAGCAAAATAATCAAGTAGTTGAGCTAACATCTGAAAACAGGGCAGGAGAAAAGTCTTAAGGCATAAGTATAATGAAGAAGGGTAAGAAGAGTGGAAGGGTTAGGAAAAGAGGATTTCTTTTCCTGTAACTAAAACACCATTAATATAGCATAAGATGTGAACTTTCAGCACAGCTCTCTAAGAAGCCTACGAAAGCTAACCTACAAAAAGCCAGTCAAGGTGTGCAAATGGGCAATTAGTTTTTGTGTGAATAACCCCCCCATACCCTGGTCAAAATAGCATCACAAAGAATACATTTATTTTGTATTTATTTAATAATTGATATTTTAGTGTCAATATTTTTCCTGGGCATTTCTTCAATGATATAATTCATAGAGATATAATTGAGTATTATATATATATGTATATGAATCTCATTATTTTGGTTTTGTTGTTTCTGTTTTTGTTTTTGTTTGAGATAGGATCTCACTATGTATCCTAGGTTGGTCTCAAACTCTCAATCCTCCCACCTTAACCTTCCAAGTGATGGGTTTATAGACATGGGCCATAATGCCTCCATTCATTTTGGTTCCTCTATCTTATAATCAATAGTAGCTGTAGCTGTGTAGATAAAAAAGTTCCTTCAGATTAGCCCAAACACAACTGTGTGGACCTTCTAACAGCTCATAGTACCACTGGCCAACATCAACATCTAAACCAGTGTTAGACTATAGATTCATCCTCTTTGGGTCTGGTTGACACAATTTTGGTTTACTTTTGCATGACATATTTACCTAGCCCTACATGACCATAGCAGTGTTTTATCTGAAGGAATTCTGACCCCTTTCCTGAAGGTAAAAAAGTGAGGTTAGGAACAATTTCCCTCGCCTGTCCCGAAGTTCAGGCTAAATAAACAAAGCTACCCATTGGAGGGAAATAAATCCACTGTGCCTTTCAAAAGTCAGACCGGATCTCAGAGACAGTTGAGACACATTGTTAGAAACACTATAGAATTATTGCTAGAGCTTTAAGTTTTAAGAATATGCATATAATTTGAAAAAAGAGACATATATTGCCTAAATAATAACCAAATAACATCATCAAAGTTAAGTCAGAAGTATGTTTTGAGCTTTTGCAAGTTGTAATTAATTATCCTAATTAGTGATTCCAATTATTCCTTTAATTACACCATATAATGCATTTTCTTCCAATAATTAATTTTGCAGTTCTTAATCAAGCCACTGAGTCATATTTTGGTAAGCATTAGAATTATATTTTGACAATGGGGTTGACAGCATTGACAGAGACCTTTACAAGTTAAGAAATTAATGCTAATAATGGTCTTTTCCTATTATCTATGTCTGTAAGTCTACGTAATATAAGATAATAGGGTAGAAAAAAATCTATTTACTAAGTTAAATTCAGTTTAATGTACTTTCAAGATGATTCGAACAAGCCAATTTGCAATAAACTATAAACTACATTTTCAATGTCAATGACAGAAGAATCCTTCACAATCAAAAAACATTCCCAACCTTTGACTCTACATCAGTTGTTTCTAAAACACACTAAATCATAGTGAATTAGAATACAGTGTTCTCCCTTCCAAAGTATATATTACATAAGCAGATCACATAGGTTCTACATACAAACATAACTTTTTTGGGTACACTTCTTAAATCTTTTATGTGGACAAACTATTGTTTCACCTCAAGTCCCCAAATCATGTAGTAAAATTGGACTTGAACAAGCTCAACAACTCAGTTATAGATCATTGCATTTAACAATAAATATCTAAAGTCACACTCATAAGGCATACTACTCCTCAACTCCCAACCTGTGCTGATGCAATCTCTACTGCCCACCAAGATCCTAATGAGGTCTTCCCCGCAGTAGACTCTACCCACGCCACATACAACCTCAATTCCTTCCTTAAGCCTAAACCCAACTGTGAAATCTCAGCTGAAATGTAATATTTCCAGAAGAGACTTCACAAAAACAGCTTCCTGTACTGTTACTTAATGTATTTGTAGCTGGGCAGGATGGCTCATACCTGTAAACCCAGTACTTGGGAGGCTGAGGCAGGATGATCACCAAGAACACTGGTTTACACAGTGAGTTCCAGAATACCCTGCCTCAAAACTAAGTTAAAGTGAACACTAAACTAAAATAAACTCCACTAAACTAAAACAAACTAGATAAAATAAAATAAAATAAAATACACACTTACCAATTAAAACCTTCTTACCTAAGTCTACATCCTACCACTAGACTGTGAGGGAAGAAGCGGTCCCGAGGTATCCACTGCATCCCTATGTGCAGGCTGCTGCCTGGGACTTCAGAGGTATTTACTGAATATTTAAAGAAGCAAACCTTGAAGTTTGAGGTTTGCTGTGTCTCATTAAGGATATACCCACTTTAAGATTAAATATATCAAGGCTGGAGATCTAGTTCAGAGGTTGTTAAAGGTTTCAGTGCAAAATGTCCCCACAGGCTCAAAGGTTTTTGGTGGAGCTGGAGAGATGGCTCAAAGGTTAAGAGCACTGGCTACTCTTGCAGAGGACCCAGGTTTGGCTCCCAGCACCAACACGGCAGGTAACAATTGTCTGTAACTTCAGTTCCAGAGGATCCAATGCCCTCTTCTGGCCTCCCCAGGCATTGCATGCATGTGGTACACTTAGGCCCTAGCTGGGGGAAGTGAACTGTTGGATGGCAGGCCCTGAGGATTATAGCCTAGCCCCACTTCCCCACCTCTAGCCCAACTATCTCTGCTGTCTGACCTACCTAGTTATAAGCAAACCATCCTGGAGGCTCCCATAACCAGGGACTGAACCAATCCAGCTGCCAAGCCTTCCCCATCATAATGGACTACTATTTATGAACTATGAGCCAAAATAAACCTTTCTTCCCTTAAGTCCCTCTTCAGTCAGGTATTTTGTCATACTGACAAGAAAAATAAATAATAAATACAGCATATTAGTCGCCTGGGCTAGCTATCTACCCCCCCCCACACACACACAGGACTTTCAAGTTAAACAATACAATATGGCTTTAAAAATATGAGAGTCATGCTTAATAAGGTAAATGCCATAAAAAATACACTGAATGGTTTTCTATGTTAGAAAGAACATCTTTTTCAAAGAATCACCAAGAATATGGTACCGCCAAGACACATGGAAGAAAAAATAAAAACTCACAAGAGGTGATAATCAACAATACTGTATCATGTTTCAAAACAGCTATAGAAGATTTTGGATATCCAAATCACAAAGAGATAATAAATGTTTGAGATGATGGATAACATAAATAGCCCAAGTTAACTGTGACACAATATATAAGCATCACAACACATCACGTTGCCCCATATAAAGATGTACAATTATTACCTGTCAATTAAAAGTGAAATTAAAAACCCTAGAGAAGTATCATTATCATTAATCATCTAATAGCAGGGTTGAAGAAATCAATTAAAGTGATAGTCATTCAAAATGTCACTGAGCTAAAACTGTCCATTATTCAACTCTCTGCAATGAGTAAGCAAAAGAAGCAAAAATAGTACAGGATGTAGACAGCATGGAAATACTCAAAGTTATCAGACCCTTCCTTTCTACGTTCAAGAAGACAAATGATGAGTTAAAATTAGAGGCAATGAGACTTGCCCAGAGGTTAGTTTTTATGAAGTACCCTGGTAGACCAGCTCTCTCAATCAACTGTAAATTTGAGCTTGCTGGATGGTCACTCTAAGGCTCAGGGTCACTGCTGCATGTGGTTTTAGTATTCAGAGCTGCTTGCTGGCAAGTCCAAATTTCCCTAATGTCCTTTTCTGGCAAAGTTCCTCCTCTTAGGTACCACTCTGGGAATGCAGATATGGTTCCTTGGTCTTTGGTGACTGTAATGCTTCCTGCCTCCTGGATCTCCTGGGATGCTTAACATCGACTTTCTAGATTACCGAGTCTGGAGTGCAGTTTGTCCATCCTACTAGAAACCACAATTCTGGAACACTTCCTGGGGCTAGATATTCAATCAAGTGCCTGACATTCAAATATGAGTGAAAATCACAAAACCACTGAATTTCTCTAAAACTCAAAAATAACAGCTAGACTGTCTCTTTCAATTTATCTCCACAAACAGACTGCTGCCTTGATGTTAGACAGGAGGTTTGCTTTCATTCCGTCCAGGAATGTCAATTATCTGACCAGTGCATCACTCTATGCTAGTCATCACCGGAAGGTCTACTAAGTACTGACCTCAATTACTGAACATTTCACAATTTGCACTCACTATCCCAATATTGGGTCCCAGTATTCTTAAAGCCAGAAACAGCTTCAAAAACAAAGCCAAACTCACCATTTGGCTGTGGTAGCCTAACCATCAGATTTAACAATTATAACTGCTTCTATTAAAAGGGTGACATCACTCAGGTTAGCATTCATACTGATGAAAAGCGTAACTGTGGGAGTTGGGAGTAAAGGGATTCTATCATAGCACAAGGCAGGCCAGCTTCTGAACTTTGGTGGTTTTCACATTACAAAGGTAGACTTTTCTCTAGAAAGGGCAGAGCTGCCTTCAGAGCTAAGAGATGTGGGTAGCTGAATTTGAGAGGTAGAGGTGGTAATATCATTCCATAAGTCCAGTTTTTCTGGCAATGTATCAATGCAGCATAAACTAAATATAGGAAACAGTTTTTATGAAAATACACAAAGCAATTTTTAAAGGCTTGACTTGGGGGGGGACCCCACATTCATGGATGACGATTTCCTTCTAGTGAAATATGGTAAAGGTGTTAACTTTTATGGAGATTTTTAGAAAAATGTCCAGCACAAAGGTAAACAAACAGGGACTTCAGACTGCATTGCAGCAGGACTATTTCTTTGAATCTACCCTTTGAAAAACATTCCAAACTTAGGCTTTGACAGACATAAGCCAGTAGATTTCTTTCACTGTCAATTCAACTACTAAAGTAAAAATAAGTAAGAATAAGTAATGTTCAGAGTTGGGAGTTAAAAGAGAAAACACAGAAATAGATCTATCAGAACTTCTTACACTGTCCATAAAGCGGCCAGGGGCCTAATGAAGCAGGTTAGTTACCCTGGCTATCTGGCTTTAAGACTAACAGCAGCAATTACAATACAAAAGAGACAAGTCCAGCTATCACCCATAATTACTGGGGGTCTAAGTCATGACTTATTCATGTCACATATGCCCTATACCTTTTCTAGGAAGAAACAGACAAATTGGAAGAAAACATGGTCATAACGTTTGTCTCCGGCTGTTCCCAACTGCCAGAGGGAAGGCATTTCTTCCCTTCCAGGTCCCTTCTAAACAGGGAGCAAGCAGTCTTTGCTATTCCAGAATTTAGATGCAAGAGGTCAAAGTCTGCCCTATGTTACAAGCACAAGCCTCAATACTAGAACTGGGATTCAGGGAGGGATGGGGCGTACCTTCCAAGGAGGAGCTAACTTCTTTTTTTTCTGCAAGCACTTCCCACTACACAGCTCCTATCATTAGGAGGCCAGGGACGACCCCGATTGCTTGGAAAAAGCTTGCAGCCTTTTCAAGTAGCATCACTTTTTACTTCTTTCTCCTCTGGCGATTGTGCTTCCTCAGGAAATAAAACCCTATTCTTTTAACGACTCAGTGTAGTCTTGTTTATATTTGTACGCACACAGTGAACCACGGGTTACTCATTGGGAAAACCGGAGCACATCTCTGACAACTGATCAGCAGTTGATCTGTGCACACAGGCAGAACTCTGCCTCTTACTGTTCTTCTCTTGTCCCACTCCTTTAAGCAGTGGAGACTGGAAGGCTGGTGTTTGGTATCTAAAAGCTAAAGAGGTCTGGAGCCCCGAAATGGCATGTAGAGGTTTCTGCTTTGTTAAGCTCTAAAGGTGAGATAGTCTTGCAGGTGAGACCCCATCCTGGTATGTGCCAAGAGCCTTCCTATGGAAAAAAGAACTGAATGCGAAATTTACTAATCCAAGTGCCAACCCCCTCAGAGCATCCACGTTCAAAGCACAGACCCGTGAGAAGGAAAAGCCCAAGAGCTGATGTGCCATCATCACCACGGGCCAGCTTCTCTGGCTGCTCAGAACTCAGTAATCAGGCAGAGCTGCATTCAGGCTATTCAGGCAGCAGCCTGAGAGATAAACAGACCTGAGGGCCATGGAAAACAGAACACATGCCTGATGAAGTCAGACTTTGGCACCTAAACCTCCTGTTTGTTGCTGGGTTAGGCTATTGTTTTTTCTCTCCCAAATAAACTGCAATTAAATTACCAGCTGACTTGAATATAATCCACCTCTTCCATCTGATACGGAATTCTAAAGCCAAAAGACATCAGAAGTCCTCCTGACTAGGGGGAAGAACTGCTTTCCTTAAAAAACAATCTCAAAGAGGCTATCAAAACCGAAAATGCGTGAGAAGTTACACTTAATACCAAGGAGGCAACAGAGTATCTGCATATTAAGAAGAAAGAGAGGAGAGGAAAGACCAGAAATAGGGGACAGTGCATCCATGAAGTTTGCTTTCTGCATACCTTTTCAAATTTTGTCAGCAGTGCTCGTAAGCTGAAGTTCAAACCAATCATCGTCCAGTAGCCCTTGCAGCCTACATCTTTCTGGCAAACTTCCTTCAGACAACAGTGTCCAACTTCTAAAAAAAAACGTATCTTTTCTGGCTATACTTTCAAATCCTTTGTAAAATCCTTTACAAGCCCTGCCCTTGAGCGATGGCCCATGAGCAGCAGCAGCTTGTGCTGGGACATTTTAGCCACCCCACCGTGGGTCCGCTTTTTCATGGACTTCGGAGCTCACCAGGCACAGACCTGCTTCTGTGATTTCTGGTAGCTGTGTTCCTCGCGGCTGCCATGGTCTCCTTTTTGCCCTGGGAAGCCCAGGATCCCTTTCTGCTGGCCTCACTAATGACCTGCAGGCCACCACTGCTCTCTCCTGAGCCCAGGCTTAGAGTTTGGTCTCAATTACACGCAGCAGGGGAAAAAAAAAAAAAAAAGCTATAGCCTGGAAACTTGCATGAGAGAGAGAGAGAGAGAAAAAAAAAAGTCAAGCATTACCAACTTCCTCCATTCAGACTGGTTTCAGAAAGAAAAAAAAAAAAATCCTGGGTAAAGAGCCAGTTTTCAAATAGCAAGACTTATTTGAGTTCCAACAAGAAAGAATGTACTCTCAACTGAAGAAACAACCCCAAAGCACCAAGACAGGAGACCACAGGTTCCCACTCTGCCAGACACCAGCAGGCTAAGTTGCTATGGTGACCACGAAGCTAGTTTCACTCCGTTTCCCCAGGTCAACTCAGCGTAGGGGATGCTCTCAAAAGCAGCGCAGCTAAAGTTTAAAAAGTTGCTCTGCGTCAGTCGAGAGGAAAGTTCTTGCCACAAATCCCATGGTGCCCTCCGCAGGGCAGAGTGTGCAGCGGGGAGGTGGGG
>NW_008335281.1:294485-298014 GCF_000622305.1 Nannospalax galili
ATCTGACAGCTCTGTGGCAATCCACTTCTCTCCGCAGCGGTTGTTTATTATTTTAATCAGCATCCTCCCTTTCCACTATTCCTCACCCAGCTTGAAGTGAAGCTCACTCCCACTTCCTGGAGGCCACCCAGCCCCAAACTTCAGTACAGTACCCCTTACATTGTCTCAATTCTGAATAGATCCCGGATTCATATTCCCCCTGGGAGCCCACCCAGGAAAAGAAAAGGGAGTGGGCCGTAGGACACAATGCAAGCCACAAAAGAAAACAGGCGTGATTAATTCCATTATTTGTAAAACCCAAAAATAAAAAAAAGGCCTTAAAGGTGAAATAGGTAAAATGATGAGGAAATGACTTTTAAAAGAGAAGTTCTTTGATCTCACTGAAAAGTCATTCAGACTGTTTGAATAGGGAGAATTTGGTACTGACACAAAACAAAATATTCTAATCTTAACAGCCAGTTACACTGAGTGTTTTCCACTGTGGTATTAAACTACAATGGCACTCTGAGAAATACCAAGTGTTAAGTGTGATCACTTTGGAGGAAAAAAAATCAGTCCAAATTTGATGTTCTTTGTGCTGAGATCCTGGCCATCATATGAATTTGCTTTTTCATCTTTACACAGCTATTTCGCATACCAATAAAAGTTAAGAAAGGCAGTCCAGAGGAAACATTTCTCTATGTGCTCAGGATTTCACCATAAACATCCAGCATTCTAATGGTGACATATCACAAATGGAAGGATGGCAATACAACTAAGTTCATTTTCACATCATGACAAAGGCTTTTCTTGGTGGGGGATCCCTGAAATAGAGAAAAATGCCATTTCCTAAAGGGCTCTTTAAATGGTTTGAGTCGCGAACGTATGGTTTAAACGTATGAAGAAGGAGATTCTTTTCAACATTAGAGAAACCATCGGATATGACTATAAATTTCGGTTATGAGTCTTCAGATTTACAAACCATTTTTCTTTCCACCTCATTCCCAAAATTTTCACATCACTATTTAAATGGCATGTGTTTTACATATGTCCATTTATGCAGAATTTAACAAGCTTTTAAAATATTTCCATTATTTATTCATGAAAAATCTACATGTCCCCAGAGGCAAAATGGCTTTATGGGATTTCCAATAGAACACACCAGATTTCACCTCACTGCACCAGATTCAGATGGACACAGATACAATTGATTTTGGAAACTCCCAGGTAGTCAGAAAATCAAAAATAAAGATAATCCACAATGTGGCTCAAAACAGAACTGACAAGAGCAGAATGCTGACCTTCAGAAATGCAGGAAACTGGTTCAGAACCTGGCCTAGCCACAGGACCTGGTCTGTCAGGGATCTGAGGCCACATGCTGAGATCTTTCAACAGCAGTAAATAAACTTTTTACATAAATTCAAGACAAAAGAAACCACCAACACTGTCACCACCACCACCACCACCACTACCACAAAAATAATAAATAAATAAATAAATAAATAAATAAATAAATAAATAAATAACTGGGAGAAAAAGAACAATCTTTCTCATCTGGGCAAACTTCCAACTACCACCCAAGGCACTGCATGGCAGATGAAACATGTGCAAACACGCCCTTCCCCTTGCACATCACTAAAGGGGATTGCAAAAACTCTGTCAAACAACAGAGAATAGGACAGCATCCTCCTTCCCAAAAGCAGACTCTGACACTTAATGGGTTTTTATACCAAGCTAAGGAGATACTGTTACAAGAGCTCCCAGTCTTGTGTTCTTCCACAAGACAGAAGACCGGGGCAAATAAACATCAACCTTCCTACAGGGGATCTTCCCCAAAGAGGAGCGGCTATCAGTGTAGTAAGTTCTTGTGTCCGCCATAGCCCAACCCATCAGCCATAGAGCAGACCATCAAGTCTCTGCCTCTTACTAATGCCCCATAGAATTGTCAGCACAAAAACTAGAACACTGAAACAAAACACCCTTAATTGCAGTCATAAAATATTGAAAACCAGGGCTGGAGGGATGGTTCAGCTGCTCTTTCAGAAGACCCGAGTTTGAATTCCAGTGCCCACATGGCAGTTAACTTTAGTTCTAGGAGATCCAAAGTTTTCTTCTGTCCTCTGCAGGCACTGCATGACAAGGGTACACTTACATACATGCAGGTATAACACTCATAAAATTTTTTAAAAAATAAAACATAACGAAGATGTGGACAAACCTAGTTACTATGACACCCTGTTTAGTTAAAAAATAAAAATGGTGAGGCATACAAGACAGACCTTTATTCAAAAAGTGGATTGCTCAAAAGAATGTGCAATCATCCAAAAGAAATCTCTACATTATTTTATTTTTAATTGTGGGTGTGGATATGTGCATGTGAGTTCACAAGCCCTCAGAGGCCAGAAGAGGGTGATGGATCCTCCGGAGGCATTTATCAGATGTGGGTGCTGGGAACTAAACTAGGTCCTCTGGAAAAGACGTACATACTTTTAACCACTCAGTCATTTCTTTGGCCCAAATCTTTATATTTTTAACAAATTTTAATTATGTACTATAATCTCACTAAGCCTGAAAATGTTATGTTGCTCATTTATTTAGTTGGTACCACGGGATCAAATTCAGGGCTTTACACATGCTAGGTAAGTGGTATACCAATCAGATACCTCTCCAGCATGTAATTCTACTTTGGTAACAATATATTAAAAGTGAGACTTGTAAAATATAGATGTACATTGCTTTTAGAAAAGTGAGCACATTATATTATGAACTTTGTGTTTCCTATCTATAAGTAATGATATTTTCTCAGTTAAAACTCAGTATACAATATATCATCTTGGTAATGTATACCCTTTTTTAAACCAAGCACTTCTTTGACACATAATCTTCTGTAATCCTATAATTACTATGGAAGTCTCCAGTGAAAGTAAAAAGCCACCAGAGAGACAACAAATTGGATGACATCATTTGAAGTAGTTGACATTTTCTCAGTTTAGTGTTCCCCAACAGTGGGAACATACTCAGCACACCAATCCCTAAACAGATTAATGCTGAATAACCCAGCAATCATTCAATAAGCCATGTTTCAGACATAAGCACACAGTTCCATGAGAAAGTGAAGGTACTAGAACTACAAGAAACACAGGGAAATTCAACCAAAGCAGTCAACAAAATCCACATCTTAAATGATCTAATTAAAACCGAATTCCAATGTGGAAATGAAAAGATCTGGCAAGAACTTCCTAGGGCTAATTAAAAAACCATTTCACCCTTAAAAACTGTATTTTATAGAATTTGCTAAAAGATGACTTATTTGTAATTTTATGAGGGCAATAAGAGATTCTTTAGGGTTAAAACACAGGAAAAGGAGCAAACTGCTTTTTTGGAAAACAAATGACCTCTTCTACCACGAATCTCAAGCCATGCTTCCCACTAAATACAAAGTCTGCATTTTTAAAATTGTAAAGGTAAAGTATATTTTCTGAATAAAACCTAACAGCTTTCTCTTTATATTGGCCAATACAAAAAAGAAAAAAGAAAAGAAAAGAAAAGA
>NW_008335281.1:298301-302029 GCF_000622305.1 Nannospalax galili
GAATTCCAATGTGGAAATGAAAAGATCTGGCAAGAACTTCCTAGGGCTAATTAAAAAACCATTTCACCCTTAAAAACTGTATTTTATAGAATTTGCTAAAAGATGACTTATTTGTAATTTTATGAGGGCAATAAGAGATTCTTTAGGGTTAAAACACAGGAAAAGGAGCAAACTGCTTTTTTGGAAAACAAATGACCTCTGACCTCTTCTATCTCAAGCCATGCTTCCCACTAAATACAAAGTCTGCATTTTTAAAATTGTAAAGGTAAAGTATATTTTCTGAATAAAACCTAACAGCTTTCTCTTTATATTGGCCAATACAAAAAAGAAAAAAGAAAAGAAAAGAAAAGACAGACTTCTCAGGAGCCTGCAAAGCAAAGCATATGGAGGTCAGTAGGTGATCACAAATAAATTGGTACACAGTGACCTGCTCACTCGTTACCAATATAACAGCTCCAGGCATGGGTAGAATAATTTACTTAATATAAACCCATTCTGACTCAAGGAGATTCAGTTGATTCCTTGTGGGGGAAAAAAAAAAATCTGCATTTCTCCTCTTTATAACCCTGCTAACTTGGGGGGATCAGAACTCAAAATAAAATAGCTTCAAGTCCCTCATCATGATGGGAGATTTCTCCTCATTGTTTCCTTCCACTGTGGTTCCATTAGGAGAGGCTAAAGCATCCATTACAGTGTTCCAGTTCACATGGCCAGCAGTGCAGTCTGTCAGCTGCAAGCTATTTAAGGTAATATACAGCTCTAAAGGGCAGAAAGTTCAACATAGAGATGGAGGCCCGAGCCCCTGATGAAAGGGAGGGGGATGTCTCCTTTCATCCCAGGAAGTTCAGGCAATATACTTAGTACACAAGATCTTATTTTTTAATGTTCACCTTTTAATAAATGCCATCTATTTTGATAATGATATGGGTAGTAGTTAGGAAATAAATAATGATGATTCATAAGAAAAAGATTCAATACTTTATATAATTCCATAGTGCATAGCCAGAAGATTTTAATAGACATGTTAAAAAGCACAAAGAGCTTTTTCTTCTTCAGAAGAGTGGGTGGGTGGGGAAGGAGTTCAGGGTAGGCACACCAGCTGATCCCCTTCTGAATAAGCCAGCCAGGTGCAGGGGTCAGCCTCCTACAACTTTCTAAATGTTTAAGAATTCAGAAAACACTTTATTAGGTGTCTAAAAATCATGCCAAGACAAGTTAATGTCTCCAAACTATATCCTTCCTAAAAACTATGCTGCATCAGGCAAGAGTGAAATAGTTTTGGGTGACCAAGTCTCAGAATTCCAGATGTCTACTGACAGCACAAACTGGAGGGATGAGGCCATGTGACGAGGGGCTTCTGGGAAGAAGGTTCCAGAAAGGTTTCCTAAAGGTTGTGCCAACTTTCCAGGGCTGCCCAATCCAGGAAATAAAAGGCAAAATTAAAATAAAAATTTTACTAATAGCAATAAAAATGTCAGCATTACAAGTAGTATTTTCATTACAAACAAAAACAGGTACTCATTCCAGAAGGACATTGTTTCTGTAATCTGAATATGTATTGAAGGAACTGAACATTCAGTGAACACGGGAAAAGGTCAAACTAACCCCAGGAGGTCAGCTCAACTTCCATGTACAATACTGAGCAGAGTGTTGATCTGACTCAGGCTGATAGAATCACAGCTGAGTTGCTGCTTACTCTCCACTATGTTCCTGGCATCTTCTTGCTTAATGTCACTCAGAACTCAGCAAAGTCACACTCACACCCACTTTGCTTCCTTAATCATTAAGCCTTAACTATATCCATTCCACACACTTACCACATGAAGCATAAGTATGCTGCCCCCCAAAGGCATAGACAATAATTTTCTTTTTGTTTTACTCTCTCCCCACCCCCACCCAGTCTCCGATTTACACAGGTTTTTACCTTACTTCCCTGTATATACTCTGGCATTAAACTCTACATTACCTCTTTGCTTCTTCCCCCAAAGTTTCTACCACTACAGCTCTTTATAGCCAGTGAGCCCAGACGATGCATGATGCAGCTTGTAGGAAAATCATAGGCTAATTACAGAATAAAGAATTCCTATATTTGATAGAATAAGACTAAGCCATTATATTTCCTGAAGATTATAAGAATCTGAAAAATATGGGGACAGAGGATAATTTAAAATACTTATAACCATTGACACAGAAATTCTATCCACAGGATTTCATAAACCTGTGCATAAGAATGTTTGATAAGCCCTATTTGATACTGCAGAAAGCTGAAAACAATCCAAATGTCCATCCACAGAAAATGTGTAAAAATACATAGCAGACTTTCATAAATAAAATGCTTTGTAGCCATGGAAACAGGAAGATACACTAACAAATATCTAATACAAAGGAATATATATGGGGGGCATATGTAAATGTATGTCAAAAGAAGAGTTATAGTTACATGTAGGAATAATCTACAACATATCTAGAAAATTCTATAGAGAACACTGGAAAGTTCTCCAAGAAGATAGCAATAATGAACTTATCTTAAAGAAAGGCTGACAGGAGATGAGCATCTAGTATGCCTAGAACAGACTTCTTTCAAGCTTCTTTCTTTCTACTTAAATAGAAATTATGAAATTTTTGCCATAGCATGAATTATTTCTTCCACAAAAATTAAGTCCAATAGAAAGGTGCCAAGCAAAACAATCTTATCTTTTTAGTTCGAGATCTATTCCACAAATGGTGGCATGATTTTATTTGAAAGTTAATACCACCACAGACAATCATTTTTGTCTCTGAATATCTCAGAAGTTTTGAAGTGCCAGATGGCCCACCATTCTAGCAAAATCAGCCCTCAATAAAAACGGGCCTCAGCAGCACAGGGTTTGTGAACGGCAAACTTTTCTAAAGGACACCAGAACAAAGCCTTTTTGTTCTCATAAGTTACTCTATAACCAGTTACTCCTGCTTATTTAAATAATAACTATCTAAATAGGCACTATATCATTCTAGCTACTCTCTTTTCAAAGAAACCAGTCTATTGTCATCTGATACTGAGATACTGTAAGGAATAAACTTGGAGGGGAGTGTTTACCCCCTGAAGCATCACTTTATCTCTCCAGTGGGGCTCAGTGACCCCGCCTGGTCTGCGGAAGAGGAAGAGCCATAGACTACCAGCCCTAAAGACAGGCTACCTGATGACAGCAGTGTTATTTATAATCAAAGTTATAGTAATATAAAAGGAACTATCATGGCCTGTCTTGTCCAGAGAAGGGATGCTTGATGTGCTTTGAAGATTTGTATAAAAAAACCAACTGTACCAAGATACATCCAGCTGCTATCTGACATCATGTTTGAGGCTAGGACAGTGTGGTCATTTCCACCTAAGAAACTACCACAGCCAGGAGTTTAAAGTACAACTTATGTCCAGAATTTGATTAGGATGGTGTTTTAAGTTTAAAATTAAAATAAGGAATGGTTATAAAGTAATCAATCCTTTAGAATGACTACATTAAACCTAGTATTCATCCCTTTGAATTAAAATCAGACTTTTGGAAGGCTAAACAAATAGCCATGCAATGCTGATTGCTACTTCACAGAACATTTTTAAATCTTTGCTTTGGGGTGCCTTTATAATTAACAAGAAATACATATAATGAACTTGATGTCATGTTTTAATTACTACTGTCAACTTTTATCAAAATTGTAGCACCCATACTGATCACTGGACTTAGGTGAGTGACCTG
>NW_008335281.1:302297-348307 GCF_000622305.1 Nannospalax galili
TATAATATAAAAACCAAGTAAGCACTCATGAAGCCTGTCATTCATTAGTAGATTCAACAAATGTTAAGGATGCTACAGAACTATGTAATAACAAAAAATCTGAAATAATTCAGAAAATGTAAAGGTAACATAATCGTGGCTATCAAATATTGTGAGAAATATTAAGTTCTTCGACTCCAGTTGTATCATTTCCTCCCAACTCTATTCCCACTCCCAAAGCCATTGGGTATTCCTCTTTGGCTGTGGAATATGCACTCTAAATTACAGTCGGCACCACAGGCTCTTTATATGGATGATGGTAACTCAGAGTGGTAATGATCACAGGAATATCAGGGCACCAGATCCCATCATTGGCATCCTCAGCCTCTAGCTGCGGTGGAACCAGAGACATCTTTAGATTAGATAGTTCTTGCATCTTCAGCCTCTGATAGGGACAAGTGAGTTTCCAACTCTCAGTCAAGAAAGAAACTGGTCATTTTTCTTTTGGGGTCTTTACCATAAACTGCCTAGCCAATTTCTACCTCCTGCTCTCATCGGGAAGAACATTAGTGCTTAGAAGACAGCTTTCTCATTACAAATTATAGTTCACTTTACTAGGATAGTCTGAAAGCAACACAGAAAACTTACTAATTATGAGAAAGTAATAAATGAAGTTATATCTGAAGTGAATTACTCGTTTATATTATTCACCTCATATATCTCACAAGATCAAGTAGAACGCACAATGTTAAGTCATAGGACCTGTTCTGTTGTTTCATGTCAGATACTTACCTCACTGTTCAACCCTGGAACCCTGTCTGAGCCTTGATTTTTCTGTGTAAAATGTTCCTATGATATTTGAACAAACACTCAAGAAAGTCACTGGCACAATACAGCTGTTCATTAGTTACAACAAAAATTTATTGAGAGTTAAATAGGTTTAGTTATAAGATGACAAGACTTTTCTACAATTACATAAAACATCAGGAGTGGCTACATAGAAGGTTTTAGGGAGCAGGGTTCTCTTAGGTTTTCATACATTTTTGAGTTTTTTTAAATTAATTAATTTATTGATTTATTTTTATGTGTATGAGTGGTTTGCTGGCATGTTTGTAAGCACACCTGTGCATACAATGCCCAAGGAGGCCAGAAGAGGGAGTTGAAGGCCCTAGAACTGGAGTTACAAAGGGTTGTTAACCCTCATATGGGTGCTGGGAACTGAAGCTAGGTCCTCCGCAAGAACAGCAGTGCTCATAACTGCTGAGCCAACACTCCAGCACCTATTTTTGAGATATTGATAGAAACTCTGAAAAAAAATTATTGTATCATTTTGAGGAGCTATGGTATTTTTAATGTTTCTGCATATTTTTACCACAATGTTTACAACTTGTTAAGATTGGCTATTATTAGCAACAAAATTCTAAAAATACACCCAGATTGCATAAAAGTTTACTGCTGATTAAAAATTATTTAAAACCAACATAAAGTAATAAAATATTTATGGCATCAGTGAAGCCATCCCTAAAATAGCAATGCTCTGTTTTCTTCCTAATATATCCTCAGAGATTCTGTCTCTCACATATACCAGACAACAAAGAAAGTTATTGAATTACTAAGTCAATGTCATACCCACTATTTCTACATAAGCTTAAAATAAATTCTGAAGTTTCAAAATAATTCGAAATAATCAAAAAATATGTCTACATTACCAACTAAGCAAATATCAAAATATCTTAATTTTTTAGAACATTGTTGCTGCAGCTCTCCTCCACCTCCCAACAGGATCACTTCATACCATCCTTCTTGTCCCAATCTCTAGCCTCAAATTATTTTCTGTATCCAACTAGCATGATAATCTAAACTGAATTCTCTTCAAAAGCTACTTTAATGAAAAAGTTACTAATTTCCCTTCATCCACTACTTCCTTGATTATAAAAATAAGATGTGAGTGGCTAAATTGGAACGTAAATTAACCAAGACACTTTTTAAAGTACTTTTATTTTATTGATTTGTGTGTGTGTGTGTGTGTGTGTGTGTGTGTATTTCGTACAGAACATCCCCAAACAATCGTAATCATCTTTACACCGGCATCCTAAATGGCACCCTCCATACCCTGCCCCAGACCCCACTGGAGTCCATATACTCTGTCATCCCTGCTATATCCGCTGAGTCTAGTCAGCCTATCTAGAGTGCCTTGTTTTAGGAAGATCAGCTCTTCTTCCTCTAGTAGCAATCAGTTGCCAACATTCCTTCAGATAAGACTGAGGTCTGCTGTTCATTTTCCCAGTTCTATGCTGGGTTACTATCTGCCTGAGTTTGCATGGGACTTGTGTATGCTGACACCTATGCCATAGAATCATATGAGCAAGTAGGTTCCCAGGAGCTTGTAGGACTCTGTTTCCATATGGTCATGCCCATCTTCCCTGGCTCTTACAATCTCTCTGCTCTCTCTTCTGCGATGCAAAATGCAATACACTGGCAAACTGTGTTTAATATTAAGAAACTGTTTAACATTATAGTAATAATAACAATAATAATAATAGGAAGAGGAAGGAGGTTGTATCTTAACACCTTTAAATTTCAAACACTTTATATTATCATATCAACCCCTCCATCTTTAGCAATTCTCCATATCCCAATCCAAAATTATTTAAATTGAACACTGTACTGTCCAACAGGGCTTCTTGTGACACAGAAATTTTCTACACTTTTTATATTCCTAAACACATACTATACTAATCACTTGCAAGATGGCTACTGCAATTAAAGAGCTAAATTTTGGGTTTGCTTAGTTTAAATGTAAATGGATGCATGTGGCTACTGCTTCTGGAATTAGTGTAACTTCTGCTGGGATACAGCTTAGCAGCAGAGTGCTTCCCTGGCACACGCAAGGGACATCTAGCATTACAAAAAAATAAGGGGAAAAAGGCAGCATTACACTTAGTTTTAGGGTACCAGAGTACAGCCTCAATACATATCTCAGGTACTCTTTCCCCGCAGTATTCTCAACAGTACAGTTTTTACAAGCTTCCCTAGTATATATTCTATTCTTCCTCTGTTGGCAGGATTCTAGTCTCTTAAATAATGCCTTTCCAGTGTTTTCTGTCTACTTAAAGCTTATTCAGCCAAGGAGGCCCGATTTGATTTCCACCCTCTACACAAAGCTTTGCCCTCTAACTTTATGTTCATAGTTGCCTACTGGCGTAGACCATCGCCATCTGCTGTGTTACTATCCCACAATTTACAAGGAGCCTGGTTTGGTTTCCATGTTGTTTTGTTGATCTGCTTTAACCTTCCCTCTAAGCCCACTAGGACTTTCCTTGAGGAAAGGAGAAAAAAGTTGTATTAATTTGTCCCTCAAATGACAACCAATTAATACTTCTTGCCAAGCATAAAACAGAATATTAAAATTATACATCTGTGCTATTTAATAATCGAAGAGAAAGTCATGATTTTGTAGGGGCTGACTGCATTTTCAAGAGGGATCCCAAATACCCTAAGATTTTCACTTATCTTACAAATTTTCCCATAGAAAGAGAGGTTCCCATCCTGCTAAGAACCATTCAAGCTTTAGTTCATGTCAGAAAACCTAACTTGACTGCATTTTTAAGTCATACTTTAAATTTTAAAAGAAAGTGCTGCCCTCTTGTGAAATGAGGTAGAAGATTTATCATTTCACGGACAATTGAGTAAATACTGCAAAGTTAAATTTTAACATTAAAAGAAAAAGAGCTTAGCTCAAAGTTGTGTTTTTCTCCTGAGGTCTCTCCCTTGTGATCCTGGACCAAATGAAGACTGAAAAATATGAGTGGGAGGAATGTTTTCACAGACAGGGATGGAAGCCAGTAGGGGTGGGGATGTTGTATTACTGAAGGGAGAATGTGGGGTAGGGGGAGGAGATCAACAAAGATGAGCTGACCCCAACATGGTCAGTTTCAAGTCAACTCCCCACATATGCCTTGCACAGGATAAAACCTATATTTGCTCCAATCATTTACCTACAAAGTGAGTCTTTTTGAGACAGAGTCTCCCTGTAGCCCCAGCTGGCCTGGATTCACTAAGGAGACCAGGCTGGCCTAGAACTAAACAGAGATCCACCTGCCTCCCAAGTGCTGGAACTAAAGGCATGCTCCACCACGCCCAGGCTGTGTAGCATTGTGTTGAGATGAAGTGAAAGAGCAGAGGAAAATTATGAGTCCAGCACTTGGCAGATGGTGAGTACTTATTGCAACAGACACTTAAACAATACTGTTTGTGGAAATTTAACAATTGTAATATATACCATCCTTTTAAAGCATCTATTATATGGCACAGGTAGGACAACATGAAAGTGTTGCTTTGCAGGAGCTTATGTTATGAGCTATGAAAGTACATGAAAAAAAATGATTCATTCCAGTTTTGAAAAGAACAAACATGGGCAGATTCACAAGTCACAGAAATGACCACAATCAATTCCACAGGTTTTAAGGATTCAATTAAATATATCAGTTTACTCAAAACCTTTTACGTTGGACATGGTGGCATAAGCCTGTAATCCCAACACAACAACACGAGGGAAGCTGAGTCAGGAGGATCTCAACGTTGAGGCCAATCTGAAATATCTAACAAGAATCTGTCTCATATATAAAATAAGATAAAATACAACCCTATCTGATTGACAAGCAATACATGATCTCAACTCTAATGTGGCTAAGAACTAGGATAAAAGAAAAAAAATTTCAAAATTAAAATTCCCCAATAGTTTTTCCTTCTGTCCAGTGTTTCTTAGGATGAAATTTAGATTCCCGCCCCAGCCTCTGTCCCCTGAGCAGGAAGAAGAAAAGGGAAGTAAGCCTAGCTGGTCAAAACGCCACTGTAAGGATAGACTAAGCCACCTTACCTGCTCTCTAATGCTGATACTTGAGTAATTCACAAACTTGTAGCATTTCCCCTCTGCACTGGGACTCACATGTGACTAGCTACAATTACATGCGAATATTAGGTGTGCCTTTTTTTAAAAGCCTCTAAAATGTTAAACGTTCTTTGATTTGACTCCTGACACTAAAGGAATTGTCTATTTAAAGTAATCTTTAGGGAATTCTTTGTGATGTAGTAGATCGTTTGTCAAATTGAAAGACACCCTCTGATATATTTGTTTTCTTAGTTTGACTTTTTATGTGTGAGAGGTTGTCTTGGGAAAACAGCATTATCTGGATTCTTAGTATGATAGAGAATGAAGGAGATTTGGGAAGGTGAGGGGAAAAGTGCCTCAAGACACAGCATAGATCTTATATTTGTTAATGGTATATTTTTGGAACAGCTTCTTTAAAAAGTTATCCCTTTTAAAAAACTATAATAAAGAAGAATGTCAACTACTCTTTCATGAGTCTAATCAATTGTTCCTCTGTTCAAATAGCAGACAGTCACAGAGGAACCCTGTAACATTTCAGTGGGCTGAGAAATGTGACGGGAAGGAAATTAATGTGAGCAGGATTTCAAATATTTAAAATTAAAGAATGCTTTAACTCTTCTGGACTTAGATACAAGAAATGTGGGCTTGGTGTCATACAAAGGTTGAAAAGCTGGGGAAAACAGATGCTAAAATAACTTTTCAAGGTGAGCAAAGCTGGGTGACACTATACTAATTTCCTTCATCTTGTAGAGTAGGGAAATGTCTCACAAATGCCCTTAAGTAGGAGGTAAAGAATGTATCTAGGTCTCATTACAGTGTATTTAATCGGGTAAAACAGAATCTGTTTAGTGACCCATACTGGAGATAAACATCAGGTTTTCAAGTTCAGAAAATGAGAAAAATGAACCCCTGGAGTGTGAGCTAAATAATATCTTCAATAAAGTAGTGTTGATTCAATGTAATGGACCACTGAATAACATTTTGACATAAGTTTTTTTAAAGAGATGTTTTCTCTTCTGTCCGGTCCCTCAGAGCCAACTCTACTCTGGCTTCCTACTCTCTGCCAGAGCCAGAACCAAACATAATAGTCACAGTGCCAACACAGCTTTCTCTCTTGCCTTTTTATTTGTTTGTTTGTTTGAGGAGGGATGCTGAGATTGAACCCAAGGTATCTACACTCTACACCAAGCTCTGCCTCCAGCCCTTGCCAAGCACCATTTGACAACCTGGACCATATTTCCATTGCTTTCCTAAATGTTTATATTTTCTTTATTCTTTTGAAAAGGAAGGTCCAAGAAAGAATAAAGAAACAGGGTCCAGAGAGACAGTTAAGTGGATAAAGGGATGGTGTGCAAGCCTGATTACCTGAGTTCAATCCCTGGAACCTATGTCATGAAGGAAGCAGAGAACAGGCCGTACAAAGAAGTCCTCTGTCCTCCACGTGCATACTATGGCAGACATGCACACATATATGCGCACACGCACACACACAAATAGTAACAATAATAGACTTTGAAGATATTAAATTCAAAGACATCAAAACAAAGTAATTTATAACTAATATGTAAGGTATAGAACTATATTTTTAAAGATATTATTCTATTGTAAGAAATATATAAAATTATATACTGTAATTGGAACAGAAAAAACTAATTCCTCGTAGTATCATCAAAAATAAAAATTACTTAGGAACAGGAATCCAATTAAATCACTGGTATGGATATTTTCCCAGAGCTTTAGAAAATTCTGTGTCAAATGGATTTAAATTCATTATCACTACTTAATGAAGTAGAGATAAACTTGACTTCTCTCATAAGCTAAGAATTATGGAATAATAGTTATTTTTTAAGAGTAAAACAGAATGAGAACTATAATAAACACTGCTAAGGAAACAATATCAACCAGGCTTCTATAAATGAATAATCAAATACCAAATTAAACATAAATTACATCTCACAGTTGCCACAATTCCAGCTTCATATTTACAGCTTTTCTAGATTATAATAGGACTATCAGCACTTTGAAAAACTAAATAATATCTATGTTTAAATGATTAATCAGTCAAGTAAGAGATCATGTATTTCAAATACTGTGTTACATTATATCTAGAAAATGAATTCAGTTTTAAGCTTATGGGTAAGATACTTTGAATCTTTAAAAATAATTTATTTTTTAAAATTTTCTTTATGTATTTAAGTGTATTGCCTCCATGGATGTAAGTTTACCCTTATTGTGCAATGCCCCTGGAGGTCAGAAAAGGGTGTCAGATCCTCTGGAATTGGAGTTACAGACTGTTGTTAGCTGCCATGTGGGTGCTGGGAACTGAACCTGGGCCCTCTGCAAGAGCAGCCAGTGCTCTTAACTGTGGAGCCATTTCCCCGGCCCCCAATACTTTGAATTTCTAACTCCACATGACCTATAAACAACAGCCATTTGAACTAGACCAAGAGACTTTTCCAATATGAATTTTAGAACTCATTTTAAAATGACATAAATAGGGTCAAGAGGTTTTACAAGCTTTTAGTTTTATATATAGTTACATATGATTTTGCTTTTATTAACATGCATAGACTTGTTTTACAACTGTAGATCCATGTCTTAACACACATTTATCACTCGTTTTGCAAATACAAATATACAGTCATGTGTGACACAATATTGACATTACCCTTGCGGGAAGATGAAAACAATTAACTAAACTACAAATACACACAGATACAAATGACACAGAATTAATTATACATGCAAAACATGACTTGTAAAATTATGGATGTGTGCAGAAGAACATTCTGGTACAGTCTTCCATACAGGATCAGACTACCTCAGCAAGGTTAACACAGTTATAACAAGATGAAATTACTTACAAAATAAATGGAGAACTATATAGCTCTGTAAAAATGATCCAGTTCAACCTATTCTTTCACTGGAAAAACTAAACTCATTCCCTTCCTGTTTTCTCATAAGCAATATTCTGAGTCTTGAACTTGAGTATCTGTAATCACCTGAAAATATATTACTTCAAAGAATGCCCTTATTTTCCAATCCTTTCCGGTAAAGCAAAATCTCCACTTTCATTTTTGTTGTTTTTTGGGGGGTTTGAGACAGGGTCTCCCTGCAGCTCCAGCTGGCCTAGAACTCACTATGTAGACCAGGCTGGTCTTGAACTCAGAGATCCACCTGCCTCTGCCTCCTGAATGCTGAACGCTGGGATTAAAGGTGTGTACTACCACACCCGGCCCTATACTGTCATTTTTAAAGTTCCCTTCACTTCTTTCGTAAATTCCAACATTTTACTTTCTACATTCCATCACTTCATCATTTTCTTAAGGAACAAGAGCCCATGGTTACCCAGTATTTTTTGTTGCTGCTGTTTCCTTTGAGATGGATTCACTGCGAGCCCAGCAGAATTTCAAATTTGTTATGCTCCTGTCTCAGTCTCCTGAGGAATGCTGGGATTGCTGGTCTATGTCACCACACCCAGCTCCACAGCTCCTTTAACATTTTTATGTATTTTACTTCCATGAATCAACCAATTTCCTAGCACAATATTTTTCATGAAGTAGCACAACCAGGTTGGGTGGAAGAGGAAACAAAACAGACGGTTCTGGGTTCTGATAAGCTCCATAGAAAAAAATCATAGGGTGTTTTTGAAAACCCAGAAAAAGAAGACAAACTAGGTTTCAAGGTAAAAAAAAAAAAACCCAGATTTTGTAAAAAATATTTTTAAAGTACTTAACATTGCATAGTTACAGATATAGCCAACCCAGGGAAATATAATATGTGGCAATAAAAACTAATGTTTACTAATGTTTATTGATAGTATGAGTGACTATACTGTATTTTCAGAATAAAACAACCACCCCATCTGGGGAGGGGGATGCATAAAACTTCTTCACGGACTGGGGAGATTGCGTCAATTTTTGTTTTGTTTTATGTTTTCTCCTAGCTAAAAGGATAAGAAAATGGGAGGTTGTAGAGGTTTGAGGGAGAGCAAAGGAGTGGGCAGATTTGGACATCTAATCTCCTGGCTCACTTTGCTCTCACAGTGTGCAAAGTTGGAAAGGAGCCACATGCAGTACAGCAGAGAGGGAGGAAAGCAAACACATACCTCAGCAATGAAGAAACAGCCCTTCCAACTCCCTCAAAATATATCCACTTAGCCTTTGTGATTAGGGATAGCACAAAAGATTGCATACACACGAAAGGTGATTATGGAGAAAACAATGTCAGATTAGCCAAAAGTTAAGAGGACATTGCTGCAAAGAAGATCTAAATAACTAAGAAAAAAAACCTCGAGGTCTGATATAATGAACGTACCCTCTGTATAGCCACACTAAATATTATTTCTTATTTATTTTTATTTTATGTACATGTTTTGCCTGCATGTATGTAAGTGCATTCATGCATGAAATGCCAGCAGAGGCCAGAAGTGGGCTTTGGATTCCCTGGAACAGGAGTTACTGACTATTGTTAGCTATCATGTGGGTGCTGGGAACTGAACCTGGGTCCTCTGCAAGAGCAGCCAGTGCTATTAACCACTGAGCCATCTTTCCAGCTCCATACTACATATTAAATCCACACCTATAACATTTCCTGAATCGCAATACCAGGTGTTCATACAAGTAGTATAAATATAAAGAAAAATAGCCAAAAGAAGAAAAATACAAGCATAGCATGACAGTACACACCCATCATCACAACACTTGGAAAGCTAAGGCAAAAGAATCTCACATTTGGGGCCAGCCTGTGTCCAGGGGATCAGCCTCGTGAACACTGTACACTTCATCTACCACTGAGCTACGCACAGCCCCTTTCACAGCTTTTTAATCTAAGCCAAATTGGCTAACCAATATACAAACAGTAACAGAAAAAATCATTAAGTTCTCTCTCTCTCTCTCTCTCTCTCTCTCTTTTTCTCTCCCCCCCCCAGACTATCTATATCTTGCTTGAAATCTCATTAACTTGAAGTAAGTCCCAGTCAGAGACAAACAGGTTTTACATACCATATGAGATTTAATTAGAGCTAAATATAGATGCCAACTTGATATTCATGTAAACACCTGCATTGCCTGTGTCAAGATTCCTCAGCAATAAAACTTTGGTAAACCTAAAAGCATAAACATCAACCAATCACAAATTAATTGCCTAATTCATGGAAATATTCATGTCTTCAGTGTTTTTTCTTAAGAAGTGACTCAACTGATTTTACCGAAAGCTTATGACAAATCTAGGGTCTTAAAATAGCTTGCTGTTAGTTAATATAAGCATGGTATTCAGAATCCATGATTACTGTAGAGTTAGGGAATAATTTGAATAATGACTTGTTATCATTGGTCAGAATGAGTTGGCATTCTGACTCTTAAATAACACTTAAGTACAGTTTTGTTTTATTAGTTGAACTTTCCTAATCTTAACCCCAAAGCTCTCATTTTACTTTATTTACCAATTAATCTGATATAGTTATTCTTTGTTCAATTATTTCTGATTTTTAATTAAAAGCAGGAAAACAAAGATCAGTAATAGAAACGATTTCAACTGCAATAACTGAAAATAACAAGTATATTTGGGATTTCAAAAAACAACAAAGATCACAGTTGAGAAGCGATTCTTTTCAAAATATTTTGATCTATAAAATAAATATTAGGACCATGTTGGCAGACTTTCATACAAACCCCAAATAATAACAGCTGTTAAAATAAGTCTTTATATAGTAATTTTCATGAGATTAGACTTCGAACAAATAAATATAAACTGATTGTGTACCTCCCTGTCTAGAATTTGTAAGCTCTAACATATAAGTTATAGAATATTACAACTAAATATGCTTTTGTGGCAATTTCTCAAAAAATCGATAAGCTAACATCATTAGAGAAATGCATATATTATATTTATGATAACTGTTGAAAAACACACAGAAAGGCAGTTTGGACACTGACTGTTAAATTGCATATCCTTATAAATACATTCAAGTTGTAGTTAAAGCTACAAAGTTGTGACATTCTTTACAATCATACCAAAGGAAATTCTTACTGTATCATGGATGAGATGGAATATGCCTGTACTCTAATCTATTTTCTATAATGACTCAATCCCACCTATAATGTACTTAACAAATATTTTCCCATTTCTATATTAACATTCAACACCATAGGGCACTGCTTTTTGATATATCAGATAGGAAAATCTCTTGTTTACATTAAGGTAGAAAACATATTGTGTCTGTAATGCATCTTAGCTCCCTCTTTCACAGGACAAACTTACATTTTCAAAAGAAAATGATCATGACATCTTAGTTTTCTCTTTCTATCTAAGTCTTAAATACTTTTTCTATATTAACATTCAACACCATAGGGCACTGCTTTTTGATATATCAGATAGGAAAATCTCTTGTTTACATTAAGGTAGAAAACATATTGTGTCTGTAATGCATCTTAGCTCCCTCTTTCACAGGACAAACTTACATTTTCAAAAGAAAATGATCATGACATCTTAGTTTTCTCTTTCTATCTAAGTCTTAAATACTTTATTCAATAAGCTATATTTTCAAATCTTTCATTTCTCTGTGTGTGAGCATGTGTTCACATATGTACAGGGACACGTGTGCAGGTTCAAGTACATATGTGTGCACATGTACATGGAAGCCATAGGTCAAGCTTATGCATTGTTCCTCAGGAACCTTTTTTTTTTGAGACAAGGATGTGGGGGTCTTTATTAGACTACACTGAGTACCCAGCAAGTACCAAGTATCCATTTGTCTCTCTGCCTCTCAGGTACTAGGATTACAAGTGTGCTCCATAAAGCCTGACTTTTTACCTGTGTGCTGGGGTCTCATGCTTGCATGGCAAGCACTTTATAGACTGAGCTATCTCCTTAGCTCTGGTTTTCTAATCTTAATGTCCTTGGAATCATCTTGGGTACATGCTGGAGGCACTCCTGGAGCCACTAGCAATACCTGCATGTCATCATCCCTATCCCCTTATATCCAACACACTCTTCAGAGTTGCCTGCAGTCATTTTCCACTACAAAATTTGCATCGATATCTGAAAGCCCAGTTAATGCTTATATCTTCCCTGTAGAAGTTCTGATAGCAGCGCTGGCACACAGCCCTAACAGTGCACTCATCATCTTGTTTATATGACTGCAGGATTCAAGAAACACTGGGAGTAAAACAGTAAGCAAAACAAAAGAAGCCCCAGGACTTGGGGTGTACAGGTGTGTACTCAAGAATTTCTGGGTGGGGTGACTAGGCAAGGTTAACCAAACAAGGGAGTACAATGAGAGGCTTGCTTTGGGGTTTTACACAGTCTGATACATGGAATCACCAACTCAATAGTCCAGTAACATTAGACATACTAATTTAGAGCAAGGAGAGAGATAAAGGCATGCATCATCAGTGATTAGTTACAGAAACCAAGAGAAAGTAGAAAGCAAAAAGCTATTGACATCTGGAAAAACAGTTAAGCCTTGAGCAAAGGAAAGAAAGTGGACAGTGACAAAAAAGAAAGAAATGGCCAAGTGTACGAATAAAATGAGCATGTGATCAGCCCAGAGACGGAAATAACGGAAGGAGAACATTGCCGATGTAAAAAGCAGAGAAGTACGGTGATGGGCTGTGAAAGAGGGAACCAGTAAAGCTGCGAATGATGCTCTCAATGGTAACACTGTGCTGGAAGCAGAACCTAGATTCTAATATAATGAGGACTATGGGAAAGCAGAGGTCAGGGCAAGAGGAATAGACACTGTGTAAGAGGTGTGACTATGAAGAAAACATTGAATGAATGAATGAATGAATGAATGAATGAATGAATGTTACAAAACACGGTGTCTTTGTGGATTCATAAAACACTAAAACATACAGTTGGTGGCATGGATCATTGTGGCTTATGAAATATAAGGACAATTTCAACCCCAACTCTTTTAACTAGCACTAATATCACCTGACAACACCAGACCAGCCAATTCATTCAATTGTGTTGTAGAGGGATCACAATCAAAAGCTATAACTTAATAAAATGGTATTCAAACATTAAAAAAAAAAAAAAACAGGGCTGGAGAGATGGCTCAGCAGTTAAGAGCACTGGCTGCTCTTGCAGAGGACCTGGGCTCAGTTCCCAGCACTCACATGGTAGCTAACAACTGTCCATAACTCCAGTTCCAGGGATCTGAAGCCCTCTTCTGACCTCCATGTGCAATACACAACATGGGTGTACTTAACATACATTCAGGTAATAAACTCATATACATAAAATAAAAATGACAAATAAAATACTACCCCCCACCACAAAGTACAGAGCCTCATCTAAAATACCAGAGTACCACTTAAGTAGCTTTGATAAACTAAAGTCAATCATGAGCTAACTTTCTAAACAGATGTTTCCTAAGCCCAAACTCCATTAAGAAAAAAGGATGTTGGGGAGGGAGGTTTAAATATGATTAAGATGTATTGAATGAAATTCACAAAAATTCAAAAAATATTAATAAAGAAAACGGATGTTGGGGCTAGAGAAATGGCTCAGTGACTAAGAGCACTTGCTGTTTTTGCAGAGAACCCAGGTTTGGTTCCCAGCTCATATATGCCAGTTCTCAATCACTTGCGACTCCAGTTCTGGCTCCATACACGCACACGGTGCACATATATGTAGGAAGACAAACAGTCATAAAAAAAACAAAAATAAATCTTTAAAGAAGAAAACAGATGTGCTGCTGTGAAAGTCTACACACACTAGCAAAGGCAGGCCTGTGTAAAGTGATTGCTTTCACTGATAAGCAGGAATTCTAGTGATTTACTATCTGGGAATTTACACATAAAGGAAGCATCCAAGGTCTAGAGATAAGCAGTCCCTAGAGCAACAAAATCAATATTTACTACATTCAAACCACAGCACTGTAGCCCAAAAGATTGGAATAAAATGTATGTTTTTTTTTTCTATTTTAATATGGCAACAAAGAAAACACCCAAAGATTACATCAACCACAATGATAGACAAGCAAGAGCTTATCCTAAGGATGTATTGGGTATTATTTTTTAATAATGCTCTCAGATTAAAAAAGAAAGCTTTCCCAAGTTAATAATCTATATTTACCCTCTGGAATGTTTCAGTGTTACCTACACATTTAACTTTGATACCCAGATGTTCCAGATGCTAAAATTATACACAGAGCAAACACCATGCAAATGTCCAATGTGTTTCTTTTATTCACCATATTTATTCAATCTTCTTGTTTATTAAAACTGTTTTAAGTTGCTCAGAAAAAGACAAAACAAAACAAACTTTTTTAAAAAAAAAGAAATATTTAAGAAAAGGAGAGAAAAAAATTAAACTAGAGAATCGAGGCATCAGCAGTCAGTTGTAATGAACTCAAGGCTCCTGGCAACTGCAAAGGGGTCCCAGAGATTCCAGGCCACCAAGGCGAACAGTAGAAGAAGAAATTAGTTAAAATCATTATTTAATGTCAGTTACACGTGGAGGGGAAAAGGCAAAATGTTAGACATGCACATAACATACATGCACATAATGCACATGCATGTAACACACACGCATGTAACATACAGAAAACCACAGTCAATAACACTTATAATATATCTCTGACACTAAGTACTTTTAAATATATGAACATTTTCTGGGCAGCCATACAGGAAAGGGTGGTTGTTCTAGGATATAGTACTTGGGATGTGAAGAATCACACAGCCAGAAACATTTTCCACTACAGCATTCATATACTGTAAGATTGATGCTTTTCTTTCAAGAAACTTGCATTATTTTACAATGAAAAATCTAGCATAACGGTGATCTATAATTTTATAATTTAGAAATATGACAAAAATAATGAGGAAGATCATGAAAGGTAATATCTCATGGTCAAATAGCTATATAGATTCTGAACATGAAATATGATAAAATGTAGCAGATGCCCAGATATGCTGTTTCACAAAATCAGGGAGAAACAGGAGACAGGGAAATCAGGAAAGAATGAATTAAAAAGGAAATTGGGTAAGAGATATTTTCAGACTTGAGGCTAGACAGCTCACAAGCCATAGAAGAAAGCTTAATACAACTATTCTGCTAAATAGAGCATTAAACTAATTTCTAATGCCTTATTGTTATACCCACAGATTAATGCATCTCACAACCCTCACAGAGACGCTTCCTTATGAAGGATGTGGGGATTAACACAGAGAGCCACAACTGGCCAACAATCAGAGAATAAGATGCCGCAGCCTGCTTATTCCTGAAAAAGGACACCTCTATCAAACTTCCGCTTCCCAAGGCTCAGGGGGCATTGTGGAAGAGGGGATGGAAAGATCCTAAGAGCCAGAGATAGTGGATGACCATAAGGGAATAGATTTCTTCAGACAGCTGGGCAGGTACTCATAGGAACTCGCAACAATGGTGACAGTGTGGACAAGTCCCACACAGGCTCAAGCCAGACAAAATCCCAGCACCAATGTGGGGAAGTGCATAAAAAACTCCAACCTTACTTGAAGAACTATTGGCAATTGATCACTGATGGGAAGGGGAGATTCACCTTAAAGGAAGAGACTCTTCTTTAGGCTGACCTGGCTCCAGTGAATGGAACCCACACTGAAGGGCCGTTTGGGAACACAAACCTGACACTATAGGCTTTTATATAAGAATACAGATATTTGGGGGGAGTAGAAAGGGGAAGTGCAGACACAGGAGGAGATCCAAATAGAGTCAAAATATATTGTATTAAATTCACAAAAATTCAATAAATATACAAAACAAAATGAAGTACAGCAAAGACTTGGAAATTGCCCAAATGTCCATCAACCAATAAACAGATAACTAAAACGTGACCCACATATACAATGAAATATTAAACACTAATAAAGGAAACACCAACTCAAACTATAATATGGGTAAACCTTGTAAATGAAAAGAACCAGGCACAAAGGGCCACAAACTCCATGATTCCAGATATGCAATAGCCAGAATCGGAACAGTACAGAAATACAAAGCTAATTTTCAGGTTATTGAGTGTGGGGCTTAGGTAAGCGGCTACAAGGTACGGGGTTTCTTTTTCAGGGTGCAGACTATATTCTAAAATAAATCATGGTGATAATGTGCAACTCTGTAAATGCGCCATCATCCCATGATATTTAGGGGGCAAGTTCAGGACTACAGCATCTCTCTAGGGCACCACAATCTAAACATCATTTCATTTACTTGAAATGATATAATGTTTGCATATAACCTAAGTACATCCTTCCATATACTTTAGTTACTTTAGTTTAAATCCCATCTAGTTTACTTATAACAGTGAATATAATGTAAATGATATATAAATACTTGATATATTGTATTGTTTGGGGAATAATACAATTGGATTTATTTTGTTGTTGTGAGTAGTGGTTGGTTGACTGATTTTGTTTTGTGTTTGTTTTTCTAATTTTTTCTCCTCTCTGGTTAATTATATCCACTGATGCAGAAGCTGCAGATACAGAAGGCTGACTGTACCGAATATTTTTTAATTATACAATTTAAATGGGTAACCTACATGAAATGTACTAAGAAATGAAAAGCAAGACTCTCTTCCACTGCTTTTATAATCTCCTTTCCCTTATCTATTCCACAGACACCGGTTAGGCATCAAGGATGCCAGGGGCAGAAGGACTCAAAACTATTTCAGCTATGCTTTGTAGGGATTAGTGTAAAGTCTTTTACTTATAGATGGGCATGATGCCTCACACCTATAATCCCAGCACTCAGGGAGGCTGAGCCAGTTCAGCTAGGCTATATAATGAGTCTCAGGTCAATAGGAATCTTAGAGTAAGATCCTGCCTTTTAAAAAAGGCTTCCAAATGTCACGGACATAACAATTCTAACCAGGAATGACTGCTAGCCTCCCACAATGGACAGACACAAAGTGACACTCTGTCACCCCACCCGAAGGGACCCCACTAAGGACAGGACTTCTCCACCCAAGTTCCTCAGTACAAGGTATTTTTCAGTGGAAAAGCTGTTGGGATTCAACAAACAAATGAAAAGAAAACAGAACTAAATTCTCATGACCTGTTTACTGGGTTCTGGACTCCTGAGTCCCTCTCATTGTGGAGATGACACCACCATAAACCTCATGCTTGGTTGTGCCCTCACTATGCCACCTCCCTAGATGGCAGGCAGTCCTACCTAGAGTTGGCCTGAATATGGCTGGATAATGGGAGTTTCCTTGGACAACCTGTTCTGACTGGCAGAACCTGTTCTGGGCTATTTTGCCCAGCTATGCAACTAGACATCTTTGATGGGCTGCTTTTGCATGCTCTAGGATCCCAAGGCCTCATCACTTCAGGAGCAAACACTACACTAGCAAAGCTTGAGGTCACAAGTCAGTTAGTAATGAGATAATTCCTGGCAAGAGGTAAAATAAGACTTTCAAGTATTTTCAGTTTCCTGGGGTTGAATGAAACCATTTTAAAAGAATTCATCGCACCTAAGGTTAAAGTAAAAAAAAAAGAATGAAAATTATTCTAAAAAATGACTAAAAATGCCCAGTCAATTCATCAAAAGGAATTCAAAAGAATCTTGATGTAGCACAGCCTGTTAAGTGGTGCCCACACTGCTTTCTTCTTTGGATGGCAACTCCAGCGACTATGTGAAAGAAGCATGTATTCACAGAGATGGTGCATCACTACAAAGCAGGAGGTGATGCAACACTACACTTCTAAGTAAAATAACTTTGTGACCAAACTAGAGAAGCAGCGGGTTATACATGCGTTACCTTTCTTTATGCCTTAAGAAAAGCACTATTTGATAGAATAAGTAAAAGAATCATATATACAATTTATTTATTTATTACGCTAAAAGCCTCATCGGAAATACACATCGAAACATTGACAAAGCATTAAATTATGCTATGTATTGACAGATTAAAAAATACTTTATAAAGCCTTCAAGATGGCTCAGCAGGTAAAAGCATTTGCCAGATAAGCCTGGGGATCTGAGTTCACATAAAAAGCCAAACATACAGAAAATATGCATCTGAGAGATTCCTATTCCTAAGTGACACATCTACAATGGAACATCTACACCTAAGGCTCAAGGAACATAGCAGAATGGGGAGTAGAGAGAATACTAATGCATCTCTCAACTCTCACCAGCGAAGCTTCCTCATGTGGCAGAATGTGATGCACACAGAGGGCCCCTACTGGCCAAAGTGTAGAGAATAAGAAACTGCAGAGTGTGTGTCCCTGGATAGGATTCCTATATTAAATTTCACCCACCATGACTCAGGGACCATAGTGGAAGAGGGGGAAGAAAGATTGTAAGAGCCAGGATTGGTGCATGACCATAAGTAGAGTTTTCCAGGTCTCTGAGAACTTGTTTATATGAACTTAGAGCAATGGTGACAGCATGCACAAGACATATGCAGACTCAATCAGATAAAAACCCAGCACAGAAAGGGGGAAATGGGCACCAGGCCCCAACCTTAGCTGAGGAACTATGAGCAGCTGATTACAGTTGGGTGAGGGAGAGTTGATCTTCTTAAAGGAGTGACTCTAGATAGACCCCAGAGGATGAACTTGCACTGAGGGTCATCTGGTACACAAACTTGACTCGATGGGCCTTGACATACATGAAAAATGTATGAAATCCAGTATGGGGGCTATGTGAGGGTACAGGTGGAAGAGGGGGAATCTAAATATCATTAAGATGTATTGTCTGAAATGCACAAAAATAAAAGCCAAAGTGGTAGTCCACATCTGTAATTCCAACAATCACACAAGGCAAGATAGGAGGCCAAGAAAGAATTGCTAGGGAACTTGCAGTACACATCACCATGTGTCGTGGTTTGAATGAAAATGTCCTCTATAGGCTCCAAGTATTTGGACATTCTGTCCCCAGATGATGGCACTTTTTGGGAGGTTTTAGAAGATGTGGCTATCCTGGAGGAAGCATGTCAGTGGGGGTGGGCTTAGAGAGTTCTTAAGCCTTGCCAGATCTCCAGTCTCTCTCTTGCTTCCTGTGCCTGTGTGATGATGTGAGAGCTTCACTTCTGCTGCTCCTGCTCCAGCCACCTCCAGCCACTATGCCTCCCTACCATGACAGACTGTAATTCCCCTGGAACCGTAAGCTCAAATAAACTCCTCCTTCTATAAATTGCTTGGGTTAGTGTTTCTATCACAGCAACAGAAAAGTGCCTAATACAGTAATTGGTACCAGAAGTGGGCTGTTGGCTGTGTAGAACCTGACCATGTGGGGTTTTGGGAAAATGTGGAAGACTTTGGAAGTTTGGGCTAGAAAAGCGGTTGATTGCTGTAAGTGGAGCTTAACAGGTCATTCTAGGAGACTTTTGGAAGAAAGAAGTGCTGAGAACAATGTAGTTCCAGAGGAAAATAAGGACTTAAGCAGCACTTGGGATATTTTGGCAAAGAGTCTGGCTGGAGTCTTCCCTAGACCAAAAACTTACCTGAGGCTAAGTTGAAAAGTAATGGACTAATTCTTTGGTGGAAGAAATTTCAAGACAGCCTAATGTAGAAATGGTGGCGTGGCTATTAATGGTGAATATTATGCAGATCTACAGTGAAAAAGAGCAAATAGGGCAGAAAGAAATACAGTTTGGACTGAAAAAGAGCACTGGGAAGATAAAAGTTGGAGCCCTGGCATGTGAGAAGATCCCACTGATAAGGAGATTAAAGTGATTAAGGAGATTAAAGTGATTAAGGAGGGGCGTAGAGATTCAAACTTAAGCAATGGAGAGAGTACCTCCAGGGCAAGACCACAGCCAGTTAAGCCTCCAACATGTGAAAGGAAAATGCTACAGGAACCACTGAAGAGAAAAAGCTTCTAAAATGGATAAAGCAGGCTGGAGTCCACCCCAAACTTGCAGTCAAACTTGGCAGTGTTATTCACCTGGTGCTGGTTTTAGAGGCATGAAAGATGCGAGAGTGAAGGGGTCATCGGTTCTTCCTCTGAGGTTTCAGAGAGCCACTGAGGCCAGGCAGCATGCATCAGGGATGCCCCTGCCTAGAGAAGGCCCTGATAGGCCATTGAGTGAAGCTATAAAGGTGAAGCCTGGTTGGCAATAAAGACCCCAAGAAGTTCATGATGCCAGACCTGTGACGCATCTGCCAAGAAGACCTGCATATAGGGAGTGGTACCATCACAAGAGAGAGATATTTGTTGCATGCAGCAAAGCTGGAAAATCTGAGCCATCTAATCCCTTTTAAGAAAGATCATTTAAAGATCTGAGAATAAAGGAGGCATGCTTGTTAATACTTTATTCCTCATATCTCTGGAATTTCTTGGGATAAATTAGTCATCCCTCAAACTGTGTTAGCTCTGTTGCTTTCTAGAACTCTTATAGGGGGAGAGAGGGTACCCCTCTCTAACCTGGACTCTATATTCACAAATGTTTCTCAGGTCTTTCCTTTTCAGTTTAATTATATTTTGAAAGCTTTTTACAGAGCTGGAGAGATGGCTCAGTGGTTAAGAACACTGAGTGTTCTTTCAGAGGACCCAGGTTCAAGTCCCAGCACTCACATGGTGGATAGCAGCCCTAACTCCTGTTTCAGGGACTCTGCCACCCTCTCTTGGCCCCTGAGACATTGCACACACAACACAGGTGCACTTACATACATGCAGGCAAAACACCCATATACATAAAATAAAAATAATAAATGAAATGTTTTTAAAAAGTGTTTTACTTGCTTGTCTGGGAATTTTGTTTTATGGTGCTGGAGGGCCTCATGGTGCAGGGCCTCGTGCATGCTAGGCAAGCATTCTATCACTGAACTATATTCTAAATGCAGAACAATATTTGGTCAACTTGGAAGCAATTACAGTACAGAATATGGACTGTGGAAACCCACAAGGCCCAGTGGCAAAGGAAAGGATTCATTCCTTGTTTCATGGCTCCATCAGCTGACATCTCACTTGTTCTATGAAAGATGGAATTAGAGGAAACTGGCTTTTCTCACTGCAGTTTTGCTCTGCTCAAGACGCTCTGAAAGTCAATGGTCCACAGAGAACTCAGAAAGCAGAGGGAGATGCTGTTCTAACGAACTTCCCTGGGGCTGCCCACGGCCTCTCGGCAGACAGGAATCTGAGCATTTAAAGAGTGAATGACAGTCTATTATAATTACTCAGAACGGGCCAGTGTCACTGCACCACCTAGGAGGCAGCCTCATTCTTCCTAATTCACGCTGCCTTTTCTTTCTTCCCAGAGTATTATCCACAGTAAAACATAAGACATCATCTTCCCAATAGCAACTGGACTATCACTTAAAACAAACAAAAGACATCTTTTAATAAAAGGAAAAAGGCAGGCATAGTGGCACATGCCTTTAATCCCAGCACTCAGGAGGAAGAGAAAGGCAGATCTCTGTGAGAACAAAGGCAGCTTGATCTACATAGTGAGTTCCAGGTCAGCTGGGGCTACAGGGAGACCCTGTCTCAAAACATGAAAAGGAAGATAGAGTCCCAAAGTGCTCAAAAATCAACAGCAACAAAAGACAAGAAGCAAATTAAGAGTTGATCCATAATAGATAATAAATGAGTAAATAGATAATCAAAGAAACCACTCCACTGAGCTCAGGACAAGCACCTCTCTCTCAACACCCACAATTTTCTCTCATCACCCTCATTTTTTCATTCTTTCTCTCTTCCATAAAACCTTTAAGGATTTTTTCCCCATAATTATTCATTCCCGCAAATGAAAAGTCCGGTATAGAATTATGAACCGTGAATACTTTAAAAGCTCTCCAAAGTGAAATTCCTTTCCAGTCTACCTCTCTGGTATTTGGAGCATATGACAAGCAAATGGTTCATTTCTATTTGATGAACCCTCATCAGTAACCGGTTCATATCAAGCACTCAGAAAAATCATGAAAATTAACAAGACCATGCTCATTCTTTCATTCTCTCTCTCTCTCTCACTCTCAAAATCCTTCCCCTAACACATTAACTTCATGACTCCCAATCTGAATACCGCTTAGCTCTAAAATTTTAAAAACTGTCTTCCATTTCCCAAATATCCATTCTGCACTAGCAGATGTACAGTATGTCCAAACTAACATGACTGCATTACATTTAAAAGTATGCTTGCAGGTGGAATGATCTTTCCAACACCTAAATTATCTCATCCTTAAACAGAAGCAAAGTTTCAGTCCAGATGGGGAGTATTGTGATTAATTACAAAGATACAGCTGCCACAGGGTTCAAAAATGCCCTGAAGAATGTGCTTCCAAGAATTAACCTCTAAACTTAAACACCACATGTGACAAAGGCACTTAGGATGTGGTACCCACGCAGAACGTAATTTTTAATACAAGTGAGTGATTCAGTGGAGGAGGCATGCATAGCTTCTAGGGACCAGAATCAGCTTCTCTTCAGAGATTGTTTTATTAAGAGTGTTTATAGTGTTCATGCTTTATATCGCCATTCTGTGTAGATGCAGTACTTTAAAATAAAAAGCAAGCCAGGCATGGTGGTTCATATCTATTATCTCTGCACTTGGGAGTCTGGGACAGAAGGTTTTCCACCATTTTGAAGCTACTGTGCACCACTACAAAGAGCCTGTGTCCAAGAAAAAAAAAATTGTGCTCTAGGGAAATGTCTCAGTAGGTAAAGCGCTTCATGGGAACCAGAGTTCAGATCCCAGCACCTATCATCCCAGTGTCTCAGGAGGTGGAGACAGAGGATCCCCAGAACAAACTGGCTAGCTACACTAACTAGATTGGAAAGCTCTGGGTTCAAGTGAGAGTCCCTGCCTCAATATATACAGTGCAGAGCAACTGAAGAAGAAACCCAACATCAACCTCTGGCCTCCACATACATATGCACATACATACACGCACTCATACACAGGCATATGTATGCATACATGCAAACACGCATATACAGGTGCACACACAAAAAAGCCCAACATAGAATATGTGCCTGTAAAAGCACAGAATTTTATATTTGTGGTTGTCCTTCAGAAAAGCAATTCCTGCCAATAATCAGGAAAGATATTTTAATTATTCCTCCTCTTTACCTTTAAAAAAATACGTACAGTACATCTTTCGAAAAATAAGACAAAATAAATAGGAAAACATTAAACGTTTTGCTTACGCATACATTACATTACAGGTAAAGATAAGCAGGGAAGACTTGTGTCTCATGGTCCAAGGGCAAGATCTTCAATAAAAGGAGTAATTGATGCCTGTTGTTGCTCACTTTAAGAATAAATATAAAGAAATAAACAGACACAGAGACACATAGAGTGTTAGCAACTCAATATCCAATTTCCCATACACCAGGAAATCATGAGTCAATTTAACACTTGCAGGACCTGTTTCGATAGCCTAATGGTTCACGATATTTTACATGCAAAGAGTGCAAACAGGTTAAGAGTCTTGATTAGTTTAACCAGTCCTCAGTTCCAGACACCTGCTGCCACCCAGGGCAGGATGCCCTTCTTTGCAGCACATAATATATCTCAAAGAAGATGAGATCTGTAAATCATTCACTCTATAACCCTCAGACTCCATGAATCTTGAGTGGAAATTGAGATTCATTATAAAGTAAGAACTCTTAATCATGATATATAAACTGAAATGAAATCAACAATCCATTTCCATGCACTCTGGATCATTCACTTTAGTTAGCGAGTTAGCCAGGAAATCCAGTTCAGAGAGCAACACAGAATGAAGATGCTTTTTCTAAAGCATGCATTTTGGGGACAGAGTCAAGGAAAAGCTATGAAGCTAGACACTGAGAAGCAGCACAATGCTCAGCAGCACAGCAGAACTTCCAAAAGCCATGCCCTGCTGGAAAGCTTCGGGGATAGAAATGAATAATTCCAGCTGATATTTTTAGCAGGTGGGAGTTTACATATTTCAAAGAATGGTCTTCTGGGAGCCAGAGACATGGCTAAGCAGTTAAGAGCACTGACTGCTCATGTCATGCAAACAACCCAGGTTCAAATCCCAGCACACACATGGTGGCTAAGAACCATCAGTAACTCCAGTTCCAGAGGATCAGATAGCCTCCTCTTCTGACCTCCATGGGCACCACACAACATGGGTGCACTTACATATATGCAATGCAGGCAAAATAGATATGAAATAAAAATAATCAATAAAAAATTTTTAAATGGGCTCCTGAGGCTGGAGAGATGGCTCAGTGGTTAAGAGAATGCTCTTGACCTCTTGCAGAAGACCCAGGTTCAGTTCCCAGCACCCACATGATGGGTAACAAACATCTATAACTCCAGTTCCAGGGGTCTGACACCTTCAAAGAATGGGCTGGGCTGTGTTGTTCAGTGATAAAAGAGAGCTTAATACACATAAAGTCCTGGCTTCAATACCTGGAAAAAATATTTTAAAACGAATCAAATATTTAAAAAGGGGGGACAAGGCTATCACTGTCCTCCCAAAAGTGTAATAATGAAAGAATGCTTTGTGAACTTAGATTTAAAAAGAAGATGGCACTGAGATATAAGTATAAGAGATGAATAAAATCAGGTTAAAAGTCATGGTTATATACACCCAAAGATTGAAAGCAGAGGTACTTGTTAACCAACATTCACAACAGTCCTGTCTGTCATAGCAGCCAAGAGGTAGAAACAACCCAACCACAGATGAAACAGAAGCTAAATGTATTATAAACATAATGGAACACTATTCAACTATAAAAAGGAAGGAAATTCTGACATAATCAGGATAAACTCTGAGGACATTATGGTAATAAAAAAAAAAGAGTCACAAAAGACAACTATTATGTTTTCCCATTATATGTGCGGTACTTACTGTGATTACACTGAGAAGTGTGGGATACAGAATGAATGTTACCAGGGACTGGCATCAGAGGGGTTATTATACCATAGGTAGAAAATGAAAAAGTTCTATAAACACTGGCAACAGCTGCACAGCACAGTTAAAATACTTAATACCACTGACATGTACATTTAAAAATAGTTAAAATTCCTTATTTTATATTTTGCATATTTTAACCCAATTTAAAAAAAAAAAACAGATATGGTAGTAAAGTTCTATAATCCCAGGACACAGGAGACTAAGGCAATAGGGTTATGAATGTGAAGCCAGCCTGAGCTACACAAGACCCGATCTCCAAAACACTCACAACTAAAGATGCAGCTCAGTGGTAGAGCACTTACCTAACATGTAAAAACAAACTTGACATTCTCCAGGCAACAACTTCAGGATTGGGGAGGAGCCAACAGGCAGCTGTAGCCATGTGAAAACCCATTCCAAATCTCTACATTTTCTTAGGCAGAATGATTTTTTTTAACTTTTAAGAAAATTTTTATTTATTACTTTTATTTTATGTGTATGTGTGTATTGTCTGCATGTAGGTAAGTGTCGTGCAATGCCTGCAGAGGAAAGAAGAGGCTATCAGATCCCCTGGGACTGGAGTTATGGACAGTTGTTAGCTGCCACATGGGTGTTGAGATTCGAACCAGGTCTTTTGTAAGAACAACCAGTGTTCCTAACCACTATACCATCTCTCCAGCCCCTAGGAAGAATGATTTTAAACCCATGGAAATGTCTTGAAAGTGGAATAAAATAGAATAAAAGTACACAAAGCAGGGGCTGAAAGCAGACTCGTGTTTGAAGTTGGAATGCCATTTGTGTTTGTTGTAGTCAGGCTTTTATTACAATAACAAAATACCTGGGATAATAAACTCATGACAAGAGAAGGTTTATTTTAGCTCACAGTTTTGAAAGTTCTGGTCCATGACTGATTATCCCCATTGCTCTGGGCCTATGGTGAGGTGGCACTTTGTGAAGGGACTGCAGGATGGAACAAATGCCCTTGTCTCACAGCCAACAAGCAAAAGAGAGCAAAGAAGAGGCTGGACTCCCACAAATACTCTCCAGGGAAGGCTTCAGCCTCCAAAGGCTTCCTGTGGGGCCCTAGTTTTTAAACTTTGACAGCTCCCAACAGGACCACCAAGGGGACCAAACCCGTAACAGGCAGACCTTTGGGAGTATTCAAGATCCAAACAATGGCAGGATATTAATAGTCTGGTGCTGGAAGAGCAGAAAGAGGGCTCTCAGATTTAGGAAAAACTGGAGTGGTATCTTGTGATCACAAACCCTCAAGATCCTTCTGAAAGTCACAGGAGGCAAATCCCACCTATTACTGACCCTGGGCTAAGGAGTTTTTTAGGCATCTGTTAAGATAATTTTTGTAGTGTCATGCTAAATAAATTGAAAAGGTGGAAAATAATAGAGTGCTTTATAAAGTCAAACTGAGTTTTCATTAAATATTTTAAATAAGCACTCACCACTTATTAGCATGTATTTTAATTAAAAGTGTTCCAAGTCTGTATTTGCTTTACTTTAAAAACTGTGAGATTGAAAATGAACTACTGATCACCATCAGGCCCTAATTTCCATGACATAGTTATATTAATACTGTCTGAAAAGAAACTTGTTTGCTTAGTTTAGGACCAACAGAATATTTTTTATTTCCTCTCTCAATTTCACTTCCAGAAGTAGAGACTATAAAATCTCCAATTTTGTTTATATTCTCAAAATAGCTAAACATGAGCCCATGCTGCTCAATACTCTTATCATAGAAAGAGGAAGGTGACATATATTACACTCAACTGACTTGAAGAAGCAGGAATAACCTTAGCTAAGATGTACACTCAGCTTGGTTCCATGCAGTGTAAAGTTGGTTCCAGTAAGTAGCAGGGAACTGAAGGCCATAAGAGGACATATTCAGGGCAAGCTTATTCAGAAATGTTTTTATTATATATGCCCTCACAAATTTGGTAGCCTTTCATTGAAAACAAACACACTAATTCATCCATCCGAGCCCTGCGGCCCCTTAGCAGTCTCCTCTGAGAAATCTGAGTAAATTTCATTGCAGTGATTTTAGATCAGTACCAGTGATAAGCCAGAAACAGACAAAATGCCTTCTTAGCAAAGTTCAAGTTTTCAATTCTGATCCCTCAGTCAATAAGTCACAGGAATCAAATACACAAATAAACACCATGCAGATGAGCCCATCAAATTTCTCTATGGAAAGTTGAAACCATAAAATCAGAATCAAAAATAATCTAATAAGATAGTTTTTCATATGCCAAGTAGCCTGGAGGGATATTTGAATGATCTGATGAATGTGGAATATATTTTTCCCTAAGAAATCTACTCCTCATTGCTTGATAGCTGGCCTGGCAGATGGGACGTTTACTGTGGCTTTTCTTTAATGGAAACTACCTTTGTCTCTGTGCTCCATGCTCAGTTATATCCACTGACCTCTGTCTGTGTGCCATCTCAACATTTTTCCCAAGTATATATTCCAACTGGAACCACACCCTAATATTTTATTGAGAACTTTATCTAGTGCTGTGGAAACTGAAGTGGAGTTTCAGAAGCAGTTATTTTCCCTCTGCTGAGGCCTCTCCCAAACTGGAAACACATTTATTCTTTCCTAAAAAGAAATCTCTCAGCTCCATTACCCCCTCAATGTATTCATGGTTCTTGGTTTCATCATCAGAAAATATCCATATTCATTGCCTCATCTAGTACAGACCCTGGGTCTGAGTTTCAGAGCTCTCTACTCTGTGGACTCCTGAAGAGTTGATTCCTACACCTATCTTATAGGGCCTGCAAGACATCTCTCCTGGAGGGTTGGCATAGCCACCAAAATCAGGACGAATTCACAAGTCACCCTCACCCCCCCCTTCTCACTGTCCCCTGTGCCCAGCTCTGGCCAAACTCAGCCTGGTAAACATCTTTCCAATCACCCTCTGGTCTTCCAAACTGGAATTCTGGAACACATCTCCAATGTTCCCCCATTCCCTGTACACAGCCCTGCTAACCAGATCTTGGCCACTACTATACACCAATTCTCATTCCTTGTACACAGCCCTGCTAACCAGATCTAGGCCACTAATATACACCAATTCCAAGTGCCCAAATCTACGCCTGCTGTTTAGTATTCCTAACATTCCTGTTCTTTAGCTATTCAGTGATTTTTGTCTGATTTACTAGCTATGTCTGGGCCTCTCCTTCTTCTGTATAGTAGTGTTCTGACTTGATACACAGTCATTAAGTTAACCTTCCTAAAGCTCTGTGGTACCCTCTTTCACTTAAAGACCTTTGGTTATGTCCAAAAGTCTAGAAACAAGTTTAAATTCTTTGCCTGGCATGGTGGCACATGCCATTAATACCAGCACTTGGGAGGCAGAGGCAGGCAGATCTCTGTGAGTCGAGGCCAGCCTGGGGCTACAGGGAGACCCTGTCTCAAAAAAAAAAAAAACAAAAAAAAACAGAGAAACCCCCAAATTCTTTGATAGGACCTCTCAGTCTCAGGTAATCTGACCTAACTCTACCTTTCTACTCTTATTTCTTGCTATTGGCCAAACACTGGCTTCTTCCCATTCCCAAGCCATTAAACAACCGCCCCACATACCTCAGCCCTTATGAACCTTTCCTTCTCTTCCCCACTTCACTGCCTTTCCTTCCTCATCCACCCGTTTCCATACTTAGGAACCCAACAGGCAAAAATCACCAGATTACCAATTTTCCCTACTACAAACACTGTCCCTCAGTGTTTCTGATCTGGATTACTTACGACTCTGCTGCTGTTTTTCAATAAACACCTCATTCTATCAGCTTTCCCTCACAGCTAAAAAGACAGTTTGCCCTCTCAAACTCCAGAGTCTATTAAAGGCATTGTATGATTTTTCATTTTTCTGTCTTTCTATACCTCACCAAATGCAATATAATGTCTCCAAGACATATACAATAACTACTCTTATTGAGAGATGTGAACAGATTTCATGAATAATCATTCTTTAAAAAAGAAAGACAATTGGGGCTGGAGAGATAGCTCAGCGGTTAAGAACACTGGTTGTTCTTGCAGAAGACCTAGGTTCAAATCTCAGCACCCACATGGCAGCTAACAACTGTCCATAACTCGAGTTCCAGGGGATCTGACAGCCTGTTCTATCCTCTGCAGGCACTGCACGACACGGGTGCACTTATCTACAAGCAGGCAATACATACATACACATAAAATAAAAAATAATAAATATTTTTTTAAAAAGAGAAAAAAAAAGCTGGGTGTGGTGGCACATGTCTTTAATCCAAGTACTCTAGAGGCAAAGGCAGGTGGATTTCTGTGTGATCAAGGCCAGCCTGGTATACATAGTGTGTCCTGGGCCAGCTGGCACTACAGGGAGACCCTGTCTCAAAAGACCAAAAAATAAAATAAAATAAAATAAAATAAAATAAAATAAAATAAATAAGTAAAAAAGAAAAAGAAAAAAAGAACAGGCCTTGAAATCTACAAAACACTGACAAAGTGAGAAATGAACTGGGAATATTGAAAAATGAATATGGTTTCTACTTCTACAAGCTCAAGGTTCCCTAGAGCTAAATTTCGTCTTTGTGAGGAAACATATTTAAAAGGTCCATTTCTAGATAAAAGCTTGTAAATGTTCATGTTCATTTCTCCTGGGATTAGGTGATGAAGCATCATAATACAGATGCTTTCTCATATACCACAAAGTACAGGAGAAAAAAAAACAATTATCAGTTCATCAAAAAATACAAATCAGAGTATTCATATTTGGTTATTATTCTTAAATTTGATGTCATCATTTACATACTATAGAACACATCTGTTACTAAGATAAAACACTAACTCAGTGGTAGACATAGGGATCATATTACAAGTATGTAGAAATAAAAATAGAAGTCATTCAACTTGTTATTGATTAAAATTTTGTGAAAATATGATAACTAATGAACACAATGAGTACTTACACTAATATAAATCTGCCAAATCAGCAAAAGCAAGCAAGAGCTTTAAATAAACATAATGCCCCAAACTGAAGCAGATTGGAGGGAAGGGAATACGAAGAACAGGAGGATAAGAAAGAATGGAGAAATTGATAAAGCAAAGGGAGAGAGCGACCACAGGGAAGAGGAGCAGTATTGTTGGCACCTTCTAGATACTTCAGCTTACACGTTCCCTTAGGGACACTTGCCATGAAACAAAATAATACTTATTACACTTTCAAAAGATGTTCTCAGAGAGCAAAGACACAGTGATGGCTGATGTATTAAGGGAATCTGATTTATGAATACCATGAGAATAAATGTAGCTTTCCTCAAGTGTCAGACAAAGACTACTGTTTCAGGTTCACAGACTATATGATGATTACTGAAATTATGGAAAGACTCTCTATTAGCTGTCAAGGAGGGAACATGCAAAGGCAAGAAAATAAATTCACGGTAATGGGCAAGGTGCTAGATTAATAATATAAAGCACTGAGTGTGGCGGCTCACTTTAGGACAAGTAGAGTGTCTGAGTCAAGTAAAGCCCACAGCTCACCCAACCTCTAGCAGGGAAAGCAGACTTTCATGTAACACAGAGATGGTCTACAGATGAAACAGAGCAAGAAGATCAGTGCTAAACCAATGGAGGGTGAGATGCCGCCGCTCGGCACTGCGTCCACTTCAGCATGTGGAGTGCGGAAGTTTAACACCTCCCAAATAATACATCTTAAAGAGCATCTACTTGCTGTTTAGAAACACTGCTTTGTCAAAATGCTTAAAAACAAAACAAAACAAAACTAATACGGAAGCACACAAGTGTTCCAACTAAGCAGATGGCGCCTTTATTATAACAGGGACAGGAGCTAAAAGGGCAGCCACATCCACACCCAGATTTACTCACTTCAGCATTAGCGTTAAGGGAACCCATACTGGAGAAAAATATATTAGACAATAAAATCCAAATGGAAGGTTTAGCGGCACAGGTGGGTACTTTAAAATGATTTAAATGAACTGGCACTTAGTGACAATATTTTCCATTCTGTAATCAAGGCCAAGTAAGCCCAGCTCAACATAAGCAGAAAGCGTCTAAAGTGTACCAGTCATACAGGGGGAGGCCCAGATATAACACTCACTCAAGGGGTGGGTACAGGGGAAGAGAAAGAGGGAGAGGGAGAGGGATAGAAGACAGACAGACAGATGGACTCATAGGCACATTACAGATCTGATAGAAAGTTCTGGCCCAAGGCATGTCCACATTTAATACATATGGTGAGACACTCCAAGTTTAAAGATAGACTGCCCTTCCTGGGTAGTCTAATGTTGGAAACCCACATGATTTTAAAGTGCTTCTTTATTTCTAACTCAATTATAATATAAACACTAATTCACAAGCACGCTCAGGACTGGCAGAGATCTTCAGAGGTCAATTTTAAGATTTCTTGGGCCAGAGAGATGGTTCAGCAGTTAAGAGCACTGGCTGTTCTTGTAGAAGATCCAGGTTCAAATCCCAGCACCCACATGACAGCTAACATTTGTCCATAACTCCAGTTCCAGGGTACCCAACACCCTGTCCTCCGCAAGCACTGTATGACATGGGTGCACTTACACACATGCAGGTATAACATTCATACAGATAAAATAAAAATAAATATATATATATATTTTTTTTAAAAGAGTTCTTCTCTCTGTGTAGTCCTCCTAACTTCATCTTCTCTGCATCATGCACTAGGATGAGTAGTGTGTGATATTTCATATTTTGGTACATTTTGACAAAATCAACAAAATTCCAGAGCAATTTCCCATAGATACAAGGAACTACATGTAGAATAAGGAACCTGTTCACCACTGACATTTCACAGGGACATTAACACCTTTTCCCACAGAGATACTTGGCAATTTTAAAGGCATACTGGACCCCCACCTCCATATTCTGGTTTAAGAGGCCGTAAAGTTGTATTCTACCTCATTAAATAGTCATTCCACTTCGTCTTATGATTAGTGATATTTCCAGACTGAACAAGTTGGTAAGTGGTGTTCTCAAATGGTAATGGCATCATATATAAAGCAGAAAGCTCTACTTAAATGCTAAATAATCCTACTGCCTTAAAAAAGTATTTTCCTTTATTAATGAATAAGAAATTGTGGCTATACTTCTATTGATTAATTTTAAAAATTAGTAATTACAGTGCAAATGTTGGTCACGATATTGGCGAAATAATAAACCATGAATGTTTCATCAATGTGATATGAAGTGGCTGGACTTATTTAATCTCACAGATAGCAAATCTGCAATATTCAACTAAGACCTTGAGGGAGTCACAGCTTTAAACTTACAGTGATTGTGAAGCAATTATATTTAATATAATGGGCTATTTGCTAAGTGTCAACAAAATCAAATGGTTCTATTTTAAAAGACTGACTAATCATATCAAGAACAGTATATGCTCAATTTAGTTCTCATCTTTAAATGGGACCTTCTTCAAAAAGTGAAAATTATGACAGGAGGACCCCAAAACTTATTAAACATTATACCTAATTATATCATTTTAAGTGTTTTAGTGTAAATAAAACATATTTGGTAAAATCTGACTGGTTTTAGCTATTATGCATTTGATGATCCATCACCAATGGTTAATTTTAACAAATACATCATATAAGCAATAAAGTATTTTAATTTCCAAATACTAAACAATTATGACCCAGGAAATAAAATGAGCAAAGTGCTCATCATAGTGCTTGATACACAGTAGAAGCAAAAACAAATGTTGATCAAATGAATGAATAACACACCGGTAAAGGAAATGGAAATGGGGTTCACTTTATATAACTTATTTATTCATTACTTTAAAACTAATTTCTATTTTATTTATTATTATTGTGTGTGTGTGTATGTGTGTGTGTGTGTGTGTGTGTGATGTTCTACAGGCCTGTGTGTGCCATAGCACACATGTGGAGGCCAGAGGACAATTTTCGCAAGAGTCGTGGCTCTCTTTACCTCATGACTGCCAGGGATGAAACTCGGGTCACCAGCCTTGGATGGCAAGCACTTTTGTCCAATGAGGCATCTCACAGTTTTTTCAAACAGCATCTTGCTGTACAACCTATTCTAGCCTTCAACTCACAATCCTCCTATCCCTGCCTATCTAGTGCTGAATTATAGGTGCTTGCCATCTTGTGCAGCATAAAATCTTTTGATTGACTATTGATTGCCAAATGATTGGAGGCAAACAGATTTTTGAGCACCTTTTCAAACCATAATGTCTTTTAGTCTGTAGTCAAAGTACAGTTGGTAATCCCTTGTATTTTATTTATAGCGAATACAGAGAAGTATAACCTCAATTGAAGCTGAAGACTGGCTTGTGGCAGGATAGGCTTACAAACTGAAGAAATGTTTGTGAGGGAATAGCGTACTCAAGGGGACACTACCAAGCAGTATCAATGATTAAAAATGAGTCTAATTTTTAAAATGGAAAGAAAGCTATTATCCCACCACATTTCTAAACTTGGAACTAGTGTGGCACTACAGAGGAAGGATGAAATTTCCAACTGGTGTCCCAAAGCTTCTTTTCCAGCATATGACAATGACATTAAAAATTATTACCCTAATTATATCTAAAATACTAACAGATGGCTTATCTGAATGGTTGCTGTAGCTTTTAATTTAGTTTGCAGAAAAGATAGATCCATCTTTTGAATTACAATGTAGGTGCATTAACACCCATATGTATGCTCTCTTCAAAGTGCCAATGTGCAATTTGCAAGCCTTTAAAGACACAGTCAAAGTAAGATATTTCCCTTGGGCCTGCTAAATCCAGGGACAGAGCTCTGATCATCTTCAGAAATGGTGGGGCAGTAGACTTCAGACAATTCTCCCTAAGCTCTCAAGAAAGCTTGGAGTGGCACTGAGTGGGTGACAAGGAATTTGAGATGATGCTCCTCTGCAACTATCTCCCAGTTGAACAGTAGCTTGATGCAGCTTATTAAAAGCAAGATGATTATGGGTCAACAACCCCACCGTGTGAAACAGAACTGAGGGACTTTTACGAGGAGCTGAACAAAAAGACACATCTCTAAAGAGAAGCCCACAACTGTCTTGAAATTAGCTGAAAGCACACAGGGGCCAAGTTCACTGTAAAGCAAACTCAAGGTTGATCAATCCTAGAGTTTACACACAAAGCACAGCCAAAATGTCTTCAGGCAGGAAGAGGTAAAGCAAATGCATCCCAGTACCCATGGCTTGGGCCTTGGCACTCCAGGGGATGAGTATTTAAAAACATAAATTATTGATGAAGAGTAAGTAGCTGCAAAGGTAAGTCTGGGTACCAACCCAAGGTGACTTACTGCTTCAAACTTCCAGCTATACCTGTTTGAACATATCAACTGTCTATTTTGCCTTGTGCTCACCAAAGTAACAAGGTAGTGGATCTATTAAGCCAAAAGTGGATTCAAATCATTAACTTACAACATGTGGAAAGATAGAGGACAGAGCATCGTCCTGGCCAATCCCAATGAAAATTATCCTCTGATCTCTCAAAAGATCATTTATTGATCCTGAACATAGCCAGGAGTATAACAGTATTGTGGAATGAGTTTGGTTTGAAAAATCAGTAATGCAGGGTCTGAAATGAATTCACAGTGCTTGATTCAATAAGAAATTTCTTTTTTTTTTTCTTTTTGAGACAGGATCTCCCTGTAGCCCCAGCTGACCTGGAACTTGCTATGTAGACCAGGCTGGCCTCAAACTCACAGAGATCCGCCTGCCTCTGCCTCCCAAGGGCTGGGATTAAAGGTGTGCACCGCCACACCCAGCCAGAAATTTCTTTTCAATAGTCAAAGGTGAAGGAACCTTGGCTGAAAGCCACAAAGAGTCCTCCAGATGCCTCACAGCTTTCTTCACCAGGTAGTAGACACTGGCTGTGACAAAGCCCACCTGGAAGAGAGCCTGGCAGGGAAAGCAGGCTTACAGGCTTACAGTTCACAAGTGCACAACTGGCCTAGGTCAAAGATCTCATTCAACAGGCCAGTGGGGACGTGATTTGCAAAAACTAAAGAACGTTCTTTAAAAAAAAAGAAAAAAAAATATTTGGGATTATTTTTCCAGACAATATCAAATAACTAGAGTAATGCAGATAAAAATCAAAGTAAAAAATGTTTACTTTGGTAATTTTATGTGAACTTCACCTCTGTCTACTAATCTTTTAAAGAAAAGGCTACCAATGAAAAATCTGTGAAAGAAAAATGCAAGCTTTGAAGCAACCACTGATGCACGGTTGGTGAAGAAACAAGCCTAAGTGATTGCCAATGTTTGCTGCTGTGAATTATTACAGCTTGTGGATTAAACAAAGGATTTGCTAATAGTTATTTTTCTTACCTGCATGACTTGATTTTATCATTTGAAGGTATCTGATAAACTGTCTTTATATGCTAGTCCCAAACCTTGCTTTATTAAGTAGTTCTTAAGTAGCAATGCTAATTATAGGTAACAGAATTATTAAAATAATAGTTCAGAATTGTTATTTCTTAAATAGCTTGATTTCACCAATAGATGTTGTGCCTAGTTATGCTGAAACCGAGTTAAAGAAGGGTAAAATATTACACACACATCAGTGCCCAATGCTTTTACTGAGCAGTAATTGTTACATGGAGATGAATGAAAACTGTCCCTGGGCAGGTGCAGTGATGCATGCCTACTGTGGTAAGAATGTTTACAGTTTACCATGTGGCTTGAATGTAGTAAGCCAAAGATACAGGAATGATTTGATAAACAAAACAGCATCAAAAACAGGTCAGAAGCAAAGAGATGCTCTCAGGATTACATGCGATGGATAAAGGGGTTTGGATTTTATTCTAAGTACCAAGAGACCAGAGTATTTTAGACAGAACACCTGGTTTATGCTTCTGGAAGATGAGTGGTGTCCTGAGAAGGTAAATGTAGGACAGTCCTAACAAACAAAACCAGAAACAAAACTTAAAAGGCTACTGTATTTGTCCAGTTAAAATGGCATAGCTTTGGCTGATTAGCAATGGAGATGGAAAAATGATTGATTCAGAAAACACTTCTGGGGTGCTGGAAAGATGGCTCAGTGGTTAAGAGCACCAGCTTCTCCTGCAGAAGAGCTGGGTTCAGAAGGCAGCTATGCTCACCACTATACCACCAATGACTCGAGAGTGGGGTTCAATTCCCAGTATCCACATGGCACCTAACAACCTACCGTAACTCCAGTTCCAGGGGATGCACCGCCCTCTTCTGGCCACCATGAGCACTCCAGGACACAGGTGCACTTACATACATGCAGGCAAAACACTCATATGCATGAAATAAAAATAAATAAATAATTTCTTTGAGAGGATACACTTGTGGGACTGAGGAGATGGCTCAGTGGAAAAGACACTGGCAAACAGAAGCATGAGAACCTGTATTTAAAGCCCCAGAAGCCACACAAAAGCTGGGCAGGCACGGGAGCCCACCTGCTATCCCAGCACTAGGGAAGCAGCAGACACCATGTTCATTGCCAGTGCAGACCACATCGGAGCAGAAAATAAGGTAGGTAAAGAAATGACCAGGCAAGCATTAATCACAGGGGTTTTGTTTGCGGGACAGCATTCATAAACTAATCAGGGATAAACTGTCAGGGCAGGAGGTTCCCAATAGATGTACAAGCAACTGGAAAAAACAAGCATTTGGACTCCTAGGAGACTTTAATGTATAGGCAAAGGAAAACATGCTTATTAACACTCAGAGTTACATGGTCACTTCCACACATGAGAAACTGCATCATTAGCTATTAATATTCATATTGCAATCATGGCAAAATAATATAGGAAATCAGTTCCAGGACACTGCACCATTAAAAGTGTGCATTTTAATAAAATATGTATTTACTGACTCCTCATCAAAACTACAGATCTTGGAGTTTCTTTATATTCCTTCAACAGAAGTATTTTTAAATGTTATAAGCTGTCTTTCAAGAACTAAAAGTTATGGCTGATTTGTAATAGTGTTTCATAATAATTCTGTATTTTCTTCTATATTTCAACTTCTCTATTCCATATCTGATACTCTAATAAATGAACACAAGGAAACAGAGGTACTCCTGGTGATACCTTTTGATAAAAAAATAATAATAAAGTGCTCTAATTTCTGCTTTTGGAATTTCCAAGGTTTCTTAAAGATTCAGATATTGAAAGCCTGAAGTTATCTTTGTTTAATATCAAGACTTGCTTTTAAACCTCTGGAGTAATTAGCATGTAAATAACTTGGAGGGGGTAACTTGGAAAAGCTTGTGTTTCCAACTCTACATGGATGTGTGGATTTACCCATCCTCATATTTAACACTACCAAGCTTTAAAAACAAGAGACTACTTCATTTCCAAGGGCATTAGTGGAGAATCATCCTGAACCAGCATACGTCTGAGAAGCCACCAGCCAAGGGAACAATGCAACATTCAGACTATTTATTCTAGATTTGTTTTGAACTATCATTCATTAGTTCATTCATTCATTTTGCTCAAGAATAAGCAACTAACAAGTGATCATCGCATATCTAACAAAACTGTGATTATTTTATCAGTTTGTACTTAGAAGACTAGCTGACACTAAAACCTAATGGTTAAGGTAAAAAATTCATTAGAAACTGGGTGTGGTAGTGCATGCCTTTAATCTCAACAAGGACAGGCAGAGGCAGGCAGATCTCTGTGACAGCTAGGCTAGCAGGATCTACACAGAAAGTTGCAGACCAGCTGGGGCTACATGGAGATCCTAAAAAAGACCTCAAACAAACAAAAATTTATTAAAGGGATAAGGGAATGGCTCAGTCAATAAATGATTTGCTTCAGAAATACAAGGACCTTAGTTCCCTCCCCAGAAACCATGTAAAAAAAGTACAGTGCCAGGGCTGGAGAGATAGCTCAGGGGTTAAGAACACTGGGTGTTCTTGCAGAAGATCTGAGTTTGAATCCCAGCTCCCACATGGCAGCTAACAACCGTCTGTAATTCCAGTTCCAGGGGATCCGATGCTCTCTTCTGGCCTCAAAGGGCATTGCACGACATGGGTGCACTTACACACACACACACACACACACACACACACACACACACGCAATACATGCATAGACATAAAATAAAAATTTTAAAAAAAGGCCAGGTGCCATGGGGTGCTTCAAATCCCAGCACTAGGAAGGCAGGGACAGGCAGACAGCAAGCCCATGGGGCTTGTTGGCCAAACAGCCTAGTCTAATCAGTGAGTTCCAGGCCAATGAGGGTCCCTGTCCCAAACAACAAATGAAAGGCTCCTAAGGAGCAACACTCTGGTCTCTAACACATACACACATACAGATGCATGCACTCCCACACACACGCACGCACACACACACACACACACAAAACACTAAAGGAAAACACTTCACTGGAAAGCTTCAAGAAATCTACCACTATCTGTCACTATTTTGTTTAATGTTTCTATGTTTTTCACTCATGTTTCTTCTGCATTAGCTCTTCCTACAATTCGCTGATCTTTTCTCTACTTCAGTATTTATATTTTAAGAAAATATTTGAATTTATGTTTTTGTTTGCCACTTGGCCAATGGCTGCTGGGCTTCCTTCCCAGCTCAAATGGGAATTTTGGGAGAGCCAGGTGCTTTTAGTCAAATGTTTCTGCTCTTGTATCCCCAGGATTTGGGAATTAATCTGTGAATAAAAGAACGAATGGAAGAATGAACCAGTGGATGCCCATCCCACAATATGAAGGTTAACCTATTCATTTAAATATAAATTCTCACCTTTAAAAACCATTTTCACTGAAACATGTAGTTTGAACCAAGATCTGGGAATCATGCTATAGACAAATTGTCATGTAAAAAGAAAACTACAGCCACACTGCTGAAAAGAGAGAAAAATAGAATGGGGAGGGAAGGTAAGAGCATGGGAAGTGTGCCCTGAATTACTAGGCAGTAGAGCAAGTAACCACTAGAGGATTGAAAGGTTTCTAGAAACAAGTGCTAAGACTTGGAAATTCAAAACAAAACATGACAAGGTCCTACAGGGAGGCAATTTCATCAGTCCTTGTTCTCTACAAGGTCTCTTTGAGTTAACCTCTGACCTTTCAAGCCACACATAGATTTATGGCACATCGATGTTTGGACAAGACCCCCTTGAAGTTAAATTGCTAAGTACGATCTGTACCCTCACAGCAGTATCCTTCTCTAAGTGTTTGGATACAGGAGCTAAGGCCACCATGACAATGGCACCATAGTAACAAAGAGCCTAAAGGGCACCTACAAGCAGACAAGGAGCCTCTGCTAGTGAGAGCCGCACTCCTCTTGGCAACAAACAGAATGACAATGGCAAGGTAAATGTTAGTATGATTGGAATCTCATCTTCCAGTTTCATTTCTATGGTTAAAAACTGGCTTGGAAAGGATTGAGGTAGAGCACAACACAGAGCGCACTTCATCTAGACTCTCAAGGTCCTGGATTTCATCCCTAGTCCAAGGAAAGGGGAAAGGGAAAGAAAAGGAGGAAAGTAAGTCACTAAAAATTTTGGCTTAGGAAGAAAAAAATTTGGAAAATAATGACATAAAGTTACATACATGTCTTTAATGCAAAATTCTCATCACCTTGAAGAATATGACATATATGATGCAACTCCAAAGGCAGGTATAATGTGCAAATTTTCCAAAGCCCTGGTGCCATACAAGTCACCTTCTAGTACACACTCTCATCCAGAACATGGTTCAATGTGGATCCAGTTGTTAAACACAGGGCCCATATGACAGGGTGGGAAATAGTGCAGCTCATCCCAATATTTCTAGAAGCTTAACTTCTGGCTCAGCACTTACTGTCATACATGACTATTCAGACTCCAAATTTGTGTGTGTACCTTAGTATATAGTCAAATGTTGAACCGTTCAACCAGTGAGTTTCGCCTTTAAAGAGAACATAGATATTTCTCCTTCTTTCATATTAGCATATATTACCTTAAAAAGGCATGGGGGAAGGCAAGAGGAGGGGCCAAGGAAGAATGTAGCACTTCTTTGTTTAACAGAGCACAGTCCTGATGCTTCCTAGAAAACATATTCCCTACAAGTGAGGAATTCTGGGTCAAGAGTCACTATATCCTTCAAAGTACTCCAAAATCTCAAAGCTTCTACTAACATGAATTTCAGGATGGAAAAACATTTAAAAAGTTGTGACAGTGAGACATGAAGAAAATGTGTGTTGCAGATCAGAGGAATTTATAACTCAGAGAGCACCTGAATCAGGTAGCTCAAACTCACAAAGATCCAGTTCAAAAGTGTTGAATAGTATCTTGTTACAATATTTAGAACCCAAACTACTCTGACCAATTGGAAATACAAGGTTTAGCCTCAGATCAATTTGGACAGAAGATCTAAAGGACATTTAAAAAAAATGTAATACAAGTGATTTGTGCAAAAACCAAAGTGGATATTTACTGGAATGAGAAAATGCAAAACTAGAGAAAATATTGAAAATGTCAGTGCATTGTACAGCACTTAAACTGAACATTAGCTAATTTTAATGATTGCTTTCTCCTGCGATCCTGCCAATATTGCCAACAACAGATGTTGTTTCTGAAAATAGTAATTACTGTAGATCCTAGACACCATCTAGCCTGCTCTCCTCTCTCCTTCCCTGCCTCCCACCCTCCATCCTTCTCCCCCACCCATTTCTTTTTATCAGCAACTACATCTGTGCATGTAAATGTCACAGGCTATCTGAAGTTGTGTTTTATGTAGGATGATGTCACTATACAAAAACAAAGAGATCAGTTAAACTCTTTCCCAGTGTCAAGTAGTGTTTTAGAAACATCCTTGAGTAAAAACTTAAGTTCATCAATGACCAGTGATCACTGTGTTGTTACATTTTAGGTGAATAGACTACTACGAGAATTTATTTCCATTAGAGTCTAACATGCAAATGTCCTCAAATTAAAATGTTAAGACATGAAAAAAAAATCACAAAATATATTCTATGAGAATTTCCTGAGATCATTAGTATGAACTTAAGTACACTAACGCGAATGCACAACTTGAAAATTATTCTTCTTAGCTCGCCAACAAAAACATTTACAAAGAAAAACAATAAAGATTCCAAATGAGATTCAAAGGCTATCTGAAATCCTCAAGATAACTGTGCATCTTCATTTCTGAATATTCTAAAAATCAGGAAACTTAGCCTGCATTTATATTAGCAACCTAAAAATAAAGCCTCTCTTTTCATACTTAGTAGTAAGTTTGCTTGCTAGATATAAAAGATAGAAAGTAAAAAATTGTTTTTCACATTGAAGTTAATGAATTCTGAGATGAACTAGGAGAGAATATAGGATTGTAGCCATTTAAAGCAAAAATGACACAATAAATAGACTATTGATTCATTTCTAAGTCATTTTTCTAGAAGTAACTGACAGGTTATCTCTTGCCAAAGAGGACAGGGGAAAGATAATGAGGCAGAGGCATAATAAAAGAAGAATGAAAGCAGGCCTGGAATTGGCTTTTAATTTTTTTAGATATTTTATTTATTATTTTTATTTTACGTGTATAAGTGTTTTGCCTACATGTATGTAAGTGCTCCTGTGTCATGCAATACCCGTGGAGGTCAGAAGAGGCTGTTGGATTCCCTGGAACTGGAGTTGTGAACAGTTGTTAGCGGCCATATGGGTGCTAGGAATCGAACCCAGTTCCTCTGGAAGAGCAGCCAGTGCTCTTAACTGCTGAACATCTCTCCAGGCCCCTGGAACTGGGTTTTGTGTTTTAATGAAACTGAAAAGGAAGATCCATGGACTGTACCTTGCCCAGTAAACTGACAGTTACATTCCATCCTAAATAATCCCATCAGATGTTCCTCAATAACTATTATGTGTGAATGCTGGGCATGAGGGCTGTGATTGTCATGGTACAGCAAGCCTTTGACAGATGTGCTATGACATTTCATTACATGTAAAACTTATTTTTGTCAAAAATTATGTACCATGCTATTCTGTTTAAGACTGTCAGACAATAATGATAAAGTTGGAAAGCACAAAGTTGGAACAAAGGCAGCACAACCAGGCTCAAAAAACAAGGGGCACTGTGAAAGCAGTACCACGGAGGTGCTTTGTTCACAGGGAATTGGAAGGATGTTTTCAGAGCAGTAGTTTTACACAATAGCAAGAGAAAGCCACTGGGGAGTCAAAGACCGGCTACAATGGCTGAACTCTCTTGTAAATAATTACAAGTCTATGCTCAGATGCAATTTTCAGACATTAATGACTTTGGTTTTTGTCTCTTAAAGCCATCAACCCTTGCTATCAAACTATAATATTCAAAACTGAGCAACAGTCACAAAATTTTTTATCCATCATACCAGGATAAAAGTTTCATGACATAGAATTGCACATATTGTGGAAGAATAACTAATTTGTATAAATTTTTTGAGTTAAAAAATAAATAACTGTATTTGTTCAGAGACTTATTACCTTCCACCATGTGGGTCCCAAGGACTGAACTCAGATCATCAGGCTTGGCAGCATATGCCTTTATCCACTGAATCATCTCGCCATAACAAGTGATCTATTATATTCTTGAAGATCAGCCTATGGCTTTATTAAGTATTGCCGTAAGCAGCAATTTTCTATTGTTTCAACTCTATAACACTGATTTCTGATGGCAAGATCATAATAACTAGCATAGGTTACTCAACTTCCCAATTCTTCTCTATAATCCTGTTTGGTCCTTCAGAAAATGATTTGGGAAAGACAACTACAACATTTTTGGGATTCCTTGTATTTTGGTAGGCAGTGTGCTGGATAAGTCCTTGCCATGCATGGTCAGTATACAGACAATGCGCAGAGATATGAATTACTGTCTCTATTGTGTAGATATAGAAAATAGGGCTCATACACCCTGAGTCTGTGTAAAAGTCTCCACCTCCAGCTCTGGAACTATAAGGAAAGAGAGAAGTAGAGGTAAGGATAAAGAAGTGAACATGTCTCATATTCTTGAAGAAGTGAAGTTACTACCACATGCTTATATCACTGCTGTGTTAAATGGACTAGAACTATTGGGAATTAATTAATTTCCTTTAAAAACTTTATTTGTATAATGCTGAGCCATTTTTGTAACTTCTGTCTTTATTTTTATTTTATAGGTGTGTTTTACCTCCATGTATGTATGTGCACTATATATGTACAGTGCCCTTGAGGCCATGGAACTGGAGTTACAAATGGTTGTGTGCTGTCATGTGGGTGCTGGGAACTGACTCAGGTCCTTTACAAGAGTTGCAAGTGCTTGCAGTCACCAAGCTCTCTCTCCAGTCCCATAAACCATTTCTATAGACTACCATTTTTAATAAACAATAGGGATGTCTGATTTTCTTCACTGCATTTGAAATTTTCTACTGTAGAACTGAGTCCCGCTACTAATACCTAAGGTACCATGTGCTTCATAACTTCAGTGATAGAATTGCTTGCTAAGTAATATACAATCCTTATCAACAAACAGACATTAAGCAAGGGTTGAAACAGCAAACAGAGGCATACAAGCTCCAAGGAAATCAGCATTTTGTCACAGACACAGGCCCAGTGAATACTATAAAAATCCTTATAAGGAATCAATGATTGCAACATAAAACTCTCAAATTAACAAGGATTTCAGAATTACAAATTTAAGGCTAACAAGGACAAGGCTAGGGGGTTGGAGATGGCTTAAAGGTTAAGAGCACTTGCTGCTCCTGCAGAGGACCTGGGGTTTGGTTCCCAACACCCACATGGCAGCTAACAACCATTTCTAACTCAAGTTCCATGGGATCTGATGCCCTATTCTGTCCTTCACCGGCACTGCACACATTTGGTGCATTTGTGTGTATGCAGGCAAAATTCTCATACACATAAAATTAAAAAAAAACAAATGGAGGGAGGGAGGGAGGAAGGGAGGAAGGAAGGAAGGAAGGAAGGAGGGAAGGAAGGAAGGAAAAAAGTGAGACTGGCATTCTTACAAAGTGTGTTATAGTGGAACAGCCCTTCTGGAAAATCACCTACCATGTATAACCTTTGATCCATCAAAGTCACCTAAAGAAATATTTCCTAATAAAAACCAATAAGTAAGAATCAGTTATGCAAGATAATTATCAATGAAGTCAAAAATTTAGACAGAAAGAGTCCAATCCAATATTTTAAGATCAAAAATAGGCTAAGAAGGAATGTTCTAGAATACAAGAGTACAATGGAATCCATGCCATTTGGGAAAAAAAGAAGAAACATTAAAATGCTTGTAAAAAAATTGCTAGAAAAAAAACCAACAAAATATTATTTAAGAATGCAAAAGACATTACACTAAATATTATTTCACTGTGTAAAATAAGCTTTACATACACATAATGAAGAATAAAATGAAATAAAATGTTAGTAATATTCCTTTCTGGGAAGCAGAATCAACTTGGTAAGCTTTATTTTCTTCTTCTCTCCTGTATTTTACAAAATAAACTCTTTCTCTTTAATATATCCAGGGATAAAATTGCAAATGCTATATTTAGAACTAATGAAATCTATTTCAATTTGCCAAACAAAATTAAAAGTGATTTGCTATATATACCCATATTAAAAAAAACTAATTTATTATATTTCTTTAGTGCTATAACACAGATTTTTCTAAGTAACATTTTTAATGTGTACATGGGTTTGTATGTGTGTTTGCATATGTGCAGGTACACATGTGTGTGCTCATACATGTGGTGTGTATGTGCATGTTGAGGCCAGAATACAACCTTCAAGATCACTGTCCACCTTGAGACAGTGTCTCAACTGGTGGCCTGAAGCTCACCAATTAGGCTAGAGGGGTTGGCCAGTGACCCCAGGGAACCTCTGGTCTCTGCCTCCCCAGCAGCGGTATTACAGTATATACCACCAAACCCAGCATTTTCACAAGTGCTCTGATCAACGAACTCTCACTCTTGTCCTTGTGAGGTAAATGCTTTACTGACTGAGCCATCCACCACCACTACTACCACCAACACCTATAAAATAATGCCTTTTCGATCTTAGAGAAACCAGCTTAAAATTTAAAAACAAATAAAAGACCCTTCATGTAACAGTTAAGTGACTTTTATGTGATGTAAAACAGTACCGTGGGGCTGGGGTTGTAGCTCAGTGGTAGCAGGTTTACCTAGTATGCACAATGCCTTGGGTTCCATCCTTAGCACAGCACAAATAATGAAAACAAAGTAATAAAATAAAACCATGAAGAATTATTTAAATAAGTACCTTTCTTTCTTCCTTTCAGACCTAATCATCCACCCACTTTCCCATGCACTCAGCAGCTACGTCAAGAAATATATGGGGCAGGTGATTTCTATTGCTGATTTCTGACCTTTACCAAAATGAAAGCATTCAACTGCTCCATGCAGTGCTCTCATCCCTAAATAAGGTTTCTAGTAGGCTGCAATAAATATTTGTTAATTTTGATTTAATTTAAAGAGTAGGGAGGTTAATCAAGAGCAATTAATCAAGAACACAAACTAAATGCTAGAAATAAATAAATACATTTTAAAATCCTCCAACAACTCAGTTATTTCTAGTCTGGCAATATCAGATTCCAGTTCATTTTTGGAAACCAATAAAAAATTGCTACTACAAACCATATCTAATGAATAAGGAACAATGTCATGTTTGAAATATTATATAATTTGGGGGCTGGAGAGATGGCTCAAGAGTTAAGAGCACTGGCTGCCCTTGCAGAGGATCTGGGTTTTATGCACACAAGGTGGTTAGCAACTGTCCACAACTCCAGTTCCAGGGGAATCTGAGCCCTCTTCTGACCTCCATCGGCACTACATGACAAGGGTGCACTTACATATGTGATAGCAATACACTCCTATACATAAAATAAAAATAAAATATTTTTAAAAAGAAATATTATGTAATTTCAGTTTATTTCAGTGTGAAGAATACTAGCTATAATGAGATATAAAACAAACTTATTTGAAAGCCATAGAAACAACAGCTTTGGACACTGGGACAGAAGGACTGCCATGAATTCAAGGCCAGCCTGGGTTCCAGACAGATTGGGCCACAGAGTTGAGTCCTATCACAAAGAAGAAAAGAAAAAAGAGATGGCTCAGTGGGTAAAGGGCTTGCTGTATAAGCATGAGGACCCGAGTTTGGATCCCCAGCACTCTTGTAAAAGCTGGGTGTAGTGGCACATATGTATCTGTAACCCCACAGCTAGGTGATAGAGGAAAAAAGGCTTGTAGGGCAGCCAATCTAGCTGTATTGGTGTACTCTATGCTGAGTAAAAGGCCTTGTCTCGATAAAAATAAAAATAATAATAATAATAATAATAATAATAATAAATTTGTGCTTGATTTAAGGAAGACATTCCAAA
>NW_008335281.1:348419-350967 GCF_000622305.1 Nannospalax galili
CACTCTCTCTCTCTCTCTCTCTCACACACACACACACACACACACACACACAAACACTCAAAACACCAGGATATGTTAGGAGAGAACCACTCCAGATGTGATTAATTCAAATTATAAAGCAATGGGGTGGGGTGGGGGGAGAAAAAAGTAGTTGGCTTAAGCAACATGTCAGAGAAATGAGAAAAATAAAATAAAAATATGAATATGTTTTCCAGTCATTTAGTATGAATAAATTATTCCTTTGACAAATCTGATGTGAAAAGCATGAAAGCATGAAGATGAAGATAGTCCCAGAATTTAAGAATTGAATCTTCATCAATTTCTATTAACCTTCACAAATGGAAAACCATGAAGTCAGTGCATCAATACAAGGAGCTGGGAAAAGCTGGCCTCAAACAAGAGTTATCAGTTCCAGTGGGACTTGGAAATCCTTGTAACACAGGAATGAAAACCAAGGTTTTCTACTATATTAAGCTTTAAAGAATGAACACTTAAACAAGATAATCTTTCAAATCTCTGTAAGAATTCATAAACTTTGGTAAATGCAAGTATCAATCTATATAACATATGCTTCATAGCATATATTTTGGAAGTCATAAACTTCTGTCTGAGGCATACACTGATTTTGTAAAAGGAAAAAAATGAGAGTCATAAAATAGCTTTCATTTAAATTTAAATAAGTTCAAAGAATGAGAACTATAGACCCACTCGGTAGATGGTTATCATCAGGTGAATCAACACACTTGCAAACTATTTTTCATTTGTCATATTAGTTTGAAACGGTCACTGAAGTTCCTTTATGACTCATCAGAGAAGTCTGTACCCTATAAGTAATCTGACCATCTTTATTTATAGCTAAGTTACTGTTACTTTCACATTTTATCATGAAAACATTCAAGCATGTAAAATAACTGAAAGACTAGTAAAATAAACCCCCATCAAATAATATCCAGATTTGGCAACTGTTATGTATTACAGACATTTAATCTGAAAGCTATTTTTTAGATCCACGAAGCAAAACATTTATGACAATTATTTGATTCATTTGATTCAAGAGGTCATCTCAAAACCTATAAAAAAGTTACTTTTGCAAAAAATTACATAAAACCCAAAATGTGGCTACATCCTTATCAAAGCAGGTAGTTGCTGTTATTAACATATATTAGGAGAGATCACGTAATCCTTTGATGTCTCTGGCTCCTGGTCTTTAAAAAAATAAGGAATCTAAAGCCAAGTGTGATGGTATGGGACTGTAATCCCAGCAATGGAGAGGCTGAAACAAGAGGGTTTGAAGCCAACTTGGGCTAAGCTCCTGTCTCAAAACAAACAAATAAACAAACAAAAACAAGAAGCTAAACTTGAAAATATCCAAAGTCACCTCTAGCGAGTAAATTTTATCATTTCAATGCCCATAAGAAAATTCTATTCTTTCTGTTCTATAAAATCTGCATATAGAGTTCAAAAATAAAATAAATACCTACATGACACAAGCCAGCAAGGTCTTTTCCCTTAACTCCCACTCCAGGGGGCACCCATCTCAAAATTCCTCTAGCTTTTAAAGAAAGGATGACATCTGGTACATATAAGCTATTGAATTACTAAATTTTCTAATGAAGTACTGATTCTCAACCATATAGATTTCCTAAAATTTTGGCTTCTATTATACAATTTCTCAAATCTTTCACTGGCTTCCCATTAAGCTTTGCAGCTCTTAAAATAAGCATAATAGGTCATCAGGCTTCCATTAGAAGCAATTACTTGGAAAAGAGGCCACATTTCCCTTGCTTTACTCCACTCCACACCACATGAGGGTCTTCCACAATGACCAGCTATACAACCAAACGAGGAAGGCCTGGTTTCAAGCAAAACAGCATCTGTCACTGTGGTCATTAATTCTGGCTATTCATTATCACCTACCAAAACCTTACTCTCAACACAGAGGTTATGCAAAAATCTGAAGTGCTAGAATTCAATCATTATTAAAATTCAAGGAAAATCTTCTCTAAGCCACCTCCAGTGCTCACCAGCATGAGATTACCAATGTATAGATTTAAGAAAACACACTGCCCTATCTTGGACTGAAGGGAGATTGTGGAGATATTCCCTTCAGGGGCCATTATCTACTGCTCTGAGAACATGGTCCTGTTCCTGTTTTCATAATTGGAGATTGAGTTGTTTGAAGAAATCAGTGTGGTTTTACCGGCAGAGAGTGCATCCTAATAAGGAGGCTAGGGGTATTCCCCAGAAAGAAGAAAATCCAGAGTGTTTGGCACTCGGTGTCCACCCTATGAGCATAGGCACACACGCATGCTTCAGTTACATGTCTTTGCACTATTCCCCACGTATTCCTGCAGCGAGCCATGGGAAAACCACGGGTAGATGAATACTGTCAGTTTTTGCTTACAGAAAAATAAATTACAGAAAATCTAATATTTCAACTGTACTTTAGTTCTCTAGGGAAAACTCATAAACATTAAGATATTGGCCCAGTATGACTTTTCTGAAGTTATGAGATGTACATATATGAAGACACGGGGGGGGGGGGGGG
>NW_008335281.1:351840-407965 GCF_000622305.1 Nannospalax galili
CTGTGGGACATACTGAGAGAGACTCTCGTGCTGAGCTATGAAGGGCCACTTGGGTATTCAACCTTAGGCTCCTTCAAATCATATATTCACAGCACTTGAAGAGAGAGTTCTACATGAACGTAAGGCACTACTTCTTTATACATACATCAAGGAAACGTCAAACAACTGCCACCATTCTGTAAATCCTAATGTTCTATAAGCCTAGCATTTAAGTTAATCATAGATACAGCCACTGCGAACCATTTATTTTTGCTCAAAATATTGTGACATTTCATCATCGATTACATTAGAAATTTTGTCACTCACAAGCCAAAAGGTTTTATATCCAGAGGAAGGCTGTTCCTTGGAAAGAAGACATTCTAAAGAGCTCTGTCCTTGTTTTAAAGACATAAACATTAAGCAGTTTTGTTTGTAGAATTCCTTTGTGGGGCTGGGAAGATGGCCCAGTTGATAACTGCTTGCTATGCTAATGTAAGGAGCTGAGTTCAGAGAACCACCACTCATACAAAAAGCCAGGCATGGTGGTACCTGTATATATAATCCTAATGCTGGGGGAGCAGGAACAGTGGCCTCCCCTGGGGCTTGCAGGCCTGATAGTCTTGCCAAACTGGTGAGCCCTGGATTCAGTGAGAGATCCTGTCTCAAAAAATCTATAGCTTTCAGGCCCTCTTAACAGTCAGCTACGGAGTAGAAAAGGATTCACAACAAAAAGCCAGGCATGGTGGTACCTGTATATATAATCCTAATGCTGGGGGAGCAGGAACAGTGGCCTCCCCTGGGGCTTGCAGGCCTGATAGTCTTGCCAAACTGGTGAGCCCTGGATTCAGTGAGAGATCCTGTCTCAAAAAATCTATAGCTTTCAGGCCCTCTTAACAGTCAGCTACGGAGTAGAAAAGGATTCACAGGGTCTAATCACTTCTTGGCAGATCTATTACCAACCAACAGACTTCGGGAGAGGGATAGACATGGTATTCAGGTGTATACCCACTGGTGAGGCCAGCAGGTACCAATGGATGGATAGTTCTAAACTCAGGGTTACACCTATGGCCCTGGTTAAACTCTGCGGGACACTAAACAAAAATAAAACTAGAAAATAAGGGGAAAAGATTTGTTAGGCAGGAGGGGCAGCTGGTAGTGGTGTGAGGGAAATAGGAGAAAGTAGGGTGGGGTGAGCAGAACCCATTCATAAAATTGTGAAAGAACAAAATTTACTAACAAAAAAGCATTGTAAAAAAGGCGACAAGAAATAGAAGACACCTGGAGTCAATCTCTAGCCTCACAAGTACAAGCACACATGTGCATGTGTCCCTGCAAACTCAAGTGTACATGAACACATACACACCCATACACCACACACACACACATAATAATGATGATAATAATAACAGTAATAATAATTCCTTCTTGGCAATGCTATCTGTGCTTGGGTAGCTCTGATACATTTTCCTTTATTTAAAAATGGATTAAATTTTAGTAACTTTCAGAAGTCTGGTATACACAGCTGGCAATCAAAAGACTAGTATGACATTATTACAACAAATGCTTATTGATACTGGAGAAAAGCGTTATAACTTATATTTTTAAGTAATAGTTTATTGGGACTTTGAGAATCCATACAATGTATTTTTATCATATCCAGGCTCCATCCCCCATCTTTCCTCAGACCCACCCCACCTTCATAGCCTCCCTTACTTCATGTCCTAATGGAGTCTAATCTGTGTTCCTCAAATTCTCTTGACCGTGGATAAATCCCCTGGAGCCCATTCAACATACCTACATCACCAAACCCTTAAAGGAAACTGAGTCTATGAAGATTAAGAGGACAGTTATACAAGGAGAAGGTTGACTAGCAAACAATACTCCCCTTGCTTCAATATCAAACCACAAGCCCTGGGAATACCAGTCCTCTCAGTTTACCCTGGGCAGGGAAACACAAACCATGATCTTAGAATCTGAACCCAAAGTACATACAGTCTCAGATAATGTTTTCAATCAAAATACATTTCTTTCTCTTCCACCTCTAACTTTTGTAAAGTTTACCCTTGATGAAGTAAAATTACTCATTTTATTAAATAGTAAAACCAAATTACAGGGGCATTTTTTAAAAGGCAACCAATAAGCTAAGTATGTTGGTACATGTCTTTAATACCAGCACTTGAAAGGCAAAGGCAGCAGGATTGCCTGAGGCCAGACTGGTCTATGTAGTGAGTTCCAGAATGACCTGGGCTATGAACTGAGACTGTTGAAAAATGAAAAACAAACAGAATCAGGCTACCATTAAGAGTAGACTTGAACCCAGAAAATTAAATTCAGATATTCTGGAGCTAATTTATACTCAAAATTCATGCTATAAAAGGCATAATTCTTAAAAGTGCTGAGAAGTATATTAAAAGATTCATTATTTCTAAACATGTTGAGTGTTCCTCCTACACTGGTCACAGTAAAAATGACTTCCTTTGCTCTGTTTGGCTTTGGTTAATAAGGCAGGGCTTCCTTATAATATGATATATTTCTAAATCCACAAGATAGCAGGAACACTGTGGGTTTCCTGGGTTGTAGGCACCAAGGAGAAGCTTGGTAGAAAGTCTAGAGAGGCCCTCAGGAACAGGGGAACACCCAGCCTATAGAACTTTCACCCCAAGCCCATTTGTCAAGAAAGTTTGGAAATAGACTCCCACACATGAAGTTGCAAACCGGGTGAATAGCTACTCTGGGGGCGGGGGTGGGGTTCTTTTCTCCTCTGTGGAGAGCAATGGTGTGTGGCAATCATGCTAGGACTTCCCAGGCAGCAGCTCAAGTACAGGAAGTCAGAGTCCCCAGAGGCATTTCCTGGACCACAAGCTGTGGACTTCCTAAGTAGAATTTAGGGATTCCCTCAGTGCTGGATATAATGAGACAACGGAAACACTGCCACACGTTGATGTATTAGGCTCTGAGACACCACATGGATGTCTCTCATCAGCCTATACAAAGATTCAAGATGATACTGAAAATCAGAGAGAATAATTCCACCTTCACTTTCTGAAAAGAGAACTAAGATACAGGTAAGGTCAACAGTTTGTCAAAGTGATGTAAAACTGGTAAATGGCCAGACCAGGAGTATTTGAATACAGTCTTACTTTAGACCTCTGTGAACTCTCTGAGATTTTTCATAAATGCATACAATTATTATTCATCAGTTAAAAATAAGAATGGGCTGTGGTGGTGTATAACTGTAATTCCAGAACTCTAGAAGCTGAGGGAGGCAGATGGTGAGCTTGAGGTAAGAGTGAGCTATATAGTAAGACCAAGCCTCACAAAAACAAACAATAAATTTAAAAATAAAATATTAGAGTTTAAAATTTCCTCAGAACAACTTATGTGAATTTCAGGGATTTACACGGACAATTCTTTATTTCACTTTACAAAAAGCACCTATATTTGGCACATGAGAACCATGAGAGTGCAGGGCTCTGAACTGAATTGAAAGGAAGAAAGAAAATAAGGTACACTATACCTGACTCTCTTCCATTTATTTTTTTAAAGGCGCTATTATGCCCTTTAAAAATATGATGATAAAAAGCTATATTTGGGTATGGAGAATTAGGCTCAGTGAATACATAATTCAATACTTGTGGTATTGAGACTGAAACCAAACTAAATTATGAATCAAAAACCAGAACCAACGTTATCAATTTGCATTAAAATGAGCCAATTCATCCTTTTTACAAGCTGAGAAATGAATCAATTAGAAAAAGCATCTAGAAAATGGAAACAAAGACTCTTTGGTCTCTTAAAATTATAAAGCCAGAACTTGACATATGAGTAGTTTGGGAAAAAATGTACCTTATTGTTTTTGGACTTCAAGAAGAAAATAAGTAGGAAGCTATCCCCAAAACATCAGTCCAACATTCGCAGAAGGTGTGTTTCCTTACTGGTACAGTGAAACAGTGGAATCAGATGACCTCAGCATCTCCTCCTGCTCAAGGGTCCCACAGCTCATGGTTTTAGGAAGTAAATATACAATTTCTCAGTGCAAGGAAATAATTTAAAACCAAACAGTATCAATGACTTAATCCGATATTTCTTTCTTTACTTTCTGCATTGTATGATTCATTATGGTTCAGGATAACCCCTAAAATGACATGAAATTAAATGCAGAGAGACTCTGGATCTGGAATCAGGACACCTACAAACAGTACAAGTTTGGATCACACACTGGCTGAGCAGCTCCTGCCCTGTCCCTTCCCTGTGGAGTTACAAAAGCTCTTTTTTCCAATCGTTAAATGAAATTTATGACAATTTTCTTTCCCATTTGTCCCTTAAAGATGAAAACTAACATAATTATTATATTAACACAATATGAGAAAACACAGTGAACTTTAAAGTACTATGATTAATAAATCTCACTGTCTTTATTCCATATTTTCTCATGGGTATTTTTTTGGGGGGGGTTGGGAGGGCAGCTCTTGCTTTTGTTTCCTACAGTCAACCATTTTTGTCCTAATCTTCCAACAACAGGAGAAAATGCAGGCACTGTACGCTTGGGCTGAGAGGCTGGCTTATGCACTAAACTGCTTGCCTAGCAAGCATAAGGACTTGAAAAAGGAATTAATGCCTGGTGTGGTGGTGCACACCTTTAATTCCAGCACTCGGGAGGCAGAGGCAGGTGGATCTCTGCGAGTTCAAGGCCAGCCTGGTCTACAGAGTGGGTTCCAGGACAGCTGGGGCTACAGGGAGACCATGTCTCAAAAAGACCAAAAAAAAAGGACTTAAACCTGCATAAAAGCCTTAGGTGTGGTAATGTGCACCTGTTACACTTCTAATATCAGGGCTGGGAAGGCAGAGACAGAAGGATCCTGGGGCTCACTGGCCACCTAGTAAAGCCTAATTTGTGAGCGCCAGGCCAGTAAGAGACCCTGTCTCAAAGGGGATGGATGGTCAGCATTGGAGGTCAAAACTCAATCTTGTCCTTCAGGCTCCACAACACACACACATACACACACACACACACACACACACACACACACACACACTTTTTAAAAACAAAATAGCTGCCTGTTGTAAAAACCAACATCTTCCCATCCACCACAGAGGATTGAACCTAGGGCTTCACACAGGTTAAGCAAGTGCTCTGCTGTTCAGCTATATTCCCAGAATTTTTATCATCTTTTACTGCGAACCAAGTCTTGCTAAGTTCAGCAGACTGGCATTCCACGAACTCTGTACCTAAGGTAGGCCTGGAACTTGCAATCTTCCTGCCTCAGCCTCCCAAGGAGCTGAGATTACAGGCCTGGGCCACCAACCCGGACATCATACTTCTCCGCTTTTATGTTTTTCCAAAATGTTGCTCAAATCTTATCAAGCCAGACTGTCATATCATCCTATTGTTTATTAAGCATTAAAAAGCACTTTCTGGGGGTGGAGAGATGGCTCGGCAGTTAAGAACATTGGTTATTCTTGCAGGAGACCCGGGTTCAAATCCTAGCACCTACATGGTAGCTAACAACTGTCTGTAACTCCAGTTCCAGGGGATCCAACGGCCTCTTCTGACCTCCCTGGTCATTGCACAACACGGGTGCACTTACCTACATGCAGGCAATACATGCGTACACATAAAATAAAAATTTAAAAAAGAGCACTTTCTGCTTTTTAAGTGAGTTTTGTTATAAATCAATCTTTTAGAATTCCACAGAATTGAACAAAATAGAAAGAAAAAAGTGAAAAGTAACCCTCTGATACACTTCACATCTTTTCCAATTTCAAGTACTTGGACTCATTTACCTTTCCCAGAAATGAATCAACTTTGTGAAACTGCGAACGCCACGATGCCATGACACTTTTTATATTCTTCTGTCTCTGTGGCAGGAACTCTGCTAGTTGCTTAATCTAAAGAGCCAAAAATAAAGCACTAACTACACTAAGAGAAACTGGCAGTGCTCAGTCAAGAGTTACAAGAAAGAGCTAATGTGTATTCATTCACAATCTAGCAGTACACACAGGTTGGAAATTTCTATTTGAAACTTAGTAAACTTTATCCCAAAGAAAACACAATGCATCAACCTTTTAGTCACAATTACGAAATAATACTTGAAAAATACAGGAAATCTTTTTATCCATGTCCATAATACGATCTGAGATCTCTTCTCAGAAGGACTTTCTGTTTATTCCTCACCATACTAGCCTTACACATCTAGATGTGCACAAATAACATTTTGCCTGTTAAAGTCACTTAACATGCAATTGTGAATTATGCGTGTATTGCCTGCATGTAGGCAAGTGCACCCGTGTCGACGGAGGACGACGGAGGACAGAAGAGGCTGTCGGATCCCCTGGAACTGGAGTTACAGACAGTTGTTAGCTACCATGTGAGTGCTGGGATTCAAACCCAGGTCTTCTGCAAGAACAGCCAGTATTCTTAACTGCTGAGCCATCTCTCCAGCCCCCTAGTGCTACTATTTTTTAATCATATGAAAGAACATTATATTAGAATAAATTATATTGTTTTTGGCTAAGTCATTGATAACATGGGTTTTTCTGGTTAGCAAAATGTTAGTCAATAAGGTAGCTTTATAAAAAATTTTTGATATCCACACTGACTTACAGCATTAATGGTAAAAAGCAAGGCCAGGGACCACCTAAGATAATGCTAGTGCTGCTTCTGAAAGCCACAGAGAAACATGAGAGGGTCAGACAGGGGTGGCAGTCCCCCTGATCTCAAACTCATGCCTCCTCAGTTTATCAGTAATCTCCACTGACCAGGGAGTACAGGAAACAGAGTCAAGAAGCACTCTGCCAAGAGTTCACACAACTCTAATGAGACACACCGATGGCATCAGCAGAAAGGGGAGGATGAAAGGAATCCTTCCACAGACTACTTTCTCCATGAAATTTCACCCTTCACAGTCTTGTGAACTATCCTAACGAAAGGTTTCTCATGAAACCAAAAAAGACAATTCTTCTTATGGTCAAGGGGAAATGCGACCTCTGGACTAGGGGTCCATAATTCTGACCTTTCCTAAGGTTCAAACAGTATGTGTCAGGTTTGAATTTAGAGAAACTGAGGGAACCTGAGGGAGCCTTGAAATAGCTATGTCTCAACATTCAGGCTATGACAGAGTAAAGCTCCATTGCTGTGAAATACTTCAGGATTTAATTACCCAAGGATAGCAGCACTCTCCACCTGAAAAGTAGGCAGAGAAATGTTTGAGAGTAAAACCTACAATTTTTATTCAAAAATGTACCACTATACGTGGCATTTTGGCAAAACACAGACTCAACCTCAAATGAACCTTATACTACCATACAGATAACAAACAGCATGTGAACTTATATAATCTCAAAATCTGAGAGACTAAGATGTCTCTGAAGCTATGCAGTTACTCTTAGCACAAGTACCCACACAGGCCTATGAGAGAGAGAGAGAGAGAGAGAGAGAGAGAGAGAGAGAGAGAGAAAGGGAGAGAAGAGAGAGAGAGACTTTAGACATCACTCATCAACCCCTGATTTGCTGAGCCACCATTTAACCCTATATGTAAACCAGTGGCCACCAAATGGTGTATGAATGCCACATAGGAAGAAAAGGACAGTCTATCTAGATCATAACAAGGCAAAAGAACACTCTACAGATATTTAATAGATGATTCTTACCATGCCTATGCACACAATTCTAAATTTTATATAGGTACATAGCTATATGCTTTAAATATTTTTTACAGTAGAAAACATGATCAAAGAGTTTGAAAGCAAAATCATTTTAACTAAAGTGATTTACATACATATGCAGGCAAACATTAAAAAATTATATCATTAAATCAAAAAAATTTAAAGTCAGTAAGAAATCAATTTACAATACTAATTTTTTTGCTTTTCTAGAATGACTCATACCTTAATCTACTTCATAAGAATCTAATTTTTTGCCACTTCAATTATTAAATACTTCATTAAAATTGGCACAAAGGGAGAAAAATGGAGGGCTTATAAAATTCCTTTCTGACTCGACCTTAGACAGCTTTTAATCCAAAGATTTAATGATACAAAACAGGCCAAAATAATCACATAATGAAAACAAATTAAAGTCAGTATCGTTTTTAAAAGTCACTTATATCCAGCTTTGCTTTCACTGTGTTCTAGTAGAAGAAAAATTATACCTTGAAGTCATTAATATTTTAAAGGCAGTAAGTAATCAAAGCCAATCCAGAAAAACCAGTATTCAATGTGGGGTGTTTTTAGGTCACAGGGCCATTTCAATGCTGTTGATTATATCTTATAAGCCTAAAATTTATGATATATAACCAGAAAGAAATATTTTGAAAGGCAAAAAAGACAAGTGAATATGTAAATAGGTTGGGGAAGGAAAAGAAGTTTTTAACTCAGACCTGCAAATTCCCCAGGTGTCTCTTCCCTCCCCCTCCCTCTCTTTGAAATTGACGGGGATGGACACACACACACACACACACACACACACACACACAAGCACACATGCACAAAATGAGAACACTGTGCAAATCCCAAATTGTTACACAATTATCTTCTGACAATTAAGGTATAAAAATAAAAAAGGGAAAAAAATGAAGTTCCACTAAGGGAAAAGTTTGATAATGACTGACATTCCATAAAATATGAAAATATGCAAAAAAAATTATAAAAAGAAATCAAAAGGGGTTACAAATATTAGGACACTGGACTTCAAAACACGAAGATGAATGTAAAATAGCCATTTCCCTTGGATTATGTACAATTTTTTGCATTTATTTCAGTTTTAAAGGTATTTAAAATCGACTCTATATTTTTATGATAAAACACTGAAATCTGTAGCATTTCCTAAGAAAATAAATTTAGAAAATGTGGGAGGTATAGTCCTGATCGCCTTCACAATGTAAAAGATTTACAGTATCTAGGGGTTGGGGATTTAGCTCAGTGGTAGAGCACTTGCCTAGCAAGCTCAAGGCCCTAGGTTCGGTCCTCAGCGAGAGAGAGAGAGAGAGAGATTTACAGTATCTCAAAGCAAATAAAAACCAAAGCTCTTTAAACTTTCAAGTTTCACAATGCAACACCTGATAATTAAAATATAAGTCAGTATTTTCAGTAGGTGTATAGATACCCATTTCATTACTTCAGAAAGTCAATTGATATTTAATTCTGCAACTGAAACTTTATTTATAACAATATGAATTAATGTAGTTTAATAACCAGAATCAGTTTTCCAAATAAAATCAGACAAATAAAATACACCTGTTACCAGCTCACTTATTCCTAGTAATCAGAGTCCTGCAATTTCCTGGTCTGGAATGGCCAAATCTCTTAAGTCACTGCCTTACATTGACACCTGCTGGGAAGAACTGGAACTGTGCTTTACCATTTGCAGTATCTGAGCACTTGCTAATTTCAAATGGGAAGAGACTCTATGGAAGATAACATTTCAACTGCAAATAATATCACTTCAAATTTCCCCAAAGCAGACAGTAATACTCTGTAAATATTTAAATTTTAAGGCATTTTTGAGAAATTATAAATCTCAGGAAATCTTTAAAAAAAACAAAAACAAAAACAAAAACACCTCTGCTGGGAGCTACCTTACTTGATAACTTCAGTGACTTAATTTGTGATTATTTTTAGGGTCTCCTTTTGAAATTAATCTGTAACTTTCTCCAGCACCTGTTTTCTGCCTCATGCATAGAGCTAAATTCATACCTTAGTCATATAACGTCAAAAAATCCTCTGGTTTTTGTGGAAGTATTTGTGCAAATGGATGAGAAAAATGACCCTTTCTTTAAAAAGGAATGCTTGATACGTTTATACCGTTAGTTATACTGATATATAACATAAACTGGGTGAAATGGTATGTCTTTAATCTCAGCACTCAGGAGGCAGAGAAACAAGTGGATATCTGTGAGTTTAAGGCCAGCCTGGTCTAAAGAGCAAGCTCTAGGAGAGCCAGGGGTACACAATGATACCCTGTCTCAAAAAAATGTATAACATATTAATGGCTCATATGTTTATACTAATAGTTAAAAATAAAGAAAGTGTATTATTTTTCTTCTTTATTATCAAAACTGCCTTCTTGTGGATATAAATGCTACCAAAAAAGCACATTTATTTTTTTTGAAATAATGGAAAACACAACAAATTCAAACAATTAGTTGTGCAAACTTTTACAACTGAATTAATAAGTTGTATCAAGTTTTAATTAACTTTACAAAGGAAAATACTGCTATTTCTGCAAATCATGTCCCACTACTTTAATCTCTTTCCTAAAACAGTTTTTTTGTTTTTTGTTTTTTTCCCCACAAAGTCGACAGTTTCTGGGCCAAAATACATTAAATTGGACAAACTAAAACAGCAATATGGCAAGACCAGGTTAATAGAATACTGCTTCCCAGTACCCCATTCCTTCCATACAAGCAGAGTCTAGGTGCTCAGACACACCAGTTTGTATATCATCAGAGAAAAATGTCTTAAGAGGCATTTTCCAATTACAAATCAGTAGGTCTTTTAAAGAACAGCAAGATTCTTTCTGTAGACTGGTACAAGGTGTCTGACAGGAAGAAAGAATGCAAAACTGTGACAGTGTAAAGACTTATTCCTGTTATAATGTCTTCTTTTTATATTAAATCATGTCACTTTTGACAAAAGTAATGAGTGAGTATGAGCACTGATCCAATAACATAAAGTTATGATCAGGTATAAGATAGATAACCTCAAACAAGGCAGGCGTTAGCTGGATAGTTTATGTTTAGAATGACTGACAATATTTGCAATCTACAACTGTCAAATAAGTTACACCCCCAAATTCTACTTAATCCATCTATCTAATGAAATTAAGCTATTCAAGTTTAACCACAATATACAGAGATTCCAACGACATAGGAGATGTTTATGATGGGGCTAAGCTTCTTTTTAAAATTTGCCTTAATTTTCTTAATTAAAAAAATATCAGCTACAAAAAGATTCACATTTTAAAGCAATCTGTTGAAAGATTATTTCAAGGCTCCTTTTTATTTTGCTGAAATCTACATAAGATTACTTGCCATTCAAATATCCCAGAGGTAACAGGTCTTAACAAATACATTTTTGACATATTTTTTTTTTTCCAAACAGCCCATCTCTGGAAGACAGGATTGTGTGATGGCAAAATAAAATATAGACTAAAACAGTATTTGGTCCAGAGGCTTCAATAAGATTTAATGAAGTGATTCCTTTTAACAGCCTTTATAATCAGTGACCACAAAAGGGAGTTTTTCTTTTCTCCCATAAGACCCTGAAAGATTAGTTTTTCGTAGCCCAGAAAACAGAACCGTCAGACACCCAGCTCCTTATTTTTTCCAATCAGTTACCTTACAGAGCTTCTGGTAGCGAGGAGAGGAAACTGCCATCCTTTGTAAACGATGCAACAAAACCACAACTTTCTGCAGAGACGTTCTCACCACGGCCATCATTTTAAGTTTACCACACTTCTGAAGACTCCTCAGAATTTGCATTATAAATGAAGAGCAGCGATCATTTCCTCCCGGTCACTGGACAATGATTTGTCAGTTCTCTGGGCATGCTCGGTTCCAGAAACGCATTTGAGAGATAGAGGGGGTTTAAGATTCTAGGGGAAAGGAGGCTGGGATTCCAGCAACTTCTCAATTTGAAAAGCCCACAGACAAATGCCACCCAGACGGCCCCCAGCAGACGCTCACAACCAGGACCTGCTCAGCCCGGCGTGGCCAGAAATAAAGCAAGTTGTCGGGCGGCCAAGCGCTGCCGGCTGCTGGGGAGGAGAGCGCTCCGGAGCCAAAGAGGATATTAAGTGAAACATTAAAACTGCAGATACAAAGCAGACATCCCCAGGGGACAGAGATTCAACACGCTGCCATCGCCACCGTGCATGCCTGGTAGCTTGGTTTACATGACGAGACGGGGAATGAGCCTGGCACTCTACAGGGATGCGAGCACTCGGACTAGACTAAAGGCGGCTCAGCCTGTGCTTGTGGAAGGAGTGGATAACACCCCGCGGGGAATCATCGTGAGAGGTACACACGGGAACCTGGCTCTGCTGCCTGAAGCCCACACATTCTGTGCTAATAAATCATTTTCAGTGAGTCTCAGCACCAAATGATCTAAAACAAAACTGAACATACTTGCTGGAGGGATGTGGGTTTACCTGAGTCACCCCAAATGCAGAGCCAGAGAAAGGGCTCCCACCTGCCTGCCTAGGAAGGGAAACCCCGCTAAAAACCAAATAGGACTCCTCTAAGTAAACAGCAAAGTTACTAAAAAGAATCTGCAATTGGCTACAGAGCATCACAAATTCCCCCATTCTCCCTTTAGACAGCATCTTCATGATCTCATTTGATTTGCCATAAAGCTGTTTTAAGTTCATGAACAGGAATCAGGACTGTAGCTGTAAAATATATGAACAGCCAGCACAAAATTGGGGCATTTATGCATGTGTGTGCATATGAGATGCACTTCCCATTATGACATTAGTTGGGGACAGTGTCTTGGAGGAGCAGAATATTCCAGAATGATTAAGTGACTATGGCTAGGTCAAAGAGGCTGGAATAGAACCCAGATGTTCCTCATTATCTGGTCCCTCCCACACTAATCATCTGGGGAACACTGTCCATTTGCCTGTCCCTAATGTCACCTCTTCTTAATGTCACCATCTCTTAAAAGAAATGTGACATTTTCAAGAATTTTTTTTCTTCTTTTACTTGCCCTGTCTTTTCAGTCCTTTGCACTACTATGATTTAAAGTCCTAGACTGTCTAATGCTGGTTCATCAGGAAGTGCCTTGCCAACTTCTGCCTCTGGGAATTTTCCCACAGCGCTCTACAGAGAATCTACACCGCCTCCTTCTGGCGAGGGTGTGTCAATATAGCTGCCAGAGCCAAAACACCAGTTCATTAACATAATTTAAAATGTCTTGTTCTTGGGTAGATAGATAGAAACAGATTAGTGAAGATGCAGGGCCGAAGGACTGGAGATTGGGAATGGGAAACTGATGCTAAAGGGGGAAGACAGTTGATTTCTGAGGTGAATATGTTCGAGGTTGATAGTGGTGATGGTTGCACAACTCTATACAAAAAACAACTGAATTACAAATGTAAATGTAAATGAGCAGTGCAGTATGTGGATTATAGCCAAAAGACTTGCTATAAAAATAGGAAGTGATTGTCAGGCATGGTGGCACACATCTTTAATCCCAGCACTGGCGAGACAGAGGCAGGAAGATCTATATGCGTTTGAGGCAAGCCTGGTCTGCACAGTGAGTTCCAGGCCAGCCAAGAAAAACAAAACAAATATAAAGTTACAAGCTGAGTGTTCCTCATCTGAAATACTTGGGACCAGGTTTCAGGTTTTTTTGTATTCTGGAACTCAGTGTTTGCATCAACACAATGAGCTATTCTGAGGAGGGGCCCAAAAGCAGCAGCCATTGGTGTTTCACACACCATATGCACAGATCCTGAGGGTGACTGCTGTAACACTGTTAATGATTCAGTGCCATCAGGTGGAATTCTCCGCTGTGGCATCACTTCAGCATTCAATTTAGGGGTTTTAAAGCATCTGGATTTCAGGCTTTGGGATTAGTCGGAAATATAAATATATAATTATACAGTATTAGTCAACTCCTATAACTGTTAATCCCCACACAGAGCCAGCGAGTGAAGGACTGAATGATCTGCCAAGCCCTGTCCTGTGAAATATGAGGAGGAAAACTAAATGCAAGCACAGGAGATAAAAACATAAAGATTCCAAAACACAAACTGTTTCAGAGCAGAACCAACCACCCAGTCTCACAACCACCCCAGAAAGGCCATGGCGCCTCAGAATTTTACCAGGAAAGAATCAGAGCATCTCAATGAATTGGCACTGCTAAAATGCACATCTTAAATTTAAAATGTAATTAAAATAATATGAATGTCCTAGAGTGTGGCTATGGAAATTAAGATGAATGCATCAATTAATATGTTAGTTTTTAAGTCAATATCAGCTTCTACTTTCAAAGCAATAAATAATAAATGGTCAAATTCTCCCAGCTGTGTGATACACAGTAGCAACTGGAAGCCAGGCACCTTCCCCTCCAATGCTAGTCAAAGGCCTCACTCCAATATAATCAACTTGGAACTTGCCATCCCTCACTCCACCCAAGCATGTACCCCAGTTCTGACATTTTCTTTTCCTCTGTTCCCAATCTCATACTGAACCACCACCTACCATCTTCCTGTCTTTACCACTCCCTCACCCTTACCATCAAGGCATTAGCTCCGCTGATATCATCAGTGCCTATGTCTAGTCTTTATCACTAGCCTTTATACAAGGCTACCAGAGTACCCTAGGGGCCCCCTGCTGTGACTGTCACATGGTGCAGATCCATTTCTCAGGATGTCATCAGCTACATTCCTCTTAGTCAGAAATCTCAATGGCAGTCTCTCTTGCCTAATTCCTTTATGACTTCCTCCCCCTCTATCCCCAGTGCCAACAGGGTAAGCATACAATATGCAACCAGGCACATAAGGTCCTCCATGTAGTGTTCTAGGAGCTTCTCTCTCCCATGAGTCTCCAAAGGCTCAGGTTCTCTCTTGCTCAAAGGCCTCTGTTAGGGAGAAAAACCTTCCAGTCTTGTGACAGAACAATGAAACATAAATATATGGGCCCAAGTGACCATCGGTCCTTAACAAAAGTGGGATGCAGCACATCATATGCCTAGAAAGGCCTTCATATTCCACTGTGCTTCCAAACTCCTTTATCAAAGTCCACCCAGGCTCCTCTACACAAAATATAAACTACATCTCCATGAAACACTCCTGTGATCTGACATGTGCTTTTTTTCCCAAGACAGGGATCAAATAAGAACAGTTCACATATCATCTAAGTGCTTCTGCACACACCCGTGCCTGCAGCACAAATATACTGAGGTCTTATTCAGGTTTGCACAGGCATTACAGGCACCCAGCACCACCAGCAAATGTGTCTGATGATTTCAGTGGGCTCGTGAATTACTCAGTTTGTCTGCACAGCTTCCTGTTCCCAAATAAGTTTCCATTTGAAATTTCTCATCAAGAGTAATAACAAACCCATGGGAAAAATGAAATTCTTTTGTCTGAGAAATGCTCAACCAAAAATAATAAGTCTCTAACAACCATTTGCCTCTAAGGCACCAAAAATAAAGTTTTTTGGTTGTTTTTTTTTTTTTTTTTTTTTTTTTTAAGTAAGACAGAGGGGATGCTACAAAATTAAGAGCATTTATTAAAGAGACAGGAACTGAAAACCATAGAAAGCACCACGATGTGAAATGTCCTACACCACAAACAAACACACGCGTTTGTCTTCAGAAAAACGGAGATTTGAGTTGGCTGTCAGCAAAGGCCCTACTTAATAAGAACCCAAACAGGCTGGTTTAGCAGCTTTAAATTATTTTAGAGACGCAATTACTGAAAACATTATATTTTAGTACTTTAACCAGCAGCCTTTTCCTTGTTGCTGTTTGCAGCAAGACAAGTAATCCCGAGCTTAGTTATTTTTATTTAAAAGAGTCCTACCATTTCTATTTAAATTTATTTCTCCCATGGCTTGAATATTCATTAAATATTGAGAACAGCGGAAGCTATGGTAAGAATATACCCTAAGAGAAAATGTGTCAGAAATATTATTAGCGTCTCCAACAGGCCTGTCTTTCGTTGCTGGTGGTTATTATCGGGGTTCATTTCAAGCCTTTTTTGCTCCTGTAAACTGTTGCTTACTCTAGTGCTTAGTCTAAATATCTACTGAAATTAACAGCATTACATAAGTTCAATGTCCATGAACACGTGTAGATCAAGCTTACGGTTTAGATCACAAAAAGTAATAGAGGTCATCATTGAGTGCCTTCTGTAACCTCCTAAAATCCAGATGATCTCAAAATATTGTAGCAATCACCATTAATGGTCACCTCCTGAGAGTCCAGAGGGGAGGCAGAAAAGCACACTTAACGGTGAAGCCTGCCTGATCACACGCGCTGCAAGTCACAAAGAGAGTGTGCGATGAATAAAAAATAAGTTACAAGCTAACAGATTTTTCCTTGATTTTTGCTTTTCCTGTGGGGAGAGAGGGGTATGGTGTACACCTGTGTGGGTTGTTGGAGGTGCCTCTGTGTGTGTTGGGGGGTGCACCTGTGTGTGTGTGTGTGTGTGTGTGTGTGTGTGTGTGTGGTATCTACCTCTGTGTGTTGGGGGGGGTATGGTGTATACCTGTGCATGTGCACAAATGCACTTGCTGTTTCCTGCACCTGTGTAGGTCAGAGGTTAATCTCCTGTGACTTCCTTAATCAGTCTCCACCTGATGTTTATAGATTTCAGTCTCTCTGAACCTGAAGCTCACCATTTGGTTAGACTGGCTGTTCAGTGAGCCTACAGGATCTGCCTATCTCTGACACCCCCTGCACCCAGGGCTCAGGTTAGAGACAGGTCACCACCACACTCAGCTTTGTACATGAGAATTTGGGATCCAAACACAGGTCCTTATGCTTACGGAGCAGGCACTTTATCCACTGAGCGTTCTTCCCAGTCCCTGAGTTCCTTAGTGAGTCAGTAAGAGTCTTCATACATAGTGATGAGTTATATACATAAGCCCATTCCGAATAAGTTTATTTAAAATATATATACTGTTAAATTCTTGGGGGGGGGGAGTTGTTTTGTTTTGTTTTCATTTATCAGGGGGCCCGGTGCTTGTGTGCCACAGAACACATTTGAGGCTTTAATGAAGATTTTTTTTCCAAACTTAGAAATTGTAAAAATAAGAGTAGTTCAAGCAAAGCCCCAATCTTAGTCAAAGAATTATTGCAGCTGATTACTGCTAGGTGAGGAAGAACTGAACTTCTTGAAGGGAGAGACACTAGATAGGCTGACTAAACCCTGGTGGACGAACTTGCAGTGAGGGACATCTGAGGACACTGACTTTACATAATAGACCTGAGCACAAATGACAGAACGTATGACTCCAGTGTGGGGAGTTGAGGGGGAGCTATGGGAGGTGCCAAAGGGGAAGGAGGTAAAAAGATGATTTTATGTATGAAACATAAAAATTCAATTAAAAATTTTAAAAAATGAGTAATTCAAAGAAAGCTTTCCTCCCGGTACTTAGAAGAAGTCAGGTGGAACTGTGTAAGTTCTAGGCCAGCCTGGTTCACACAGTGAGTTCTAGGCCTGTGGGGGCTACACAGTGAGATTGAGAGAGAGAGAGAGAGAGAGAGAGAGAGAGAGAGAGAGAGAGAGAGATCTTTTATTCAGATCCACTTATCTGTTGACATATTACAAAATGATCTTTTAGATGTTTCAAGGGAAAAGAGTTTCTAAGAATGGATTCTAAAATGGTCAAGTCAGGGTCAAGGGAAAGCAGTCAGAATTTGTACCTGGAGCACTGTGTAAACAACATGAATATAATCTCTGTCCTTGAAGAATCATGTGACTGACTACAGTGGGTAAAAATGTGTATCAAATAACAATGGAACATGTGGGGCTGGAGAGATGGCTTAACAGTGAAGAGCACTGTCTACTCTTGCAGAGGACCTGGGTTCAGTTCCCAGCACCCACATGGATATAACTCTAGTTCCAGGGGAATCTGACACCCTCTTCTGACCTCCGCAGCATTGCACAACACAGTTGTACTTATACACATGCAGGGAATGCACTCATACACATAAAATAAAAAATAATAGATAACATTTTTTTAAAAAAAAAATCAGTGGAACATATGTTCACCGGGATGTCAGAAACAGTAGTTGTCAAACTGATGAATTTATGTATTTGTGAACAATTCACAGAATAATGAAGAAATTGGATGCACACCAGAGGTACACAAGGAAACGTCCCACTAAAATAAGTTTTGAATTAAGTTGGAAGTGAGAAGGCTGCCAAAAAGAGGTTAGTTCTCATACCCCATCCCCCAAAAGTGAGGGGGATTTGAGGGCACAGCAGTGTTAGCACCTTGAGTAGGAAGAAAGATTTGGATATGTTTCATAAAATTTCTCATTAATTTGTTTCAAGGAAAAATCTTGTATTATCTCATTTCTTTCATAGTAAGATGTGAACCTCACACTTACATGCAAGAACAGTTATCAAGCTAGACATAAAGCCTAGTACCCGGCTGTAAATTATGCTACGGGGCCTTTGCAGCTTTTATGTTAGGTATTTATAATGAATGGGGAAATAACTTCATATTAACAGGAAATGTTCTTATAATTTAGTACTCAATAACATGAATGGTGCAAGGGCATAAAATGACAGAAAACAAACAGCACCGAGCCTCTACCTCTAAGCAAACAATTATTACTCCCATAAAACAAGGTGAAGTTTTACCCTAATATTAAATATGAAAGTGTTTTGTAGGTCATATTCCCAGAAGCCAATTGTTCACAGAAAAGTATGGATTTCATATGTGAGTGAACAATCTCTTCTTTTAACAATCATCAATTTGTATGTAAATCTGGCTGTAAAGCACTCAATAGGGAGAAACCACTGTCCATGACTTCCCAGGAACACTTACCAGCATCTGCTGTCTGAGCTCCCGGGCCAGGACACTGTCCTGAAGAGCATTCTCCCTCTGAGACGCATCCGCAAGCACATTCGCCGTGGTTTCTGCCTCCTGAAGCCACTTCATGAAGTTTTCCAGATCTCTATGAGAGGCCTGCACTGTCCGAACCTCAGCCTCTAAGGCACTCTGTCTGTCAGCCACGCTGAAAGAAACATGACAGGGACAGCTCCATGTCAGGGTGACATTCCACATATCATACACCCAAGACCAAAACAGATAACCTGATAGTTACCAAATGTAACTGTGAAATTTATTCATACATGATACATACAATAATCTCTAATGAAGGAGTCCAGTGAATTGTGAGATAGAGACAGGTAAATATTAACAAAATCCCATCAACACCAAAAAATAATTGTACCCATAGATTTATGTTAATACCATAGTAAAAAGGGCTGCCAATCAAAAGGCAATGTCAGTACATATTCAGACATTGCTGACTAAATAAATAGAAGGGGCAAAATCTGAAGAGAAATTTACATAAAAAAATAATAATGTAGGGGACAGAGTACACAGCCCAACGGTAGAGCACTTGCCTGACAGTCATGAGGTCCTCAGTCTAAACCCCAGCACCACAAAGAAAGTAGTAACTTGAAGAAAGTACTTTCTATATTTGCAAATATTTCAAGTAAATGCAAAAGCTGATTTAATAATATTTGGAAGACACTGAACAATCAAGCTTTTATAAATATTTCATTAAGGGGCTGGAGAGATTGCTCAGTGGTTAAGAGCACTGGCTGCTCTTGCAGAGGACCTGGATTCGATTCCTAGCACTCAAATGGCAGCTAACAACAACTGTTGGTAACTCCAGTTCCAGAAGAATTTAACACTCTCTTCTGACCTCTGCAGGTATTGTATGACATGACACAGGTACACTTACATACAAGCAATACAGTCATACACACTAAAAGTTAAATATTAAATATTAAATGAATATATCTTTAATTCTACATCAAAATTAGAGCACATAGGGTCATTTGCAATACAAAAACACACACACCTATAAATTTAACATTTAAAATATGCTTCAAATTTCCATAATAAGAAAATAAAAAATCAATTTTTAAAATGGGTACCAGGATAGAGTGATGGATCAGCAATTAAGGGCACTTGATGTATAATTACAAGGACCAGAGTTTGTATCCCAGGACCCACATATCAAGCCAGGTAACCCACAAATGCCTGTAACTCCAGCTTTGAGGGTTGCCCTCTTCTGGCCTCCACACAGATACACAGACAAACATACACACTTAGACACACAAATAAATAAAATTTTAATTCTCAATTTAAAAAAAACATCAACAATTCTGGCCCCAAGTATTTAAACCCAAGAAAATTGGAATTATATGCCCATAAAAATATTTGTGCACAAATGTTTAGAACAGCATTGTTCATAATAGCCACAAAATAGAAACAAAATCACAGCCCATCAGTTGAAGGAAGAACTGAACTGTGGAGTACTCTATAGTAATATATGAACTATTATTCAGTCATAAAAAGAATAAAGTACTGGTATATAGTCTACCATGCAAGCGCCATGAAGGCATTGTGCCAAGAGAACGGATCAAAAACACAAGGCCATACACTGTGAGATTCCACTCATAAAAAAATTTATGAAACAGATAAATCCACAAAGAGAAAAATCAGATTATTTGTTCAGAGGCTGGTCCAGTGGAGACTGTTGTATCATTGAATAAAGGATATCTGGGGTGGGGGATTAACTTTTCTAAAACTAAGTGTGATGTTTGTATAATATGGTGGATACACTAAAAGCTACCAAGCAGTATGCTTCATGAGGGTGAATGTCACAGCATACAAACTGTAACACAGTTAACATGTCTAACACGATCTCTTTTATACAATTTATACATTTTTGCTATCCATCCATTAGCTCATCAATCTATTAATCTTCCATCTTCCTTTTTGTCCTGTCTGTAATTTTTTTCAAAGAAGGAGAAATGCCTAGAACATTAAAATTAAAAGGTAATTCTCCTGGGCACAATGGCAGACACCTGAGATGGAGATTGTCATGAATTTGAGGCCAAAATGGACTTCATTGGGAATACAAAGCCAAGCATGGATACGTACACTGTCTCAATGAAATAAAATAATAAAATAAAATACTGAAAGTTAAGACAGCTTACTTTCTTATTTGTATTTTTCAGTATTAAAATTCTGTGTAAAATTCTTTTTATTTATTTTTAATTTACATGTATGAGGGTTTTGCCTGCAGGAATAGCTCAGCATCACTAGTCATTAGAAATGTACATAGGCTTCAATACAGCTGCAGAGATGGCTCAGCAGTTAAGAGCACTGTTTATTCTGACAGAGGACCCAGATTCAGTTCTCAGAACCCACATGGTGGCTAACAACGGTTTGTAACTCCAGTTCCAGGGGACCTAATGCCCTCTTCTGGACTCCATGGGCATTGCACACATGTGGTGTACTTACATACATGCAGACAAAACACACATACACATACAAAATATAAAAAATTAAAATAAAATAATCTTTTAAGATTATTTTTATTTTTATGTACATTACTGTACTGCCTGCATGTAGGCATTACTGTACTGCCTGCATGTAGGCGCACCCATGCCATGCAAAGCCCATGGAAGTCAGAGGGAGCACCAGATTCCCTTGGACCTGGAGTTACAGAACCGCCATGTGGAAATCAAACTTGGATCCTCTGCAAAAGCACCCCGTGCTCTTAACCACTGAACCCTCTCTCCAGCCCCTAAAATAAGATAAATTTTTAAAAATCAAAAAACAAAAAGAAATGTACCTTCAAGACAGAATGAGAACCCACTTTGGCTTGAGGAAAACATGCCAAGTGCTGGTGAGAATGCAGGATGGCAACTCCATTCATTCCAGGCAAGACTATAGAATGGTAGAGCACTTGCATACCAGCCAGTAATCCACCCTAGGTATTCACTCAAGACAAGTGCAAACACATGTCCACATAGTCTGTATGCAAGCATGTGTAGCAGCTGTATTTGCAATGGCCTCCAACTAGAAACAACCCACATGGGAACTGCAGAGTTAATTATGCTCCATGCAAGCAATAGAATACTACTCAGTAACCAGAACAAATTAGATTCAGAGGCATGGATGGGTTCTCAAATGCTTTCTGCTAAGTGACAAGCCAGACACAAAAAACTACAGACTGTGATTCCATTCATATGGCACTCTGTGGTGTAATCATCATATCAGCCTTTACTTACTAAAATATTCTCTAGTCTTGTAAATCTAGAAAATAAGCCCCAATTGCCCCACTTAGAATATAGAGTCCTCTAAAGTCTATCAACAATTTATTTTTCCAACTTCATCTTCTACTTTTCTCCCACACTGTCTTCAGGTTCAAGTAATACATTTCATTTTTTCTACAATATTCTTCATGGTATGACCATGTAAAAATTTTATATCCACATTAAAATGGCACATTGTGGACGTGCCTTTAATCCTAATACTTATGAGGCAGAGGTAAGCAGATCTCTGTAAGTTTAAGGCCAGCCTGGTCTATACAGTGAGTTTGAGGTCAGCTGGGGCTATATAGTGAGATCCCGTCTCAAAAAAGAAAATAAAAAGGGGCTGGAGAGATGGCTCAGTAGTTAAGAACACTGGCTGCTCTTGCAGAGGACTCGGGTTTGGTTCCCAGCATCCATAACTCCCGTTCCAGGGGACCACACACCCTCTTCTGACCTCCGTGGGCATTGCATGCAGGTGCACTTACATACATGCAGGCAATATATTCAGAACATAAAATAAAATAAAGCATTTAAAGAAATAAAATACTCTTCCTACCATCTCCATTTAACAAAATCATACTGATCTTTCAAAGCTTAGAACCTATCTCTTTGAGAATATTCCTTCCCATTTAGGTTTCCTTATTCTGAGTTTATAAAAAGTTGGTGTTCCTCCTTATATAGGAATTGAACATATGCATTCTGGAAAAGTTCTTGAATTAGGATCTAGTTGCAAACTAAATTCTGATAGTATCATGCAGGTTTCTTATTTGTACATTTATTCTATAAACTCTAGGCAAAAATGGTTTTTCATATTTCTCAGAGCCCTTATTATAGTATTATGGTATTTATAAGATGTCAATTTAGTCATAATATGTCTTTAAGATTTGCTCCCACAGAGATTAAATGTCAGTAGAATGCTAAACACAAATGAGGCATCTATATGCCCACCCCCCCCCACACACACCCACACACATACAAGGCTTAGCGAGCATCTCGGATGAGGGGTGGGAAGATTGTTGAGAGTCAGAGGTCAGGGAGGACTGGAGCAAAACTGTGCCTGCTAGACAGGGCAGGGCCACTGCACTCATGAACTCACAACATCTGTGCTTGTCTGCACAAGAGCTGCATAGGATCAAGTCAATCAACGTTCCAGTATGGGGGGGTGTTCGTAAGCCCCCTCCCCTAACTGGGGAGCTATTAACAGTTGATGACTTCTAGAGGAAGGGAAAGTCTGTTTTGTTTAAGGGTGTAACCCCTGGTAGGTTGACCATGCTCCAGTGAATGGCCCCTTACTATGAGTATACAGGGAACACAAGCTGGACGCAGTGGACTATTTGAAAAAAAAGAGAGAACACCAAGTTGGAAGGGGGTGGGGAGGTGGGAGTGGATCCGAGAAGAGATGGGGTAGGAGTGGGGTGAATATGATCAAAATATACTGTATGAAATTTTCAAAGAATAAAAATATTATATTTTTTATGTGTACGAGTATGTTGCTTATATATATGTAAGTGCACCCATGCCATGAAATGCCCATGGAAGTCATAAAGGTGTTGGAGTCCCTGGAACTGGAGTTACGGATGGTTGTTAGCTGCCATATGGGTGCTGGGAATTGAACCCAGGACCTCTGCAAGAGTAGCCAGTGCTCTTAACTGCTGAGCCATCTCTCCTGCCCCAAGATACTATTTTTGAAAAGATTTGCTCCCACATACCATTTTCATAAAGCTCACAGGAGATGTTCTGCACGAAACTCAGTTTGCAAATCATGAAGGAAGAAGACATGAGAGGAAAAGAAACCAGGCATCTGACACCAGACAAAAGCTGGGAAAGGGGACCACAGAGAGGAAGGAGGCTGTGGACTCAAACCTGCAGATGAGGGCTGTCGCTGGCACTCTGACTGCTCTGTAATCTTATATTAACTTGACAAAAATTACAAAGGATACACTCTAACAAAACAAGCAAATAACTACAAAAAAGGAAAACAAAATCAAACCACGTCACCCAGGAAACAGAGATCACACCTAGAGAAAAGTGAAAGGCACAGTGAGGGGGCTGCAAGCAGGTCTAGGAAGCAAAGGTCTAGGAAAGATGCCTCCAAGAGAAAAACATTCGAAGTGACAGATTGCATAACATGATTGACCATGTGGAAAATCACACTGTCAAGCCACAGAAAATGTGAGCAGAATTAGCAATAGAAGCAACAACTAGACATATAAGAACAAGGCAAATAGCAATTTCAGATAAAACACAGAAGAAACAACATTAGGGTAAATTTCTGTGCTTGGCTATTCATACGGCTGGAACACAGATAATATGGCTTAATGCTGAATATTTACCTAAAAGCTCAATGATGAGGAAGGGAAGAAAAGAGTGACCTAAGAAGTTAACTCTGGGACTAGGGTGGCTCAGTGGTAGAGCGCCTGTCTAGCAACTACAAATTCCTGGGTTGTTCCATCTAAGGGATGTGGGGGGGTGGTATTCTAATCACGTGCACATATTTCTTTAGTTTTTTACAATTAGGAGCTACAAAGAAGAACAGACAGCAGAAAGAGGAGGAGAGGAGAGGAGAGGAGAGGAGAGGAGAGAGAGAGAGAGAGAGAGAGAGAGAGAGAGAGAGAGAGAATGGAGAGAAGGGAGAGAAGGGAGACAGAGAGTTGTTCACCAGAACTTGGGTGGCTGGTAGAGTTTCATTTTTCCCCAAGTCTGCCCATATTTTTAATTTTTAAAATATCAATATAACAGGTTGGAGAGATGGATCAGCAATTAAGAGAACTGCCTGATCTTGCAGAGGACCCAGGTTTGATACCCAACACCTACATGGCAATTAACAACCGTCCTAACTCCAGTTCCAGGGGATCCGACACCTTCTTCTGACCTCTGTGAGCATTGCACTACATGGGTACACTTACACATATGCAGGCTATACACTCATACACATAAAAATAAAAATAATAAAGAAAATATTGAAATATCAATATAAAATGGTCTTAAAAACAACCAGCTAGGCATGATGGCACATTGTAATACCAGCACTTAGGAGCCTGAAGCAGAAGGATTGTAAGTTCAAAGCTAGACTGGACTACAAAATTATTGTATCAATTAATTAATTAATAATTAATCAATTAACAAAGGTACTGGTCTATTCAAATACATAATCCATCTCTGAGATTATAAAAGCTGCTGAAAGAATTCCTCCATTGTTCATTAAGAGTCTTGATTTATAAAGGAAATATTATTGGTGGGAACAGGGTACAGACAGCACAGAGGAGAAGAGGCATTCATGCAATGGTTCTTACATCACTTCTAGCACCGAACTCAAGTCTTCTGCGATCTCAATGTACATATATGTATATGTGCATGTGTGCAGAAGCCAGAGGACAACCCCTGGTATCATTCAACAGGTGTCATCCACCATTTTTTTGAGGCAGGCTCTCTCACAGGAACTAAGTAGCAAGGGGGGCTGGCCAATGAGGCCCAGGGATCAGCCTTGCCCTGCCTACCCATCCTCAGACTTCAAGTGCACACCATCACAGAGGTGAGATGAGGTGAGGCATGGTGTAGCATGGCATGGTGTGGTTTGACAAGGGTTCTGGGAATTGAATTTGAGTCTTCGTCCGAGCCCTTGATGTGGATTTTATATTTGATAGTTCTACTTGTTAGGCTTCAAGAAAAACCAGAAAGACCTAGAAGAAATCCTGAAAAACAGAATGAGGGAGGCGGAAGAGGCACTGTGAGAGGAAAAAGGATGCTTTTAACTTTAGGAAATTTGTGTATAGAAGGCAAAGGCAGGGAGGTGCATGCATGCCTGGGTGTATGTGTGTGTGTGTGTGTGTGTGTGTGTGTGTGTGTGTGTGTGTGTGTAGTTTTTAAAATATAATATAAAATCAAAACAATAAAAATAGGCTGAAAACCTATAAGATATAATATTTGAAGTTTACAAAGGGTAGCTAAAATAATTTTTACTTCAAATAGAAGAAATAACAGACTGAACTCAGTCTTCTGTGATCTCAATGTACATATGTGCACATGTGCAGAAGGGTACAGACAAAATACAAATAGCTTTACATAAAAGATTTAAAGACATCCATGGGTGACAGATCTGCAATATTAAAGGGAACTAAAATTCTTTAAAATATTAGCTCTTAGGCATCAAGAGATATCTGTAATAAAACTGGCTATGACAGGTTATAAAATAGCCGATACCCTTTTGTAACATAGAATATGGCCACCCACATAGCAGGCTTTTTAAAATGTCATTTTAAAGATGTTAGACAGTATTTGATATTTTAAGCTATAAGATATAATATACTGTTTGATCAAGTGTGTAAGTGCTTATAATTGCTCAAAAGAGAATATCCTCACAGATACATGTCTTTAAAAAAAAAAAAAAGAGGAAAAGAAATACTTAAGAAATCCACAGTTGCATGTTGCTAATTTGGATGCATTTTAAAGGTGACATTTATAGTGATATAAGATTTAAATATTTACCTCTTTCAAAGCAGAAAATAGAAACATCAGTAGTCTGAGCGGCAGATAGAAAACTTACAGTGAAGTGATTGCATAAGCTTTTCAGTGGGCACCTTTGCAAGGTGCTTCTCTGTTCTTTTGTAAACAAAATAGTATTTAACTGAAAAATACATTAAAGCATGCTATGGGAAAGGCATTCGAAGTGGAGAGTGATCTCTTACTACTGTGTCCTGTGGTCTTCGGTTGACCAGTCCTTGGTACATAGAGATTGGGTCAGCACCAAGAATTTAAAAATTCACTCCATGGGACTTAAAGGAAATTCTGCTAAGGTACTAAGGATAGACCACTTGAAAAGCTGATGAGAAGAAGCCCCCTCCCAACCTCCATCCCATGATGCACAAAAACAGCTGGCTCTCCCTAGGGCTGCCATTGCCAATAAGGAATACTCAGGACCACAGAAATATTTCTGGGAAAAGTGAATCACCTCATCCTGTTTGTTTGTGCTAGATCACTACTCACATTTGGTTTTTCATTAGTTAACCAATATTATATCAAAACCCAATACCTTTTCATACCTTCCCCAACCTGCCCCCATCAATCTCTCAAAGGCTTCTTCCATCAAGCCCCAGAGATCCCTCTTTACGATCACCTAGCCTTCCCTGTACCTCGGTGTCCTCAGATCAAACCTCATCTGGTCTTACTGAAATTGGAATTCATCAATTATCATGCCTTCAATCCCACCCCCAAGCACTCCCTAATCTGTATGTCCCCCTTAACAACATATTTTCTCTAAAGCTATTCCTTATTCTGTACCTTAGTATTTCTTCCCAAACTCCCATAGTCGCTCCCAGTTCAATGCCCAATACCACAGCTCCATTTTTACAAAATTCCATCTTTCAGTATTTCCTATTGTCTCAAACTACATAGCTAACCCAACAAAGCACATGCACTCCAAAGCACATCTGAAGTCTATGGCATCCTTCCCCTCACAGCTGGCTCACAATAGCCAACAGTGTCATCCTTTCTAAACTGACCACAGCAGTCACTTTCTTTCTGCTCTTCCCAATTATTCTTGTTTACCCCAATGAATTACTCTTAAAAAAACAGACCCACAGAGATTAAACTTTAATCAAAATGGACAGTGCCCATATTTAATATTCTAATAACTTTCCATTGCACTTAGGTATCCAAACTCCTTGATCTGGCCTCCGCCTCCCTCTCCTTTCAAATCTCAAGCCCATGCATTCTTACAGCTTGATGACTTTTATAGCTAAGTTTATTCTGGGATTTTCTTCAGCTGGTTCTTGCTTCACTTTCAGAAGTACCTTAAGTACACCCCCCACCCCCAATGTAAGTCCCATTCTTTTTTTTTTTTAATACTTTGTTATTTATATTTTATATGTATGAAGGTATTGCCTGCATGTATGTGAGTGCACCCATGTCGTGCAATGCCGCTGAGGTCAGAAGAGGGTGTTGGATTCCCCTGGAACTGGAGTTAAGGATGATTTGCAGCCGCCATGTGGGTGCTGGGAATCAAACCCAGGTCCTCCGCAAGAGCAGTCAGTGTTCTTAACTGCTGAGCCATCTCTCCAGCCCTGTAAGTCCCATTCTTACATTGCACTTGAATTTTTTTTAACCTCTCCATAAACAACCTTCTATAACTATGGATCTTTTTTTCCTTCTCCCATACTATATGGTTCCCCTTAAGAACTGTAAGCGTTCTGGAGGTAGGCACAGGAGTTGTTAAGGTTGACTCTTCAGGGCTGCCACAGAGCTTGGCAGCTGAAAGCTAATGAAAGCTTGCTTAATTAAATGATTAAATCACTACTGGAATAAAAAACAAAGAAAAGACAAAAGACTATGCCCATCAGTCCTTGCGTTTACTTAATATGTAACTAATGAACTGAGAAAAATGCCTGCATGCAGGAACCTGATATTTACAAAATGAACACAGAAGCATTCTTAGGCATTATATCATACAGATGTTTTTGTCTTTTTAAGGGCAATAAAATGGTACCAGAAATATCAAAATAATAGAAAAGAAAAATATAGAAAAGTATAATTTTTAAAAAATCTTATTGTTTTTAATTCTTTATGTGTATGAGTGCATTGCCTGCATGTAAGTAAGTGCACCCATGTTGTACAATGTTTGCAGAGGTCAGAAGAAGGTGTTGGATCCCCTATAGCTGGAGTTATGGATGGCTGTTAGCTGCCATATGGGTGCTAGGAACTGAACCCTGGTCTTCTGCAAGAGCAGTCAGTATTCTTAACCACTGAACCATCTCTCCAGCCCCAAGAGCATTTTTTTTTTTTTTTTTGGTTTCTTTTTGGCTATGAGAAGCAGGGTCAGTTGTGAACACACATCACACACATCCTGGCCTAGACTGACTATTAATTCAAGGAGCAGCTATTGGTCTTGTGTGTGACAAACATACTCTCCATTAATTAGAGGAGGTCCTGGAACTCACTATGTAGACTAGGCTGGCCTTGAACTCATAGAGATCAGCCTGCCTCTGCCTCCCGAGTGCTGGGATTAAAGGCGTGCGCCACCACGCCCAGCAAGACTATAATTTTTATACTTGGAAAATTTCACCCCCAATTTGGAAAATAAAACTAAAAACAAATGCTAGCAACAAAAATAAAACAAATAGATTGAAAAATAATGATGGCTTTCAGGCAGAAAAGTTAGCTTCTTTCCCAGAGGATAAAACAAGTTGACTGATCCAAATCTCTGAATCTCACACCAGTGCACAGGCTAGGAGAAAGCTACCTGTACTCTCCACCTAAGTCCATTGATTTGGGAGTGACAGCCGCTATAGCATTCAATGGGGTAAGCCTGGCTGATCTCAGGCAGTAAGTCTCAATTCCAATAAGATATCTTCTATTGACTGCTCTTAAAAGGTATTGGTCAAACTGAAGAATGGATACATGCTAAAGAAAAATGCATCCTTTTCATTTAATCTACAGAGACAATGAACAAACACTACTGAGAAAGTAGAATGAAAACAGAAGCTCCAAAATATGCAACAGAATGAATTGAGTTCAGGACCTTACAAAATTCAGTCTTCTTTTTTTAAGACAGGGTCTCATATATCCCAGACCGCATCTCAAACTCCCTGTATAAACGAGGAAATGGTCTTGAACTCCTGCTCCTCCTGCTTCTATCTGTTTAGCCCAGGGCTTTATGCATGCTAGGCAAGCCCTTTACCAACTGAGCTACATCCCGAGTCCACAAATTTAATCATTAGCATACACAAAATTCATATTGGCCTTTGTTAACTATATCCATTCCACAAGTTCAGCTGACAACTATAGTCTCATCTTAAAAGAAGATAAAGAATTCTTTCACTGATCAATCTATACTGTCTGCATGGCTCCAATGAAATAACAGTCTTTTTAAATTTCCACTCTTTCTTCCCAGGATGTTTAGACTTGTGTTCAGGTAAAAAAACACTTAAGTGAAATATAAATTAAGCAAGTATGATGATTTCACTAAACAATATAATTGCATTTTCTAACAAGCTTCATCTAACTGCTGGGGGCAGGGTGCAGAGACAATTTCTTTCAAGCATGGGACTCTTGGTAGGTTAACCAGACTCCAGTGACTGGATTCACACTGAAGGATATTTGGGGGACACGAATTAGATTAGAGCCTATATATTTTATTATATATGTATAATAAAGTATATTAAGTTGGGCAGGAGAAATAAGAGGAGGTAGGAATAGGAGAGGGGATCTAAACACCATCAAATTATACTATATGAAAATCACAAAAGTTTAATACAAAAAAAGAAGTTTCATCTACTTAATGAAAACTCAGCATATCTCTATGATGTAGTCATTAAAGCAGATAATCTGGCACTTTATCACTAACTTGAGACCATTCCAAATGAATATAAACAAACAGCTGAAGATTCCACATTCTGTTAATTCAGCCACAGAAAGCTCTGTAAGGGAGACTGAAGCATGACAGTTTCTAAGAAATACACAATATGACAATATATGATGATAATCTGGGCCTGAACCAGGCTCCAAGAACTTTTCTTTGTGACTTTTGATCTCACAGTAATCCTACACATCAGACATCATCTCCACTTTAGAACGGGGGAGAGTGAGACTCAGTGGGTTGAAATAACTTGCTCAAGGTTCACACAGATGGCAAATGCATATGGTGGGATTTTAATCAAGGACTGTCAGATGTCATATACCCAGGGCTTTCTGCTCTGCCTATAAAATCCTAGAACTGCCTTAAAATAGGCAGGGGAAACAAGATCTTAGGAAGATAAGGACAAGGAGGAAATTTCATAGCTAATTAGTGACTCATGAGAATGCGTGGCATACCATTATAGAATTACAATTCCTTTATAATGTTTCAGCATAGCTAATTCTGTGTATTTATGTACATATGCACATACATAACATGTATCCATACCTATACACATGCACACGTATACAAACACATAAAATGCTATTTTGATCTCTATTGCACCTACATAGAAGACTAAAATAACCACCCAGTCTAAATCAGGCATCTGCACTCCAAAAGTTACTATGAACTGAGTATTCCTAAGCCAAATGCTCTCAAATCTAAAGTATTTTTGAGTACTAATAAGATGCCACAGAGGGAAATTCCACATCATATAATTTCTGTTTCATTTGCGAAACTATTGACCATATTACATAAATTACCTTCTGGTTATGTGTACAAAGAATATATGATTTTTAATTCAATGATTAATTTAATTAATCGATTAATTTAAATTACTTAATTGTAGTGCGGTAATGGAACCCAGGCCTTCGAACACACTACAGCAGTCTTATAAGATATATTTGAAAGATAAATGAATTTCATATTTAAATTCAGACCTCATCTCCTAGACTTATCTTTGTGTATATGTAATAGTCCCAAATCAAAAACACTGGTCCCAACTATGTCAGATAAGGGTTATTCAACTTATACAAACACATTTTGGCTATCTAAATTTGCACTGAATGATTAATTGGCACTAAGAATTGCAAAGCAAAAAATTAAGAATTTTTATACATTAGAAAAATGAATGCATATACTATACATTATCTTCAAGCAGGCTTTGGAGAAGCCATCAACCATACTAAGGCTTGTGCTACCTGGAGGAGGCTATTCACACTAAGTTGCATAAGAACTGTAATAAGTACCTCTCATCAATGAATAACTTTCTGTTAGCAGAGCTGATTAGGATTTGGCATTATAGATAAGGGATTTCAATTCATACCAAACATTTCCATTGAAAGCTGATGTTGAACGTCACACGTTGCACTTCCTGAACACTATTCCATATGCAAATACAACCCTTCAGCTCTCCAGAATTTGACTGACAATAGTGTATATTCAGAATACAGCTGGGAGGTAAGTGGAGAGTGATGGTAAAAGGCCTCTCAGAGGCACCACACTGGCACAATGACCATGTGCTGGAAAGTGTAGCATCCACAAAAGCCCCCATATCTTCAATCTGATCTGCTCTTTATACACAACACATATAAGAACTAGTAAATAGAATCACAGATAGGCCTGAGAGGCGGGTACAAAGTAGTAACCAAGAATAGCAGACATTTTAATAACAAAGAAGAAAAATTAAACTCACAAGAAAGTAAGAGCCTGACAGTATAGACAAAATAATTCGAATTCCAATCCCAGCTACATCAGCATGAGCTGTGTGATGTTGAGGAATTCTTTAACATCTATGCTTCAGTTTATCAGCAACATAAAGCTAATGAAGATGCAGCCTGACTCCTGGGACTGTTGGGAGATCACGTGACAGTGCTTACAAAGAGCTTACCACAGTGTGGGACAATGAGAAGATGCCCAGTAAGATCCACAGGCTAACAGTACAGCAGGCACACAGGACAGCATAACAGCTTGAATCAAGTCACTCCCAACTTCAGAATTCAGAGCATGGAGAACATTACCACTTTTAGTCTCAAAAAACTATCATTTTGCACACAAAGGGTCACAACTGGCTAAGTTTAAGACAATAAGAAACTATAGAGTCCATGTCCCTGGATAGGACTCTTATACTAAACCTCATCCAACCACAGCTCAGAGACCACTGAGGAAGAGGGGGTGGAAAGATTGTAAGAATTAGAGTTAGTGCACGAACAAAAGGAATCAGAGCCCTTCAGTCCTCTGGGAACTTACTCATGTGAACTCACAACAATGATGACAGCATGTACAAGACCCACACACAGAATGGGAAAATGGGAAGCAGGTCCCAATCCTAGCCAAGGAATTATTGGCAAATGATTACTGTGGGGTGAGAGAGAGCAGATCTTCTTTAAGGGAGTGACTCTAGACAGGCCAACTAGACTCTCATGGATGAACTGAGGGATATCTGGATACAAATGCTTAACTGGATAGGACTTAACATATATGACATTACCTGAAATCTGGTGGGGGAGGGGACTATGTGCAGTGGGGAAGGGAGACGGGGTCTAAACTTGATTAAGATGTATTATATGAAATGCACAAAAACTCAATTAAAATATGGGAAAAATATCATTTTGGCTGCTCTGCGTGAATTTGAACATGTCATTTAACTTTATGAGCCTGAAGGTGTCAGATCAACCCACGTGTTCTCGCAGGAGATATTAAATTGTTCCCAGAGAAGGAGGAGGAACAACTTAAATCATTTTATGTCTAAATCTAAAGCTTACCAGCACAGTACAGAAACAGATACATGGGATCAACAGCATTGTTAATAAAACTTCAAAGCTGAGGCAGGAAGATCACAAATTTGATGCCATTCTGGGTTGTACTGTGAGTTCACAGCCAATGTGAGCTGCATGCACAGCGAGACTATGTCTCAAAAATAGTTAGCTAATTAATTAATATGTCAGGGGGACAGAAGACTCTAAAAGTTCCTTGGAAAAGAGATAATGAAAAAGTTGAGGTGCTGGAGTGATAGCTCAACAGTTAAGCACACCGGCTGCTCTTGCAGAGGACCTGTTTTCAGTCCCCAGCATCCACATGACAGTTAACAACTGTCTGTAATTCCCACTCCAGGAAATCCAACACCCTTTTTTGATACTCGTAGGCACTGCATGACATGGGTACAGTTACATACATGCAGGGATTACACTCACACACAAAAAATAAAAAAAATAAAATATTTTATTAGGTGGAAAAATACTGGTTTGAACTAGAAGGTCATCTATAATGGCCAAAAGTTCTTTAGATCTATCTTTATAACAATAATATAAAGAATGCAAAAGAAGTGTAATATAGATTCCCATATCGTGTTTCAGAGGGTAAGGAATGGTTTATATATTCCAGAAAGATGTCTATTTAGAACAGTTAAAGACTGTACCTATCACACACACACACACACACACACACACACACACACACACACAGTTTCATTAGCGGAACCCTAGTTGTCACATGAAAAGATCCTATGAGCCACAGTTCTATTGTATTTTTTCAGTTGTATAAGTAATAATATTATCAAACCATGTCTAAAAAGTAATATAATTATGTATTTCCTGAAACAATACAGAAAGAAAATAGCATAAGGACAAGTAACGACCACAAAACTGGAGCTCTGTGGCTGTCTTCACTGTGATAAATGAAAGATCACCTTGGAATGTAATTCATTTTTAATTGCCTCTTCCATCTATTTTAGCTACTGCTGTAGGTTAACTTCAGATGTTTACAGAGTAAAAGCAAGAAGAGCATCAAAGTCACAGACCACACATTTTACAGTGAGTGGTCAATTTTTCTAATATTGCTTATAAGAAAAGCAAAGTCATAATTCTCATACATGGAATTTCTAGAAACAAAGTAGTTTTAAGGACTACCTCTCTGCTGTCACTAGTTCACATTCTTCCCTATTTTAGTTACAAGATCCCTAATCCATCCAAGCAATGTGTTAGGATGTAAGAAAATTATAATGCTAGAAATACAAAATTCAAGCCATTGTCCCTTAAGCCTTTGCAAAATTTTGGATTTGTTACACTATTAGTCTGACTTCTTCCAGCATCTGAGGATAACTAACATACACTCATTCTTATATTCTCCTCTCATAATCTTCTTCAAGGAGTTTGCATAACCAACCACTTTGAAGAATCTGACTAAACATAGTATCTAACAGGGCCAGTGAGATGGCTCAGTGGGTAAAGGTGCTTTCCACCAAGCCTAACAGCCTGAGTTCAACATCCAGAAAACACCTGGTGGAAAAAGAGAACCAACTCCTACAAGTTTTTCCCTGGCCTCTACATGAGTGTAGTGGCACATGTGCATGGGTACACACACACACACACACACACACACACACACACACACAGCACAAATATATAAATGTAAAAATAAATAAAAATTTTTCCATGTTAAGCTATCATTAAATTTTTGGCCATCCTTTATTATGAGCAGTATAAATCACGAAGTGTTCTGATACCAGTGTTATCCACTGCAAAATAAACATGTTTTAAGTAAGTTGTAGTGCACACCTTTAATCCCAGCTCTTAAGAGGCAGGGGTAGGTGGATTTCTATGAGTTCAAGGCTAGCCTGATCTACACAGCAAGTTCCAGGCCAGCCGGGGCTTCATAATGAGGCACTGTCTCAAAACAATAACAACAGAAAAACGTGTTTTGATATCAAAATAATTTTTGGGGAATTTCATTTGCATAGAAAGGAGTTTTGAGAAACCATAATTTCACTTAAGTACAAGCATTCCCAGTATGCTATGTGAAATAAATAATTCTTAATTGATGGTGAAGATAGAATGCAATCTTAAAAAGACGCTAACTACCATTTGTGGTTTCTCAAATACTACAAGATTAAGTAATCATAAAACCTCTCTTATAAACACATATGCTACTTTAGAATAGCATTAGAACTATTCAGAAACACATATGTTTTTCCAGATACACTGACTAGAGACAGTGATGGAAAGATAGTCAATTGCTTGAAAACATTATCAGAGATTACTTCAGTGGTCGAGTGGTGGATCTATAGTGCCTGGTCCTCAACTGAGAATGTCCCAGACAAATATCACACATTGTTATAATAATGATTAGTGCTAATGTTACCCTGAAGTATTTATAACTATTGTGTTCCACACTAGAGTATTGAAGTATTCTAGATAATACTAAGATGCACAAGAAAATAACGCATAAAATAATTACTAGCAAGGTATATTCGAGGAAAACCTGCATTGTAGAAATTCAAGAAAATATCGTACAATATACAATACTGCACTATGTATAATAATGTGAACTTAGTACCACACAATTTAAAAGTAGAAAAAATAATAAAATAAACTTCTAGCAGGTGCATGAGAAAGCCAAAGGGATTGGATTCCCAACTTGGCAATATGCATTTCACCAAGGGATTGGATTCCCAACTTGGCAATATGCATTTCACCAAGGGCTTGAGTTACCTCTGTTTGAGATTGATCCATGATGTTTTCAAGTACTCAGTGGTTTCTTTGACATTCCTTGTGTCATCATTACCATATTCTTCCAGGAGTTTCTGCAGAACGTTATTGAATGCCATGATGACTCCATCACCAGATCCCAGTTCTTGAAGCAATAGCTAAGGTTTAAGTTGAAGCATAACTGTTAGATCTGGTCACTCAGTAACCAGAACTACACAACCACTAGTATTCCTAGGAAATTTTAACATGTTTTAGACACAGAGGAACAAGAAAAAAACAAGTATGAGGACAAACCTCACATGTAAACTTAAACCTAAATAATTCTAGAAGTGGGAAAAAAATACGTGGGAAGGGGCTAGGGAAATGACTCAGCAGTTAGGAGTGCATTCTGCAGAGCACATGAGTTCAATTCCCAGCAAGTACCCACGTCAGGCAGCTCACAACTGCCTACAATCTAGCTCCAGGAGAATCCAAGGTCCTCTTCTGGCCTCTGTGGGTACCTGCTCTCACATGCACATACCACCCTCCACCACGTGTATATAATTAATAAATATAATTAAAAAATCAATCTTTAAAATGTAAAATGCCTGAGAAATTAGAAGCATTAAAAGATATTAAAATATTATCTATTACAGATATTTGACTTCCTCAAACCATTTGACCTTTTCATTCCTTGTGCTTTACATCTGAGTCTCACAGGACACGAATCATATTGAAATAAACCAAGCTTCTCTATAACGTGCTTGATTAAGAGCAAAGACCAACATGGTAGAAGGCCTCAACCTTTGCCCCCAGATCACTGGGTGAGTTTGTGAGGGTAACAGTTTAGATGGATCAATCAGACAGCCAAGCAAGGTTTGCTAAGCATTTGTGGGAACAGCTACACAGACACAAGCATGGATATCATAGGCACTGGCCCCCTGACAGTTTTGCAACTCCAGAGAGTCTCTAGAATAAGTAATTCTCCATTTAATGACAGGTGAATGTGTCTGCCATTTAAATGACAGGTGAATGTACCTGCCATTTTTGAACGATTAGAAAAAGAAAATCTACCTTTCTTAGAAGAAAAACAACAACACTGCCAATTAGAGTATAATAGATCATCCCATAGTACTTGTAAAAGAGCACATCAAAACCCGTCCCCTCAAGGATACCAAATTCAAAGCTATCCCTTAGATTAAATAACATAGTGTTGGGGGCTGGAGAGATAGTTAAGAACACTGACTGTTCTTGCAGAAGACCTGGGTTTGAATCCCAGCACCCACATGGCAGCTAACAACTGTCCATTACTCCAGTTCTGGGGACCCGACAGCCTCTTCTGTTCCCCACGGGCATTGCACGACACAGGTGTACATATCTACGTGCAGGCAATACACACAAATACATAAAATAAAAATAATAAATAAAATCTTTAAAAAAATAAATAACATATAGTGTCTGCACAGTAACCTGCATGTGTCTGTCTTCCTTATACTTTAAATCATCTGTAGATTACTTGCAGTCCTAATATAATGAAAATGCTACATAAACAATTGCTATACTGTAGTGTTCATGGAAAGGCAAGGCTAAAAAAATAAAAATCTATATGTTCGGTGGAGTTGCAAACATCATAGGCTAACTTCGGGGAACAAGAACTACAGTTGATTCAATCTACAGACATGGATCCTGAAGGCCAATTGTGATCTGGGTATGAGGATGGAAATACAGGGGATCACTTTTTAAATTATCTATTTATTTCTTTTTATTTTATGTGGGTAATGCTTTGTTTGCATGTACATAAGTGCATCACATACATCCAATGCCTTCAGAGGCTAGAAGAGGGCACTGGATCCCCTGGAACTGGGATTATGAATGGTTGTCAGTTGTCATGTGGCTGCTGGGAACTAAACCCAGGTCCTTTCAAGAGCAGTCAGCACTCTTAAGAACTGAACCATCTTTCCAGTCCCTGGTGATCATTTTTTAGTTAGATTCTTCTAGTTATGTGCCCCAGGGCTCTGCTATTACTCTGGAAAATCGGCAGACACCACAAACACACAGAACAATTGAGAACCCAGCAGACCTGGCCACTTGGCTCTTACACTATACCATGGGAAGGCTACATGTGTGAAGATTTCAAATATGTTTCCAGGCTTTAGATTTCATTTTTCATACATTCTAGATTACTGTATTGGTCAATTCTTCCAATCTTTAATCTCAGACTATCTGAAGGGTGAGTACAATGTTTACCAAAGCATAAGTACGTGGCCACACCTCTAATTCAAGAATGTTTTCTATGATTGCAGAAGGAATTTAAAATAACACACTTTAAACACACCACAAGTGTTCAACATTATCAATTCTATAATCCAGCTGTCCACAGAAGATATACCTACTATTAACAGAACCATCAATATTAAATATTAAAAGTAACTATACTCAGAAACTGATGTGCTCTATAGTAGCACTTATATGAAAGTCTCAGAAAATGTTATATATCCTCCAGGGTAAGCAAGAAAGGGAATAAATGAGGTTTCTGAAACCCTGAAGATGTTTTCTTTGTAAGATGTTTGTTTATGGGTCCATTTGCAAAAATGCACACTCTTTATTTGGCATGCCTCTAGGAATCTTTCCAAAATAACCAAAACCTTTATGATCAATGGGAAAACTTGGCAGGCACCTAAGAATATTTAGCAATAGAAAAAATAATAATAATACAACAAATGGTGCCACCAAAAACTACCCAATGAGTCTTACCTGGTTATCAGAAATCTGTTTGCTAAGTGGATCCCGTCTGGCCTGCTGAAGCATGTAGAGCCGAGCCTCGAATTTTCTCATGAGTTCTTCAGTCTCCTCCCTGTGGTCATCCCACCGCAGGCTATCTGAGATCATGTCCTCAAGCTGCCTCTGCCGCAGCTCCACACCATGCTGCGTGCTCTCCCACTGGGTCTTCACCTTTTCCACTGGGAAACAGAACCAAAAAAAAAAAAAAACCCTCAACATTGATGGTCAGAAGAGAGAAAAATACCCGATCCGAGATTTGTCATAAATAAATCTAGAAATAGAAAGGGACAAAATGATACACATGTCTTAAAGGAACTCTAATATATGTCGCCATAATAATATCTACATATATGTTCTAGTCTGCTTTCCAACTGTGACAAAACATTCTAACCAATACCAACTTGGGGAGGCCTCAACATTGATGGTCAGAAGAGAGAAAAATACCCGATCCTAGATTTGTCATAAATAAATCTAGAAATAGAAAGGGACAAAATGATACACATGTCTTAAAGGAACTCTAATATATGTCGCCATAATAATATCTACATATATGTTCTAGTCTGCTTTCCAACTGTGACAAAACATTCTAACCAATACCAACTTGGGGAGGAAAGAGTTTATTTGTCTTACATCTCTCGGGTCACAATTCATCAGGGAGCCCAGGGTAGGAACTCAGGGCAGGAACCTGGAGGCAGGAGCTAGAGCACAGGCCATGGAGGAACGCTGTTTAATGGCTCGCTCCTCTGGACCTTGCTCAACCTTTCTTATAAAGCATAGGGCCACCTGCCCAGGGGTGGTACCACCCACAGTGGGCTGGGCCCTCCCATTTCACTCAATAATCAAGAAGATGCCCCACAGATGTGGCCACAGGCCAGTTCGATAGAGGCAATTCCCCAGTTGAGGCTCCTTCAACCCAGGTGTGTCAAGTTGACAACTACAGCTATCCAGCACAATACACAATATCCTAATTTGTCATATTATATTATGTAATTAGTAATACTCTATAACAATAATGCATATTATATATTGTGTCCTGTTTTCATATATATAATAGATATGTGTATGTGTATGTGTGTGTGTGTGTATATATATATATATATATATGGTTTTGTACCTGTCTCCAACTTGAGATCCTGCTGCCTGACTCCTGAATACTAGGATTATCAGCATGTGCCACCATACCCAGCTCACTAAATTTTATATCAGTGCTCGGTTCAAACAGGGCCTCTCACATGCAATGCAAACACTGAGCTACATCCACAACCCTTAAAAATTATTTTATTTATGTACGTTATGGTCTTCCTATGTTTCCCAGACTGGCCTTGAACCTGTGATCCCCCTGCCTTGGTCTCTCACACAGCTAAGGTTACAGACAGGTCTACGCTACCAAGTCCAGCTTTTATTCAATGTATTTATAAAACTACTCCTGAGGAGGAAAACAATTCTGAATAAAACTTTTACAATTTATTTTATTATTTTTATTGTGCTTCTCTGTGTGTCTGTGTGTCTTGTGTGGGTATGTACTTGTGAGTGGACATGCCCATGGAGGCCAAAGGCATCAGATCCCCCCCAGAGCTGGAGTTACAGGCTTGTGAGCTGCCTGATGTGGGTGCTGGAAACCGAACTCAGGATTGGCAGTATACGCTCTTAACAACTGAGCCGTCTCTCTAGCCCCTAAAACTTTACTTTAAATGCACTAATCATCTCATAATACAAATGTCTATTATAAAGTGGCCGAAAAAGAATCTAAAGAGAACAGTACTCTGGCTGTTTCTACATTCACACACATTTGACACAGGCAGAATTTTAATGGTGCTCTGTGTCAGGACTTCAACAGACAGATACAGTCTCTTGATGCCTTCAAAGAAGTCTCTTAAGCAGTGTGGGTTAAAAAAAAAACTATTGAAGAACACATTTGACAGTTGCTTTACATGAAACATCTCTAAAAGGTAATGTTTTTATTTTATTTTTATTTATTTATTTATTTATTTATTTATTTTATTATTTGGCTGCAGGGATTCCTTGTAATCACCAGTTGGCCTAAAACTCACTATGTAGACCAGGCTGGCCTCAATCTCAGAAATCCACCTGCCTCTCCCTCCTGAGTGTTAGGATTAAAGGTGTGTGCCACTATACCCAGCAAGGTAGTGTTTTTACAAATTCAAGTTCAATAGAAATACTGTGAATAAAGAAAGGGCAAGTTCTAGGAGCCTATGAGCTTTTCATCATCAAATTTTCATATTGGCTTTTTTTCCTATTACTTCCTTTTTCTCCCCACTGTTTCCAGCTTACCCATGTCTGCCTCTCTGACCCACATCTTCTCTCCTCCCCCTTTCTGACACTCTCTCTCCTCTTGCTGCTTTTTTTTTTTTAAATCATAGACCTAAGGAAAGAGAGATCTAAGGAAAGTTGAACTTTTAGTTCATGACTTCAGGGGAAGTTCATAATAATGGACTGAAATCCCAGTAAATAATAGGTCTGAATATCAGCAGCAGGCAGATGACAAGCACAGGGCTCGCTGACTTCAGGACACTAGACAACTGAAGGTCAGAGAAGTACTGAGCCTAAGAAGAACCTAACTCCAAGATAAGGTTCCAGTTAAGGGACTGGAGAGATGGCTCAGTGGGTAAGAGCACTCACTGCTCTTGCAGAGGGTCTAAGTTAGGTTCCCAGACTCACATGGTAGTTCACAACCATCTATAACTCCAGTTTCAAAGGATCCAACACCCTCTTTGTGTCTCCCTATGCATCAGGCATGCAGATGGTACACATACATATATGCAGACAAAACATACATACTACAATTTTTTTTAAAGAGAAGATTCCAATAATTGAATTACAATGGAACATTCTGGTAATACTCTCAAAATAATATATGGTTATTGTGAACCATAAAAGCTATCAACTCATGATTATTCAGAAGGATGAAAGTTAGATTTACATGTCATAACTGAAAAAATTGCTCAATGAGATTCTCAGCTGCATGCTGCTTTAACACTGTAAAGATACGGCTCAAAGTCTTAGCCTAAGGGTAGCTAAAACTATCATAAAGTACTTATGACCAATTCTGTTACTAATAGAATTCATTAATTTGTGCAAATAAAACTTAAAAGTATCAACTGGCAACAAATATCACAGGTTCATCACAACAAATAAGCAAATTACCTTATTCACTGTAAGTGCTGAACACAGGTTTCTGTGAGTAGCACACTGCAGCTGACAAGGGCCCTTTGCATACCATAAGGAACAATGAAGACTACTTAGTTTCTACACACACACACACACACACACACACACACACAGAAAGGGCGTGAAAAGAAAAGAGGGAAACACATGAGGAAGGGAAGATGTTCAGGATATGGAAAATCTTGTTGAAAAAAAAAAACTATTAGGGTTGTGATTGTAGCTCAGTAGAATGCTTTCCTATTATGCACAGAACCCTGGGTTCAATTCATCAAACCATAAACTTAGCATAATGATTGGAGCCCTTGCATAATGCCTGCAATAGCAGCACTCAAGAGGTAGAGGCAGGTCATTCAGAAGTTTGAGGTCATCTACATCTACGCAGAAAGTTTAAATGCAGCCTGGGCTATATGAGACTCTGTCTCAATAAATAAATAAATCACTAAAATAAGCTCTGAGCAGATGATCAGAAAGCAAAATGGGAGTGTTGCTGTAAATGGGTTTGTGCCATGAACCAAGATGTCCCTCCATAAAAGGGAAAGCAGGACCACTCCAGAGTCCCCTATCACACAAGACCCTGAAACCACCAAGTAATGAAACAAGGAAGATTAAAGAAAAATGGCTCTTTTAGTGAAAATCAGTCAATATCACCAGTCACAGAAAGTTCTTAGCTAACACATCTCCTCTAGTAACTCTTGCTACTACATTTATTTGGAAAGCAGAACACACCTGTTATGCACATTGTTAACTTTCTTCCCTCAAAAAAGACCCAATTTTATTCTCCCAGTTTATATTCTGAAATGTATATTCATTAAGAACGTCATCTGAACTGGGCCCTATGGGAGGCCCAGGGGCCAGAAATGGCAGTATTCACAGTCTACAGATGGGAGAGAAAACTAAAGTAGCCAAGAGAGCCACAATGAAACGATGGGCTACAGCTGCAGCAGGACCTAGAGATGAAAACAGGGTTCATGGGGAAAAGAAGAGGGAAAAGAAAACTTCACAAAGGAGGTGACACTTCAGCAGCTGAGTAATTTCACCTTGGGAGAAGAGACCAAAAGAGGGAAAAATAAAAATGCACGTGAATGGGAGACACCTGGATGTCTGAAAGAGTATATACAACATGGGATGGCTGGTTGCAGAGGGGGCCGAGGGCTGCAGGGGGAGGGGAGGCTAATGAAGACAGGTTGGGACCGTCATCAGATGTCATTCTTGAGAATTCAGACTTGCTCTGTGTCCCACAAACATTTACGGTCCTTCTGAGCCCCCATCTCATTCCAAACAGGAACATTTGTTTGTTAGGCTGTTGTATGCTCGTTTTGTAGGTTGCCTAATTTTGTCTTTAGCTAAAGCATCCCACTTCAGGGCCCGTCAAAAAGACACATGGTAACTGCTCAACAGACATGTATGGAGTGAATTCTGAGGTGAGTTAAAAAACTTGGTGACACCCAGTTTCAGTGAATAAAGTGTAATTGAAGAATGGATTTGTGAGACTATGAGTTTCACCAGTTTTGATTCTTTCAAAAGAAATCCTGGAGCTGAAGAGCTGGCTCGGTAGTTAAGAGTGCTTGCAGAGGACCCGAGTTCCGTTCCCAGCACTCACATCAGGAAACTTGCACCAATTTGCAACTCCATCTCTGAGGAATCTGACTCCCTCTTCTGGCCTCTGCAGGCACCCACAGGAATATACTCACATGTAGACACATACATCCACATGGATTTAAAAAGAAAACTTTAAAAAAACTCAAAATCCTAACTTAAGAGAAGAAAAAAGAAATCTGTGAACAAAGTACATAAGGGAATTATGAATATATTCTCAAGAAGTGAAAACATTTTAAAAAGCTGTATTTCTTCCTCAATAAAGAGTACCAATGGGGCTGGAGAGATGGTTCAGTGATTAAGAACACTGGCTGCTGTTGCAGAAGACTCAGGTTCTATTCCCAGCACCCACGTGGCAGCTAATAAGCATCTTTAACTCCACTTCCAGGGGATCCGGCGCCCTCTTCTGACCTCCGTGGGCATTGCATGACATAAGTGCACTTGAATACATACAGGCAACATACTCATGCACATAAAATAAAAATAAATAAGAAAACAGTACCAAGTACCAAATATCAACTTCTAGTAGAACAATCTTTGAAAATGTGTAGTGAACATTAAAGAAAGTGGATGATAACATATAGTCATGGGTTTAAAACTCACATTTTTCTGTGATTGCTGTTCTCACATCGGAACTAGAAGCTTTGTTTTTCAAATTCTGTGCCAATGTAAAAACAAAATCAAGCTGAGGGTGGCGCTGTTCCAAGTCAGCCTTTGTGATCTGTGAAGAGAAACGATGAAAGGAGGTTAACATGGTGTTCCATATGCAAACAGGTCTGCTGACATCCAAGTGCTTGTAGAGGTGTGATTTCTTCCTCTAAGGGTCAAAAAGCATTAGCAATGTAGCAGAAGAAGAGCACGTGACCTGGGTTCAAATCTCAAGTCTTCCACTAATGACCCAAGTAACTACAAAAGACATCTCAACTCTCTGTCTTAACAACAGCTAAATTCTATCAGGTCTGAGATTAAATCAAGGACATCTACATAAAAATGCTTTGAAAACGTATACAGTCGTTTAGACTGACACCTTCTGCATGTGCATGTGACACATGCTAGCATCCCATAAGGGTAAAAGTGGTGATATATTAGAAAAGAGGCAATTACAATAACTGCAAATTAAGTCGACTTAGACATGAAAACTCTTTTAGATGGACTGTGTCTCTTAGGACTCTATTTTAATTAAAGAATTAATAAATGCCATAAAGATTAGAAAACACAATCTACAGTTAGTACACACAGTGTGGTAAAAGATTTTTTTCCAGCCTGTCTCTTGATCTCACTCATTCTGGAAGCTTCAATCCCTCCTTAGAGGACAAGTATTTACAAAGGAGGAACTCACATTCCAACCCTGGATCCCAGAGCACAATTCTGTGACTGTTGCTTATTTTCATCCCTCAGAACATCAGATCCAAACTATATGACTCAAACCCTCATTAGCACTGCATTTTCCCTCCTTTTTATTTCCTCTATTTGCAACAGCATCGCCTTAGCCCCCCAAGAGGGCTCTTTTCTTTGATTTAAGCATCTCTTGCCTCCCATCCATCCTCATAGTCTTACTAAAGCCAAGCATTGTTACCAGGAGTTGCCAGCCACAATTCAGAAAAGAAAAAGAAAAGGGAGAGGGGAGATTTGCCAACTACTTCCAGACTCAAAGTCCACGGGACTCTACACACCTTGCAAGCCCTGACGGAGAGCTCAGCTACCTCTTCCACCTCACCTCCCGCCACATTTCTTTCTTGCACAAATGCTAAACTTAAAGCTCCTCATTCACCACACACCCTTTTACGTGGGATGCCAACCACTTTACCTCTGGATCTCAAATTCCCAGAGTCTGCTCCCATGGCTGTAGAAGCAGCTCCTTTCTCAGCCTGTCTCCTTGAACACATGCCTACGCTTGCCCTGTAACTTTTATTAGACACTGCTTTGTAAAGCAATCTGTTTGCTTCATGTGCTTACTGTCTCCACCTCTTAAAAGTTTCAACTTCTTGATAGCATAGGAATAAAACAACTGACCTCACCAGACTTAAAGGAGTGAGATAATACAAGTAAATTGTTTAGAAAAATGTCTACCACACATTAAGCACTTAGTAAAAGTTAGCAACAGCTGCTATTATTTTTTATTATTATGGACATTTCTATCTTGAATAGTCTTTTCAGTATTTCAGTATTACTCTAAAACAGACAACCCATAGCCCAGCATACACTAAATATGGAAAAAAGAACTTTCTAAGTTACTACTAGATGTATATGTACAGTAAGAAAAAATACACACACACACACACACACACACACACACACAGAAAAAGAGACAGAGAGAGAGAGAGAGAGCACATGAGGAGACTCTCATTTCTAAAGTTAGAAGTGAAATGAGCTCATTGTGAAATCTAAGATACAGAAGTTCTTTTATGAATTATTCCTCATCAGAGTGGGCACTAAATGGAGAAGCTGTTTGCTACACTGCTGTCCTCAGCTTTATAAAGTCTACAGTGTTAAGATTTTTATACTGCATCTTGACCTCAAGTTCGTCAGCTTGCTCTCAGAAACAGAAGAAAAGTTACTCTTTGGAACTAATGCTGGATGGCTGATTGGTGGACAAAGGATATTTTAAATCTTTTTCTCTCAGAGTTGAGGGTAAACAAATGAGATCCAAGGTACTCTCAGGTAACCTCTACTGGGGGTGGTGCCATGACAAGCCTTTATACTATGCACCTACTTTCATCCGGGAAACTGTCTTATTGATCTCTTCCACATCCCCCACAGTCACAATGTTGGACTTCAGCATTTGGTCGATCAATACCAGCCAATCGGCCAGTTCTGTGATGGTTTTATCCAGATCAGCAGGAACAGAGATCTCTGGGGCACGCACAGGAGTGTCTGATGCAGACGACAGCAGTACCACCTTTTGGACGTTAGGATGAGCTGAAATTTAAAAAGCAGCAAAATGGAAATAGATCAATAGTATATCATGATTATGGAATATAGTGGCACATACATGTACTTATACATACATAGATACACATAGTGGTATATATACACAACTTGCATCTGTATGTATTAAGTAAAATTTCCTGTCAAAAATCTAAAAGTCTCTGCGTAGTGGCACACACCTATAATCCCAGCACTTGGGAGGCAGAGGCAGGTGGATCTCTGTGAGTTCAAGGCCAGCCTGGTCTACATAGTGAGTTCCAGGACAGCTGGGGCTACAGGGAGACCCTGTCTCAAAAAAGACAAAAAAAAAAAAAATCTTAAAGTCTCTAAACTGGTGTGGTGGTCCACTCCTATAATCCCAGCACTGCAGAGTTAGAGGCAGGTGGATCTCTCTGAGAGTGAGGTCACCCTGATCTATAGAGTGAGGTCCAGGCCAGTTGAGGCTACAGGGAGACCCTGTCTCAAAATTTTAAGAAGCTGGGCGTGGTAGCGCACGCCTATAATCCCAGCACTTGGGAGGCAGAAGCAGACAGATTTCTGTGAGTTCGAGGCCAGCCAGATCTCCATAGCAAATCCAGGCCAGCTAGGGCTACAGGGAGACCCTGTATCAAAACCAAACAAAAAAAAAAAAAAAAAAGACCAAAAGAAGGATGTCTAAGATTCACATTGAAATGCTATGACATGGTTTTAAATATTCACATGTATTTGACAGCATAAATCCAACTCAATAGAACCCCAGAAAATTCTAGGCCAGCAATAACTCACACATGATCAACACTAACACTAAAAGAAATTAAAAAACACACCAAGCATTAGAAAGTGGGGAGTACTATTTTGTTGGGTGAATTTTAAAGCCGTTCATTCCTAGTCTTTGTGTTTACTTTTTCATTTAACTTTATGGTACGTGCATGTTTAAGCCTTAACACTAACATGAATACCTATCTAACAATCTACCCACACACTCACTGACTTTTACAAAACCCTTTTCCTTCAGCTGGGCATGTGGACTGCTCCTGAAATTTGTTCTTTAGCAAAGAACTTATATCTTTTTGTGAATAGTGTTTCCTACATTTCCAGTTACCAACTTAGCAGAGATTTCTAAACATAGAATCACTGGATCAGAAAACGTTTAAATCCAAGTATTTTAATACTCCTTACTAAATGGAATTCAGATCACCAACAGCAGAGCCTGCACTGCTGAATACTTGGCAACACTGGCCAACAGGATTTGATTTCAGTAGACAAATGCACACCTGTCACCATTATTTTAGTGGGTATTTTATTACTTCAATGGAGGTTATTTTTCGTACTTGTGAGCCAAATATGGTGTTTTCATAACTGCATATGTTTTTAAAAATCTGCTTCCTTATTAATTTGTATGAAAAAAATAACCCCTTGCCTCAGTGTTTAAAACAATGCTTCTGGAGCTAGAGAGATGGCTCAACGGTTAAGAGCACTGACCGCTCTTGCAGAGGACCTGGGTTCGATTCCCAGCACCCACATGATGGCTATGAACCATCCTTAACTCCAGTTCCAGGGGAATCCAAAACCCTCTTCTGACCTCCGCGGCATTGCACAACACGGATGCACTCACATACATACATGCAGGCAGTACACTCATAGACATAAAATAATAATAAAATATTTAAAAAAAACAATGCTTCTGTCTGGAGATTTGGGGTGTGTGTGCGTTCTCTCCTTCCCTTTCTCCTCGCCCTCTCCCTCCAGCTTCTTTGTAAATGCATATATACTAACAAACGACATAGCCAAATTCATAAATCTTTGATGGACCATTATTCTCCATGTGTATGTGGAAGTTAGAAGACAACTTTCAGAAGTTGGTTCTCACCTTCCACCATGGGTTCCGGTCACCAAAGTCAGGTCCTCAGGGTGCATGGCAAGCTCTGTCAACTGCTGAACCATCTCACGGGCCTTCCCAAGCTTTTAAGTTAGAAACTCTTGTCTTTCTTTTAAAGATTTCATAAATGTGCTCTCTTTGTTTTTAAGGAGACGTTGACTGCTACTTTTCTTTAGTTTTACTATAAGATGTGGTTAACAAATAAATCCACCTGGAGTCTATATTAGTATAGGGGTATTTGATCAGAATTAAATAATTATCTAAAACACGCATACTGTAAATTCAATGAAAGTCTAATCAAAATCCTAATGGTTTGCATGTACAATGGCAAAATCATAGATGCCAATTCCTACTTGCAAAGTAATATAGAAATTGATCCCCCGCCATAAAAAAAACCCCAGCTTAACAGAAGTATTTCTGTAAGGACCCATGCCTTCCAGCTATTAATGATCCAGATGTCTTAGAAGGACCAATGATAACCATCTCTCTATAAGATAAACCCAGACATTCAAACAGACAAAAGGGGAAAGAAGAGCCACAGGGCATGGGTGGCGAGAAACCTGACTTGGAAGTGACCACATTACAGATCAATGCAGAAAAATTTACTGTTCAGAAAAAAGTGTCGCTTGGTAAGTAGCTCGAGGAAGTAAGGGGGCAGAATTTGACCTCACATGCATCATGGGAAAATTAATTGCATGAAAATTAAGGAACTAAATATAAGAACTGCAACTGTTAGCTAAAAATGTGAAAGAGTATCTTTATGATTTCAGAGCACTAAACATAAAAAAGAGAAGCTATTAATGGGCTTTAAAAGTTTTAAACCACAGAAAAGGATACCATAAATATGTATTTTTTAAATCCTCAAAAGATTGAAAAGGTGTTTGCAATATACGTGGAATTAATTAGTAACCAAAATGCTTGTCTTGTTTTTTGTTGTTGTTTTTGGTCAGTCTTAAACAACTAAATAGATAACCCACAAAAGACAAACACAAAGAAGGAAATTAAATATGAAAAATATGTTCAAACTCACTAAAAAACTGAGAAAATACAAATTAAAGCGAAACACTACATACACAGGTCACAGTCTGGCAAAGTCACAGCGAAGTTCTGGCCTCCTCGTGCCCCTTCTAAAACATCTGGATGATTAAACCACCACTGTTACCATCTTCATCATCGTGTCATTTGCTTTTCTTTCTCTCCTAGGTACACAGGGGCACTTCACTGGAAACTACGTGACATGTCATCACAACACACCAAACACAGAAGGGGGAATGAGAATCTAGTTTTCTTCTGTGAAGCCAGAGGCTTAAGAGGTTTTTGGTTTAGTTTGTTTTTAAATATTATTTATTTATTTTTATTCTGCACGTAAGAGTATTTTGCCTGCATGTGTGAAAGTGAACCCACGCATGCAGTGCTGGCAGAGGCCAGAAGATCCCCAGAAGGTATTGGATCCACTAGAACAGTTGTTAGCTGATATGTGGGTGCTGGGAACCAAGCCCGGGTCCTCTGCGACTGTGCACTGAATTGCTGAGCCATCTCTCCAGCAGCCCCACTTAAGAGGTTTAGAAAAGGTAAAGTGATGTCACTTTCTTAATTTTCTGTTGCTTTGAAACACAGGTAACAATAATGCCATAAAAACATATTTTGTTAGACTATAACAGATTTAGTACTACTATTTTTTTTTTTTTTAAATCTTTTTGAGACAGCGTGTCCCTGTAGCCCCAGCTGGCCTGGAACTCACTATGTAGACCAGGTTGGCCTCGAACTCACAAGAGATCCTGTCTCTGCCTCCCTAGTGCTGGGATTAAAGGCATGCACCACCACGCCTGACTGTACTGTTATTTTTTAAACATATTGATAAGCAACCATTTTGAAATTTTGTATACTAAATCAAAGGAACCTTGTGAGATTCCATTTATAGGAGACCCTCAAGAGAGACAAACTCTTGAGGCTAGAATGCAACTGGTGGATGCCAGGAGCTAGGAGTAGAAGTGACCTCTCAATAGCAAGACCCCTCCATTCAGAGTAACGGAGATATTTTGAAGTTAGATACAGGGAAAGTTTGCACAGTGCTGTGATGCCCTAAATACCCCTGATTTTTAAAAATATTTATTTATTTATTTATTTAATGTGTATGAGCATGCTGCCTGCATGTGTGTAAGTGCACTTGTGCTGTGCAATGTCTGTAGAAGCCAGAAGGGAATGCCAAATTCCCTGGAACTGGAGTTATGGATGGTTGCTAACCACTATGTGGGTGCTGGGATTCGAACCCGGGTCCTCCGCAAGAGCAGCCAGTGCTCTTAACTGCTGAGTCATCTCTCTAGCCCCCTCTTTTTTTTCTTTCTGAGACAGGGTGTCACTATGTAGCCCTAGTTGTCCTGGAACTTGCTATGTAGACCAGGCTGGTCTCCAACTCACAGATCTGCCTTTGTATCTGCCTCACTGCCTCTGTCCCCTGAGTGATGGGATTAAAGGCATACACTACCATACCTGGCAGAATTATTCATTTTAAATAGTTCATTTTAGTTTTTGAAAGGATTTTTTAAAAAGAAAAAAATAAATTAAGACATTATGAAGGGGCTGGACAGATGGCTCAGTAATTAAGAGCACTTACTCCTCTTGCAAAGGACCTGAGTTCTGTTCTCTGCACCCAAGCTGCATGGCTCACAACTGCCTATAACTCCAGCTCCAGGGGACCCAACGCCCTCTTCTGGCCTCTATGGGTACATACTCACACACATACACATAATTAAAAAATAAAATAAAAACATGTGCAGGAAGAAAGTCATGAGATTAGCTTCAGGTCTTTTATCTGTTCCAGGGATGACTGTCTTGAAAAGAACAAACTGAAAACCTAATGCAAAGTATGGTTCTGTCATTGGCCAGTTATACTTCTAAGTATATACGCAAATTTTACTGCTCCTTAGTCAAAACGATGCTTTATAAAGACAACTCATTGCAACCTTTCAAAATGCAGCAAATCCTTTCCTTACAGGCATGGAGTTGAAACTGTATTCTTTGTGAGTCAGCAAAATGTCAATTCAAGTGTTTTAGGTATGAATCAAGAAAACCAATCAGGCCCCAGGGATTTCTGGTGCAAAGCGCTAGGAAAAACAAGTAATGCAGATCACACAGAGCCACAAACAAGCCTGCAATATCAAGAAGTGAAGAAGAAACTGTGTCGTTCATCACATTTTTCTGTCCTCTCAGGGGGAAGAAGAGGAGGTGGAGGAGGTAGAGGAAGAAAGGCGACAGCGGGTAAGAAGTAGCAGGTGGGCGGGGCTGTAAAGGGAGAGGTGGTGAGGGAGGAACACAAAGAAAGACCAGCAGCAGCTGGTGTGAGAGGTTTCACTAGGTGACCCAACAGATTGCACATAGAGCGAGAAGGTTAGGGGAGCTGGCAAGGCAGCAGGAACAGCTCTGTGATCTACTTGGCAGAAAAAGAGAAGGAAATAAGAAAAGGAATTGTGAGAAAACATGCCTCTTTCCTTATCTAAGGGAATGGCATTTGCCAGCACATAGCTTCCCTGGATGTGGGGCGATCAAAACCCCCTCCCCTCTCACTTCCAACAACTTCTACACCGTGACCAGGCCCAAAGTGCACATGCTAAGCACATGCTGCCACGGCAGGTCATACCTGATGTAAAGGTGTCTATATCCATTAAATTTACCTCCTATTTCCCACCCAGTCTCTCCCCTTCCTTCAGCAGGACTCAGGGTGTTTCTTTCATTCAAGGAAAGGCAAGTCTTTTCACCCATAAGAGTCAACGGCTTCCCCATGCTGAGCAGCCAAATAGTCTTGAATTTACAATATAAAACAGCAATTGCATAATGGTGTTACATTTTTCTAGTTTACATAAGATGCTCATGTCCTGATTTTTCTACATTGACAACATTGCTGAAGAGTAAATGTATCTTACCAGCAACTCTCATCTGTGAAGCCAAGCAAGGCTCCTGGGTGCGTATCTTCTGTATGCCAGGCAATTCTTTGCATATCTGTAGCAGAGAGAGAAGGGTGCTACGTGAATAAAGATGACCTCATCTTCACAAGACAGGCACTGTTCTAAATGACCGCTTGGCCAATTTTCTTTCCACTGACACCTAGATTTGCATCTCCACCTTCACTCTCCACTGCAGTCTTGCAGGAGCCCTTCCGTCCTCTGACATTACTCCCAAGAATGCTTACCTGTCCTTACCTGCTGTGACTCATTCATATCATGAAGCTGTCTGCTCCCCTCCCAACCCATGAAGCCTGTTGATACACTGCAAGTCTGACTTTCTTCCTACCTCCCTAAATTTTCTTCATCAGCACATTTTTCTCTGTTTATCCATTAAATACCACCATGGACAGGATAAATTTGGGGTCTTCTTACCCTTGACCCTGGACCCTTTTTCTGTGTCCTGGTGGCCCACATTTTCCCATATGGAGTTTTCAGAGACTAAATATTCCTCATAATATACCTGGGGTTCGATTCTGTCAGCTGTATATTCAGACATGTCCAAATCTCAATTCACTGTCCTCCCTGACAGCCCCTTTATAAGCTCTTCTCAGAACTCTAACTGATCTTTCTATTTTGATTCTTAGGATGACTTCATCCTTTCCTGCAATAAAGATATATGGTCTTTCAAATACAAATCTCTTCCACTTTAAATCCATTAATAGTTGTCTATTCCCTCAAAGTAGTGAATTCTTGTCAAGATGGAGCTAAATTCCATAGAACACCATGTATGGCGATGGCCCCAGGGTCTGGTCTCTGCAGGCATCTCTCAGCCATCTACGCCATACTGCACTACTTCCAGGACTCAGTTGCATGGTGTTCATTCTGAGTCCTCTAGTCCCTTTCACCTGCTGCCCCACCCCTCCTACAAAGCCATTCCTCATCTGATCAGTACTTACTCATCCTTCATAAATTAGCCTGAATAAGATTTCCTCCCCCAGACCTTCCTGAGTTACCCCAAAGTCTGCTGGGTGCTGCACCTACATGCTCCCAGCCTCTGTGTTTTAATGCTTGTCTCCTTGTCTCACCTATGACAAGCTCTCAGGGTGAGAAGCAGGGTCACACTGCTTTCTGTATTTCTTATTCTTAAAATGGTACCTTGCATCAAGTCAGAATGGAACAAAAAGCTGCCATAGTGTGTGAAAGAAAGAATGGATGGACTATCCCAGTGGAGTGTCTCTTCATGTGTGTGAGAGTCCCCACGCAACAAGCATTGCCTGGTCTTAGATATTCATAATTCCCTGTGGATGATATTAACATCCACATGAAGTCCTGCAATAATGGAAGCTTCAGTGTTGTCTAGCACAGAACTCCCAAACTGAACACCATGCCCTTTTTCCACAATACGAACCCATATCCTCTGTGTTAAATAAAAATATGTGCTCTGATTGAGTAAGGACAAACTGACTTTGTCAAGCAATACAGGAACCAGTGTGTCTAGAAAGGAGAGCAGGGGGGGAGAGGGTATCAGATAAAGCCAGAGATAACAGGAACTCAGCCCATGAAGCTCCCAAACTGAACACCATGCCCTTTTTCCACAATATGAACCCATATCCTCTGTGTTAAATAAAAATATTGTCAAGCAATACAGGAACCAGTGTGTCTAGAAAGGAGAGCAGCGGGGGAGAGGGTATCAGATAAAGCCAGAGATAACAGGAACTCAGCCCATGAGGGGCCTTATGCATCACAGTAAGGACTTGGACTTTTACTCTCAGTAAGACAGAAAATCATTAGTAGACTTTGTTCACAGAAGTTCCTGGATCTGACTTATATCTTAACAAGGCTCAGGCTGCTTTGCTGAGAAAATGCTGATAGATCGTAGCAGAGGAGACCAGGGAAGAGCATTTGCCAGTTACCAAGACAATAGATGGTGATGGCTTGGGACAAGTTAGTGGCAATAGGAAGTCAGGAAATGTAGTCAAATTGATGAAAGTTGAAACAATTATAAAGGAAACATTCAAGGGCCACCCAACATCTACAATTATCAAAATTCTGCTCTTATATGCCTTAGCACATATAGCCATCTGTCTGTCCTTTAAAACATTCATCAAGTACATGGGAGAAGCTGATGACAGTGACTTCAAAGTATTATAGGGTTTGTTTTTGTTTTGTTGTGAGAAGAGTTTTCTCTTGATTGAGATATAATTCACATATACATAAATATGTATCAGTGTATATATGTATATATATTTCATACATAGACACACACATCATAATAATGACTCCAAGGTTGCTAACAGGCAATAATAAAGGTGTAGCTGGCATTAACTAGTGAGGTGTACACTGAGGCACAAGGGGAAGGCAGAAATCAGAAGTTCAAGTCTGTAAGTTTCGAGATGTCTATTAGACATCTAAGCAGAAAGGCTGAACAGGCAGTTGAACACAGAAGTATAGTGCATATGGGGGAGTCCAGTCTAGAAATACAGATTCTTAGGTGACTCTTCTTAATCACAGAGGCTGGATCTAGAAAGCATATGTATCAGTAGATGCTCGGTGATAACTATTTCTTTTTTCTTCTACTTCCTTCGTTCTTCCTCCTCCCCCTCCCCCTCCTCCTCCCCCTTCTTTAGAGATAGGATCTCATTATATACCCCAGGTGGGCTTTGACTATATCCTCCTGCTGCCTTAGCCTCCCATGTGCCAGAACTACAGATGTTTACCAACACACTCACTATGACTTCCAGTTTAATAGGGATGAAAAAGAGAGAAATGACTAACAGTCAAAATGACTGTCTATCCTTTCAATGTCCCAGACAGATCACATACCCTGATACAGCAAGTATCCAGCCAAAATAAAAAGAACCCTATGATCTTATCTACCTTTAACCATTTCAACTGCAAATTAGTAATTATACATGGAAAATGATTCTTATTTCAGTCCAATTTTAGTCACATGTTTCTGGAGTCTAATAATATGTTTATAGTGAAGGAATAAAATCTCTAAAAATAAACACATATGTGACATATGTGGGACATCAAGAAGCTATTTTAAGGTCTTAATTTTCAGAATGTAATTACTGGCATTTTCTTGCCTAATTCCAATATATAGTTGCAATGTGGTACATAACATATAAATCTCCTAGGAAAAAGAATTCCATGTAAAATAAAATACATTCTTTGATATTACATGTGACTATCAGTGAGGCAAAGGTCATTCTAAGGATGAATAAATGTCAGTAAACCACTTGTTTCTGGATATACTTAAAAAAGTGACAAGAGCACATTTCTTAGAACATAAAATCAGTAAGTATGGGCCAGTGAGACGGTTCAGCGGGTAAAGGTGCTTAGTACCAAGACCAACAACCTGAGTTCCATCTCCAGACCTACATGGTAAAAGGAAATAAGGGACTCCCCCAAGTTTTCCACACATACACGCACAATAAATGAAATTTCAAAGATTAGTAAATAGGAAAACTATGATAGAGGAATTCCACATGCATACCTTATTCCACATCGCATTTACAGTTCTTAAACTTTCTGAAAGTTTATCTCTTTGACGCAAACTCAGGCTTTCATCGGAAAGCATTTCCAGTTCTGTTCTGTTCAGCCATTTGAGCTTGTCGGCTTGCAGTTCCATCTCTTGGGTTAAGTCCTGAAAGTGTCAGAAGACAAGTGTGGTTAGATAGTTGTTCTACAGGGCAAGTTCAGGAAGCATACCAGAACTCTCTTGGAAAAGTACTCTTGTAAATGTGGAATTCTAGATTCATAAATGGAAAATAACTTACCAAAACTGTTAACCAACTCTAACTCATAGAATATGAACACATACTTGTGTGCATTTTTGTGTATATACATGAACAAACACAATCTCTAAGAAAATCGTATTTTAATTTTAATTATGTATATATGTGTGTGTGGGTATGTGCACATGTGAATGAAGGTACCCACAGAGTTCAGATAAGGGTGTCGAATCCCTTGGAGCTAGAGTTATAGGTGGTTGTAATCTAGCTGACATGGGTGCCAGTAACTGAACTCAGGTCCTCTGCAAGAGCAGTGCTCTTTTTTTTTTTTAATTATTTATTTAATAACCATATAATTAGAAGAAGCATTTCATTACAACAGCATTGATATATTCAATAACAATTTCCAGAGCTAAGATGCATCTCTTTCAAAATTTGCTGTAATTTTTAGCTTTACAGC